>NC_061115.1:148744104-149112287 GCF_002878395.1 Capsicum annuum | reverse complement strand
CATTTTAAAGACATTTCATGACATGCATTTCAAGATGATTTCAAACGATTCATATCATGTGAAAACTTAAAACAATATCATATCAAGAGAGGGGTTCCGTGTAAATCATGCTCTCAATTTATCATCATTATGAAACACATGCATATCCATATATAATATATCAAATCACATTGGAATTAGGCCTAAAGACAAAATCAATATCATAAAACGTTTAAAACATAATCATATTCGTAATTTCAAAACCCCCATTTTGAAAACATAAATTTTTAAATCCCATGAGATTTTTGAGATAACCCCACGTACCTCTATATGCGAAGATAGGTGCTTCTTGAAGCCTACGTTCTGGGGTTTCCAAATATGCTATTAGTTTCTAAAACCCCCGGTTGAATCTTGAGTTGCTTGGATTTTTATTTTGAAATCCTAAGAAGAATCCTTGAGCACTTTTGATGAATGAAGGTGTATTTTGGGGTCTTTGGAACTGAATTTCGTGTTTAGGGCTAAGTAAGGGTGGAAAGGGACCATTTTGCCCCCAAAACGGAGTGTTTAAGTCACTTGAAACCTTTACATAGGCACCGCCTATGCTATCGCCTATGTTTACATAGGCGCCGCCTAGGATATCACCTATGTTTACATAGGCGCCACCTATGCTATCTTAGTCAAGATACTCGAAAAACTGAGGCGATGCACAAGGCACCTACGAATTGAATCATAACTGAACATTTAGAATCTGAATTTAATGCATGATCCATGAACTGGGCTATACTCGTAACTACTAGTATACTCTATCTTGGAATAGTAGCATGTCTGGGATTTCGAGTAGCATGAATAAGTACAAAGACGAGTAAACGAGTCATGCGAATCTGACTACTAAACTGACTTATTGGCCATACAGACTGAATTATACTACACCCTCATACTTAACTGGAGTATCTCTTCAGCATAATTCTCTAAAGAAATTCTAGTGGTAATAGAGAGCCATGAATCTTTGGTATGGATTACACAAGACATCCAACTGAGGAAATCACAACATTGACACTACTCTGTAATTTGGAATATAGACATATAACTCCTAAATTAGGATAGAATTTTTAGACCTTTGGCAATACAACTTCTTACTTTCCGGCTTAGCGCACTTCCTGAATATCCCTTAACTATACTATTCCCTATAAATATCATATTCATTCAACTCAGCTTAAAATTCTCATATGAGCATTGACAAATCTTTCTACTAATGTCGAAAATAACTTAATCCCTTCGCCGTGATCAAGCCTAACTCTAAGTCACAAAAATACAACATGCTAGACCACGCTATTATTCTAAACCATATGATGCAATCTTCTATATCTCCTTTAAAGATCACATTCTAAGTATAACATGCCTTACCACTTCAATGACTTCAAGCCTAATTTATAACCACATGTTAACTTCAAGGCAACCACCCATAAATACATACTTCACATAGTTTCTAAACTATTGTCAATATAACTCCCACGCGCTACCCTAAGACATACACACACAAACTTTTCCACTAACCATCACATGTATCAAGAACTTGACCCCGAATCTTACATTATACTTGTGGCCTTAACTAAACAAGCATACTATGATCTTCCATCAACAAGAACATTTACATCATCACCACTATCATTGCATAGGAAGGGTCACTAAAAGGTTAAAACACAAGACCCTCAAGCGTGAAAAAATCTTTATACGGGACTGAGCACACTATAAAGAGTGAGTACATGCGTCATGAGTTGCATGACCTCAACTAGAGTTCATAACATAAGGAATGTGATTCCGACTATTTGAATGAACTAGAACTCATTATCTTGGAACTGGAAAAGTACGTGACTCTCTATCATATACCGGAATCATGAACTATGATCACGGAACTGAATCGTAAGGCATGAGTAAGCATCCGAATGACTAAAAAAATACTAAGGTAGGAATGGGTTGAGATCCGCCCTCACTTTCTGATGTTCTAAATCATAGTACATCACTACTAGAATCTGAGAGCCTTACTTGGTCATTCGTTCTATCATCTCCCCCTCAGCTTCACGTCATCACCTAAAGTTTGGGAGATCCTTTACCAGATTCTAACTGAACTACACTTACTGCACTCTAGGGTCTGAAAAAAAAATAACAATGCATGCATATCATAGAACTTAACCCGAATGACTACCTTCTGGGATACACTCTATCTTTCCATAGCCACCAATAGTTATAGTATAATGCTTGCACACTTATTTTTATCGGTTCAACCTTCAAAACTCAAACTTAGATTCTAACTATTAACATGGATATCACCAAGCCTTTGATGGACCATATCACTTTCAACATAGCCTACCACTATTGCGACTCTAAATTTATATCCCTCTACTATGAGAATCAAAATCACATCAAAAGGCTTAATACTATCAATCAAGGCTCCTTAACTTGGCTATCTAGAACACCATATACCATCTAACTAGTCTTTTTCCAACTAGCAACTCAACGGTACCATTAGTCACACGCAACATGTAATAATCTTAGAGAAATGCCACAACTCCATATCGCCTTGGGCATATTTACCCACCATACCTACAACATTATACTTCATTACGAATCAACTTAAACTTAAGCCATTTCATACACCGTTCAAGCCTATTAGATCACTTCCATTACCATATAACTAGTATCATTAACCAAGAAATCATCACATCCACCTTCATGGATATCAACTATTCATACTTAATATCTAGTGCTATGCATGATTTACAACCCAACCTTACACAAAATTTTCACTTGGAAACTATAAATAAACATCACGAAACACTAGTGAACTAGAACTTCATAACCACAATAATCGACCATGACCTAACGGTTTTCCGTATCATAATCCATTAGCATGTACTATTTCAACACCTCAAGCCTACTAATTTAATCCCACAAGACATGCATCATCAACTCTTGCCACTATTTACCACCACACCATTTAAATTCAAACCTATAGTTTAGTATCAACCATTTACCACCAATGAAGAATACAACATAATATAAATATACTAATCCATCAAATTGGGACATTCTACCCAAATATCTCAAAAATCTACTACATACCTTCTCACAAGTAGCACTAGTTTACAACTACCAATGAAAAGAGAGTCAAGGGGGTTAAAGCCTCATAATAGACATGGTCAACCTTATCCTTATATTATAACCCCGTACAATCGTATCTACTTATACTGCTTTCTCACATCACAATTACTTACCCAAGCATACATTTACACTACCTTCAAATTCCTCAAACAACCATGAGTCTATAATCATAACTTACTCGCTAATATAGCCATTTTCACATTCGAGCAACCAACAAATCACCCTGACCAATAACTCCTTCTCTACCTTCTACTAATAACACACAAGGACGAATCACTTCATTACCAACTCTATCTCATGGAAAAAGATTCAGCTATACATATATTCAACCAACACGTTGAATGACAATTTGCTAGTAAATCGAAATAGGCCTACACGGCTTCACTAGACTTTGATTTTTTTATTTTTTGAACAAGAAAATGGGATGAATGACAAATCAACTATGCTAGTGAATCGAAAGAGCCCCTCACGGCTTCACTAGAATTTTTAGTCTCATCAACACAATGATAAAATATTTTTAAAAAATAGAAACTTGTCACACAATACTCCATAATCTGAGAATACACATCTTACTTTGTATAGATAAAAATCTGAGTCAAATATTTCCCCCACAGATTATCATACAATCCACACACGCTGCTAGCTACCATATTAGTTTATCACTATAAAGGGGTAAATCATCCTTAAACATCGGTTATTCAACTGAAATATTCATTTACACAAAATCACCCTCACTCTGACTTCTAACTTTGTGACTTTACTTCACCAACTTCTTGGTCTAATATCACTACCAATAGGTTATGAAAACAACACTTTAACTTATGCTACTATTCGGGTGGAAATACAGTTCCAACATTCTGCTATACATTGTCCACATCTGTAACAAGATTTTGAGAGTAACTAGATACACTTAATACCTTAAGATGGAATGCACGATTCCATCAGGATCAATATTTACATCAAAATCAATACATATTGATGCACTAACAGACTCCTATCGAGTCTTTGCACAATTTTTAAAATCTTATAGGACTCAATCGAAAAGGACAATATCATGTAGATTCAAAACTTTTTGAACTTAAATCAGCCCAATAATGGGACATGTCTGAGAACATCAGAGTAAGGAAAGAATTTAGGATGACTTTACTTTCATATGGGCGACACCATAGCACAAATTAAAGCATGAAAGGGAAACATTCCGACTCTATTGCACAGACTAAAACATGAAGAAAGAGAGACATTTCTAGATGCCTTGTAGCCTCCTGCTTATAAGTGTGGCGCGCTACATACCCATAAATAAGACTCTACCCGATGTAATTTTGCAGACACCCTGGGACCATGAACCGTGCTTTGATACCAAGTTTGTCACGACCCGAACCGGGGCCCTGGCAATGATGAGTATTCCGAACCATGAGGCCCAAAACACCCCTATCTGTCTGGTAATCATACACATAATTCATATGATAAAAGAAATGCGAAAGATACACAATATAATGGAAACATGGTCAAGAATCATGCGAAAGTAAAATGGGGAATAATATCCCACAATCTCAACACAACATCTCTATAACGTCTGTGAAATCTCTTCTACATGACTAAAATAAATGTCTATTTGAAAACTGGGACAAAGCCCCCAGTAGACCCAAAACTAATAAATGGTAAATTAAACTACAGACATCAGGCCTTCCGAAATATAAAAGTCTCACCACTTGATTTTGCGATCTGTCGGAAGGAATCTACTAGTTGTCTGGACCCCTAGACTGTGCCTCCAAACCTGGGAGGGGAGAGGGTCAATACAAAAGTACTGGTATGCAAAGAAGTCAAAACAGAAATATAATATTTTTACACAATATAGGTGAGAGCCATTATAAAGCAGTTTCATATCAAATTATTTGAAAACACATGGGTATAATGTAATAGTTTTCAATACGAATGTAATGCGATTGAGCTAGGTGGAATACCCTACAATTGTAATTCCATGATATGTGGAATCCGCCTCTGGTGCTCGGCGGCCAAGCCTCCAATCCAAGTAGCCACCAGGATTTGGGGCCGGTATACCCCCCATGTGAGTACACCGCTGGGAATCCCCCCATGTGAGACGTTCCAATTATTTTATTATCGTCCCATGTAGGATACAATATCATATGACCCGCATCGGCAACTACGGTTTCCACCGATGAGCCCTTTCACTCAAACGCCTTCTTCGGGCATCCACCTTTCTCATGAAAATCAATGCATTCAAACTTTGTTCAAATCAATCACATGTCACACTCTGTAGGGTATCGTCATACCCTACTTGTAAGTCAACAGTATGATATCATTCTCTTCATTCAATCATCATATGCAACATATTTCAACATGAACAAAACAACCCTCTCTTTGAAAGTCAAAAACCATATCCAAATCATGATATTTTTAAGACATTTCATGACATGCATTTCAAGATGATTTCAAACGATTCATATCATGTGAAAACTTAAAACAATATCATATCAAGAGAAGGGTTCCGTGTAATCATACTCTTAACTTATCATCATTATGAAACACATGCATATCCATATATAATATATCAAATCACATTGGAATTAGGTCTAAAGACCAAATCAATATCATAAAACGTTTAAAACATAATCATATTCGTAATTTCAAAACCCCCATTTTGAAAACATGATTTTTTAAAGCCCATGAGATTTTTTAGATAACCCCACGTACCTCTATATGCGAAGATTATAGGTGCTTCTTGAAGCCTACATTCTGGGGTTTCCAAATATGGGATTAGTTTCTAAAACCCCTGGTTGAATCTTAAGTTGCTTAGTTTTTTATTTTGAAACCCTAAGGAGAATCTTTGAGCATTTTTGATGAATGAAGGTGTATTTTTGGGTCTTTGGAACTAAATTTCGTGTTTAGGGCTAAGTAAGGGTGGAAAAGGACCATTTTGCCCCAAAAATGGAGTGTTTAAGTCACTTGAAACCTTTACATAGGCGCCGCCTATGCCATCGCCTATGTTTACATAGGCGCCACCTAGGCTATCGCCTATGTTTACATAGGCGCCACCTATGCTATCGCTTATGCTTTCCAGTGGCCATATGCGATTGGTTAGGCGACGCATATTACTTCAAAAGGCCATAACTTCTTGCTCGTGTGCCGGATTTTAGCAAAATTGGTATCGTTGGAAAGCTAACTCGAAGACCTATCATTTGACTCATAATAGGCTCTCTAATTCGACATATACAGAGAGTTATGGTCGATGGAAGCTGACACAAATTACAACATCTACTAAAACTTAATCGATCAAAATAGTTTCGACTCGTCCTTGAGTTGAAGGACCTCTATGGTCTAAATTCAAGCTTGAATGGATTCACATACTACACAAATAATTAACATGCCATATTAGCATAGGATTTATGGATTCGATATTATCAACGCATCGGAATCATGGTCTATATTGTAGCCTGAAATGCGGGGCGTTACAAGGTCACTCGACTACTGAGGCCATTCACCTTGTGAGAAGATTAATGGAGTAGTTTCGGGAGAGGAAGAAACACTTGGGCATGGTATTCATTGATCTTGAGAATACATATGACAATGTCTCTAGGAAGATTCTGTGGATATGCTTAGAGGCTAGAGGGATGCCCGTGGTGTATACTAAGTTTATTCCAAACATGTATGATGGTGCGAAGACTCGTGTGAGGACAGTAGGTGGAGATTCAAAGCACTTTTCTATTTTGATAGGGTTGCACCAGGGATTGACTCTTAGCCTATTTTTATTTGTCTTGGTGATGGATGTTTTGACGCAACATATTCAGGAGGAGGTGCCTTCGTGTATGTTATTTACTGATGATGTTGTAGTTATTGATGAGAGTTGGGGAGGAGTTAATGATATGTTGGATATTTGAAGATAGAACCTTGAGTATAAAGAATTTTGGTTGAGCAGGATCAAGATAGAGTACTTGAAATGCAAGTTTAGAGATCCGTCACAGAAGGCTGACGTGGTAGTGAAGCTGGATTCTCATTCTATTCAGAAGAGGAATAGTTTCAAGTATTTGGGGTCTATGATTCAGGGAAATAGTGAAATTGACCAGGATGCCACACATCGTAGTAGTGTAGGGTGGTTGACATGGAGGCTCCTTTAGGAGTCTTATGTGATAAGAGGGTGTCTCCGAAGCTTAAAAGATAAGTTCTACAGAGTGACAGTCCGACCAACTATTGTATGGATCGTTGTGTTGGCCAGTGAAGAACTCCTACATTCAAAATTTAAAGGTGGCGAGGATAAGGATATTGCGATGGATGTGAGGCCTTACCAAGAGAGATACACTTAGGAATGAGATTATTCTGGAGAAGGTAAGAGTGGTTTCAGTGCAGGACAATATGCGAGAAATAAGATTACGTTGGTTCGAACACGTGATGAAGAGGGACTCGGATGCTCCAGTACGGAGGTGTGAGATGCTACATATAGATGGTTTTAGGTAGGTCGAAGAAATATTGAAGGAAGGCGATTAGACATGATACAGAGTAGTTACATCTTACGGAGGACATAACCCTTAATAGAAAGGCGTGGAGGTCGCAGATTAGAGTTAGGGGGTAGGAGTGCATTTGTAACAGTAGGGGGAGTACTTTGTTTGCGTATGGAATTCCTTGTTCGTGGTTCGGTGATGTCTATGATTTCGAATAGATAGTTTATAGTATTACCTTGTGGTTGTATTCTTCGTTGTATTAGCTAGCAGTGTTAGTTTATTTTGCATACTATATTGGTTTATATGCTTTTATGTTTGTGTTTGATATACTATTATTTGTCCTGAGTCGAAGGTCTATCGAAAACAATCTCTCTACTTCACTAAGATAGCGGTATGATCTGCGTACAATTTACTCTCCCAAGACCCCACTATGTGGGAATACAATGGGTATGTATTTGGTGTAAGTTGTAAAAACTTGTCCAATTTGTGAAGTCAAAAGATTTATCATATTTTACAATATTATTCTTATCATTAAATGACTATATAAGATATCAATACTGAAATTTTAATTTTCAAAGCATAACTAAAAAAGTTAATTTTGTAAATTAAATCAGTAATAAATGTGTTGTTAATAAAAATGTCAAACTGATTAGAGAAAAAATAAATAAAATCCAAATTCTATATTTTTAAATAATTTGAATCAAATTTATTTTAATTGTTCTTATGTGATTCGACGTGTCCACTAATCAATAGATTAATTAGCTTGCTTTTACATAATTTGACATGGTTGAAAGGGTAAATTTCTCGCAGCAGTTGTGTTCGATAAAAAAAGAATGGCCAAGAAGAGAAGCAAACAAGTGGTTTCTGCGAGCTCGAGCCAACGATCCCAACCACTCAAGCCCTCATCACGCAGCTCAGTAAAGTCTCACACAAATCGACAGCGTGGGGTCACCACCACCTTCTGCATTTTATTCTTCATCGTTTCTTTACTAATTTACCGTCAAAAGTACTCCAACACTGCTTCTACTACTGTTGTTGATGATGCTGACAAGCCTTATGTTTACCAACGCGCCCTCGTTAAAACCGATTCAACTTACAGTGATATTCTCAATGTAACATATTCTTACCCTCCCCCAATTTGATTTCTTTTCGTTTTGTATGTTTTTTTTAATTATTTGGTGAGTTTTCAAGACTTGCAGGAGAATACTAACGTTTCGGAAAATATTAGTCGGCGGCATTTTGAAAATCCCATTCTGGCCTATATCACTCCATGGTATTTGCATTTGTTCTACACTTTGTTGAATCGTGTTTAATTATTCTTGATTTGTATATGTTGAAATCCACCTTTTCCTTTTATCTTTGTGATGTTTGGTGTTAGAAGATTAGAAAATCTTAATTTGTTTTGGACTCTAAAGAAATTGTCGTATTTGAGGAAAGTAGTTTTTGAAGTAAAAAATGATATTTCAGAATTGGAGCTGTGTCAATACAAATTGGAGTTCTTTTTGAGTTGTTGTGATTAATTTGGAGTGGAAAAAAAGCGAAAACAACTTTTTGGTGTTTTAAAAATTCCTAAAATTCCAAAATTCAACTTCAATTCCCCATTTTTCCGGAATCTTATACCCAGATGTGTTTGTCGGAGTTCAACTTGGCCAAATTCCCCCTGAATCGATCTAGAATATAATACATGGTATGGGTAATCTTCAAAATATCATGTACTTAAACAAGAAACTGTTTTAGAGTTGCATTTCAACTAAGTCTTGATAGAGGAGAATGGTTGTAGTTGGTTGACAACTAATCTAAAAGTAGTTGTTGATACAATCCAAGGAGAACCACACCCGAAAGCTAGCTATTGAGGTGGGAGAAATCAACCTATATAAGCTCCACATCAACTCCCCATGTAGTCGATGTAGGACTTAAGTCCTATACCTTGCAACAGGATCACAACAAACCACCACGCTCTGTATTCGTCGTCCTCAGTGGCTCCACCCTAGGTAGCTTTTACTCTACCACAATTAGGTAGGTGTTAGTCATGGATGAAAGCTGCAATATTGGTGTCACCATCCATGGCACTTTCGGGATGGAGGGTGGTGGGTCGCTTTGATACCATCAACACAATCCAAGGAGAACCACAACCCCAAAGCTAGAGCCCATGGCTATATACGCCCCACATGAACTCCCCATTTAATCGAAGTGGGAATCAAGTCCCATACCTTTCAATAAGTTTATAACAAATATAATAAATCCTCATAGGAGGAATGAGTATAAAGACTTCATTAGTCGGTCCCAACTATTGTGTAGTTTTTCTTTTCTTTTCTTTTTTTTTAAATAAAGGGACTATTTTCTGAGGGGAATGTTTGTCAATGTTTGGAGGATTCAAGTGATGGGATAAATGTGATGAAATTTAGAACTTAGAAGTTTGGGTATGGAGAACTTTTCCTAGCTTGTTTCTGTTCATTTTTGCATTAAATTATATTGAATAGAAAATTCTTAGAAGTGCCAATACCTCTTCTCCAACCTTGCTAACTGCTAAAAAGATATTGTTTTGATACTGATAGATATAGTTTTGGATTCTACAGTTCATGATGGTATGATCAATGGTGCAGGAATTCAAAAGGCTATGACCTGGCAAAGAAGTTCAGTTCTAAAATCACACATCTGTCACCTGTTTGGTATGATCTGAAGAAGTAAGTGAACTCATGATCACCTTAACTGTATATAGTAAGTGTACCTTGGAGATGCGTTGTAGCATTTGCAGTTAGCTGAAACTAAGTGATATCTTGCTATTCAACTGGCTCGGTGACATTTCCCATGAGATGATAATATCAAAAACCTAATCCTTCCCTTGAGAACCGAGACTAGACTATTATCCTTAGTTTTATTTTGTTGTTTTTCTCTATCTCCACCAGGTCCTGCTTCTATCAAATAAATGAAAACAATGAATCAAAGTTTAATTTATTATAGGAATGAGTACTGCTTTAGCAGGACTTCAACATCAGGAATACTTTTCAATCCTTTATGATCAAAAAAGCTGTTTAATATCTTTATCTTTTGTACTTGCTGATGCCAGTGAGGGAAGTAAACTAGTTCTGCATGGAAGACATAATGCTGATAGAGGATGGATTTCAGACATTCGAATGAAAGGAAATGCTCTGGTAAGGTAGCCAACCACATTAAATGTAGATTATCACAGATACGTAGTGTAATTATGGCCCTTATACAATTGAAGCATAGAGAAAAGACCAAAAGGTGGAAACATTTCATCAGGAGTCAAATTTGGGTTGACATGTTGCATTATTTGCTTTGAATTCGTTCCTTGACCACTGTATCTGAATTCTAGTAAGCAGAGGAGGTTGGGGGTTGGTGTGCATGGGGAAGGGATGGAGTGCACAAAAGCAACTGGAGTTCTGTTTGGTTATACTTGTTCGATCACTTATTATCAAGAAAGTTTTTTCTTGAAACTGTTTCAGTTTCCTAACTGGTCCGTTGACTAGAAAAGGCCTATAGGGCTGGTGCTAACAGCTGAGAATTAGCTAATCCTCTAATCTTTACCACATTTAATTGTTCAGTTTCAACATGTCAGCTAGTGTCGGGTTATCAGCTAGTTTAATGTTTTTATTTCTGCCCTCAATCTATAGATTTTGCCTAGAGTTGTCCTGGAGGCGAATCCGCTGGACTTGCTTGAGAAGAAGAGGCTTAGGGAGAAAGCAATCAACCTTATCATAACAGAATGCAAGTAAGTCTATTAGCATGTCTTTTATGTCAAGTACATTTTCTTCATCCGCATATTCTGAGATCCTCTTATCTTATGTAGGGAAATGGAGTATGATGGTATTGTACTTGAGTCTTGGTCAAGATGGGTAGCTTATGGCATCTTGCATAATTCAGATATGAGAAATCTGGTTAAGTGCTGACCTTCTCTATTTTTTAAAATTATTTTCCTTTTAGTAATACTCTTACCTTTTGTGTAGATCCTGAACTATTAAGTTCTTTTCTGTTCTTGTAAGATGATGTGTTGTTCTACCTTCTGAAAAGTAAACGATCCGTAATTTTTATATGATCCTATCTCGTACTTCCCGTTTTCCACTTTGTACAAGAGCTGGAAACATGAAAGCCATGTATGCCTAAGAGTATTAGAACCTTTGTAGTGTAGAAATTTTTATTTTAAACTTAAGGAAATCTGCAGTGGTTGTGTAATTTGGGTATATGGAAAAGTAATTCACAAGATTGCTGATGGGTCCTCCCAACTTTTTGATGCTTTGCAAGTGTAGGCATTGCAATTTGTAAAGCAACTCGGAGAAGCTATGCATTCTGTGCACTTAAAAAGGAATGGCAAGACAAATCTGCAGTTAGTTTATGTGATAGGCCCACCACGTACAGATAAGCTACAGGAGCATGACTTTGGACCAGAAGATTTACAAGCCCTTTATGATGCTGTAGATGGTTTCTCTCTCATGACTTACGACCATTCAAGTCCTTATAATCCGGGTCCCAATGCACCTCTGAAGTGGGTACGTTCTACCTTGCGTCTTCTTGTGGGTGCTGGCAGCAAAGGTAGGAGATTGGCTGAAAAAATCTTTGTCGGGATCAACTTCTACGGCAACGATTTTGTCCTGTCAGGAGGTATGATTATGTTTTACTCTGCTATATGTAGCACTATCCCCTCGCCCCCCCAACCCTGAGTAAAAAAGTTTTGGCTTATTTTACCTTTGTTCTCTAGGAAGAAAATGAAGATGTTCTTCTAAAGATATTAGTTAAGTGGAGTTCTAACGTTTTCTAACTGTAAGGTTGTGAAGATCATAGAAAATTCTGGTAGTATAGATATAAGGGACTGCTAAAGTTTTTGTAGTGGATGACTCCATTTAATTACTCATCTCTCTTGAAATCTTGTGATATATGTTTTTCCTGGAAGCGATTTCAAACAAAAATTTCTGTTGGCCATGGGGGTGAATGAATGGCTGGATGTGAGGATGTACTTTCACATTGTCTTGACCTACGAGAGTAACATCAGCTTTAAGGGTAGATTTGAATGATTTTAGTGCAGTGGAACTGCCTTTAAATCGATTCAGGTGTTAGTGATTAAAACATCTCTAGTATTTGAGTTCTGAAAAAAATAAAAAATGATTAGGCAATAGGGGGATAACTAATCTTCCACACCTTTGGTGTCTAGACTACCATTTTTGTCAGACATAGCTGTTTATACTGGGTATTACTGTACAACATTCTTGTCCACTGGAGGGTGGAAGAATCAAATATCCAGCCTCAAGGGATTTGCATCTTCAAAGTTTTGTTACGGGAGTTGGTAAATATTGGGTGTGAGTGTGTGACTGGATGATCAAACCATTTGCTTTGGAATTTCAGCTTTTCATTCTTTGACGGATGTACTCATATGGTGCTGGAGTGTGCTAAGACTTTTCGAACTTCACTACATTTGAGCGCTCTTTTTCATCTTATATGAGATGGGTTGCCATTAGATTGACACTAAATAATTTTCTTTAAAGAGCATAATAAATCTTTACTTGCTCAAATCTGTCAATCATTTGTAAAGGATCATTACATGCACAGGTTTAGGCGGGGGGCCTATCACAGCACACAAGTATCTCTATTTGCTAGAGCAGCACAAGCCTGTAATTCAGTGGGAGGAGGAAAGCGCGGAACATTTCTTCTTGTACTCTGACAATCAACATGTCCAGCATGCTGTATTCTACCCATCACTTATGTCACTTGCAATGCGACTCCAGGAAGCTCTTTCATGGGGTGCAGGCATATCAGTTTGGGAAATTGGTCAAGGTTTGGAATACTTTTTTGATATTTTGTAGTATTTTTTTTTATCTTCAGGTGGCGCCGGTGCTTAGTCTTACATTTCCATTTTTTTTAATTAGATAGTTGAAGAGATTATGTTGCTACAGTTGTCATGGATTAATTTCTGAATCTATAGTAGTAACATCAGTGCGGCACTATGTTACCATTTTCACTTCACTTGCACTTTTTCTGTGTATGATCTACCTCTTTACCTCTAATATAATGGTAAGGCATGTGTATACTCTACCCTCCATAGAGGCACATACCCCATTTTGTGGGATTACACTGATACGTTGTTTTTGCTGTTGTTGAGGGGGCTTAAGCTGTTTTAACCCCTATGTTCGGGGGCGGACCTGCGTGTTTGTCAGGGGGTTCATCCGAATTCCCTCGGCAAAAAATTACATTGTATATACAAGGTAAAAAATTTATATTTATGTATATATATTAATTTTGAACCAATTGAAACAAGGTTAAGGTAAAAAATTTATATTTATGTATATATATTAATTTTGAACCAATTGAAACAAGGTTGTAAATAGCTCAGTGGTATTATCTGCCCTTCTAGGGTTGCTTACTTCACCCACTTCGCGGGTGCGATCCCCGCTAGGGGTGGGTAGGTTGGTTTTTTCTTAATAAAAATATGTCCGGTGGCTGTACAACTTTATAAATAAAAAAAAAAACTATATACTAGTATTACTATTACATTCCTTTAAATTTTATTTTGTTTGCTTATTCACGCATTTATATTTTCATTTTTCAAATCTCCTGAAAAAAATTCCTGAATCCGCCACTGTCTATGTGTCCGATTTATTTTATATATATGCACTCCGTTTACCTATGGCACTAGAAGCCTTCACCTTCATCTTTCGTCTCAAATAAACCCCTCCTACTTGCAGTTTTCCCTCATGAAAAAATTGGTCAACCATTGTAGGGGTATATTTGGACATTTCAATTGTTTATCGACAACTTTTAGTTTTAAGAGTAATTTCATGGTGGTCATCAAACTTTGTATTCTTTATCTAAAAATCTTTTTCTTTGTTTTGTTACACAAAAATCATCTAACTTTGCCCCATCTTTTACAAAAGTTATTTTGACAAAATTTGGTTAAAACACGATCTAAAATTTAGGATGAAATAAAAAATGCTCTCTTATGTTTGAGGGTAGGTTTAAAATGACCCCTCAAATATACGTTTAAGTAGTTTTGATCCATTATATTGATAATAAAAATAAGCTTTTTTATTTTCATATGTTTGACAAACTCTATTAATTAAATTAACGATATTGAACAAAAGTAAAATCAGAAACAAAAAAATCTTAAAATTTATTTATCATAAATGTGCAATGATTACATTTTCATTTACATATCCTTTTAATAATATACTATTTTGTTTGATTAATTTATAGATATCTTTTTTTTTTACTTTTGCTACATATTATTTTGTTCATATTATCATTACACTAATAAATAGATAGATTTTATTTTCAAATTATTTATAATAGTTTCTATGAATATTATTTTCAATACATTGATAATGCAAAGTAAACTACAATATTTTTTAGTAAATAAAGTTAGTAAAAGAAATAAAAAATAAAATAATCTTGCTTATTATGTAATTTAAAAACTAAAATTTTTTGGATGATATATAGTTTGGAAGTGCAGGGGGCGAAGTTGAAAGATTTGTTGAAAATTGATAGTTGCGGCATAATGAAAATTTTAAAAATTTATAAAAGTATTTCACACCATGGTATTTTAATTATTTCATAAATTAGTTAATTTCAAGTATACAACTTTGTTATAGTAATAAATACATTAAAAGAATTGTTACAAAGAAATCAAAACAATCAAAGTAAATGTGATATCATATGTAACATGAGAGATCAACGTTTTAAAGCTAAACTTGTGAAGGAATCTATGAAATTATTCTACAAATAAATAAATTAATCTAACAAGTTACACCAAATCCTGCAATAAATTCAAAAAAAAAAAATTGCAAATAATAAACCTCTAAATGTGACTCAATATTAATTTTTTCATTTTTAGAGTTTTGCAAAATTTAATAATTAGAGTTTGTTAAGTATTTCATAGAGGTCAAATGTACTCACATATAGCAAGCTTAAAACACAAAAACTTCTCAAAAGTATATTTGGGGGGTCCGTTTGAACCTATCCTCAAATATAGGGTATCTTTTTTAATTTCATCTCACATTTTATATAAGATTTTGAAACAAATTTTATTAAAATGACTTTTGTGAAAAATAAGCAAAATTAAATTACTTTTGTATAACAAAATAAAAATAATAATTTTTAAATAATAATAAACATAAAGCTAGATGACCACTCTGAAATTTACTTTAATTTTAAGAGCCGGTTACATGTAAATGATTCTGATAGCTTGGGGAAATTTTTTGGATATTTTGTTACTTCATATTTCAATTATGCTAAATGTCAGAGCCAAGTAGATGACCGTTGAGGGTGCTAAATATGAGGGGAAAATAATGCGTGATTTCTAACAACATACCTAATGTAATTTTGTAATTTTATAAGTAAAATTTGACAAGATTTTTACTTTTATGGATAGAGAGGCTATTTCGAATTAACCCTTGGCAACCTTCTTCCCTTGTTCAGGCTTGGGACGGCAATATAAATGAGCTCACACAGGCAGTTCAGGAATAAACATTTTCCCTTTAGGCCCTGCATCTTATTTCCAGAACTGGAAGTATTTCCAAATCATTTATACTAAAGAAGCCGTTGGAGTGTATTTCTCACGAAACAAAGGATACAAATCAGATTTCGCATTGGAAACTCTTGGAAATTTGCCAGTCATTTGCATCAACAATTTTATTTATTTCAGTTGAACTTTTGGTTAGATTCAATTTGTCGAGCAATTCTTCGTTTACTAAATTCGAATTGGCTAAAAAAGAAACTTATCCTGTTATTCTATACTTCTAGTAACAAAAGTGGTCCATAATACCTCTGAAATTGAAAAAAATAAATATAAATTGCAAGGCAAAAAAATTTGCAAGTCACATGTGTTGTCTTACGAGATAAAACTTATTTTCTAAGTTTCATAACCCATAAAGTTATCACTTATTCCCGATAAACTATTATCAAATGAGGCAAAAAAAAAAATAAAAAAAAATTAACTTATGCAGTATGATATTATGTCATAGTTCAAAGTTTGGTTGAAAAGACAGAAGACTTCCAATAATTAGTCTTTGAAAAGCCGCCTGTAATTAAAATTGGTGTAATTATTTGATAGTAATTACCAGCTTAATAATAATATAATAAAATAATTACGATGACCTGTTGTTTGTCATAATATAACTATAATTTAATTAGAAGTGTACTGCTTGATTGTACAAATATAATTACATGGTTATATTATATTTATAAAATAAAAATTAATTATCATAAACTAAAAATTTATACTAGACATATAAGAGACTTTACAAATGATATATATATATATATGTATATAGAGAGAGTCTTTCAAAATATATTAATGTATAAACATATGTTCTTATAGAAAAAATAATTGATTTATATTTTTCAGAGCAGTATATTTTAATTAAATTAATCATAAAAATTAAAGCACATGATTTTTAAGAACATCATGAAATGCATATTTCACAAAAAGATTAATATTAAAAATATAACATCATAAAATTATTAAAATATTTAACAAAAAAATAATCTATCAATTCTAACTAAAAAATGAATGGTTTACAATGTGAAATATCAAGTCAATACTAGTAAAATAAATAAATTGGAACTGAAACTATAACAAAAGTTTAAAATTAAAAAATAAATAAATAATTCTCTTATGTCAAATTAAATTTCAACATAACATGCTTAAATATGGTTCAAAATAAAAGAAAAAAAAATTAAGTCTATAACCTTATTCAACAATGAATTTTACTCAATTTAAAAATTAGAGTAGGAACTAAATATGCTAAATGAAAAAAATTAACATAAGAAAAATAAAAACATAGATTATAAAATATAAATAATATTAGAAGCACAGGAAGTAAAGTTTGGAAAATCAGAAGGAAATGAAATATAAATAATATAAAATTAATTTTTTTTATAAAAATATTAAAATAATAAAAATAAAAAGAATTTAAAATAATAGAAACTTACAATAAATTCAAACAAAAAACTAAAAATAGAAATAAAAGGAAGAAATTAAAAAAACATAATCAGCTTGTAATTACACCATGTAATTACCAGCAATTCACAACTTCAGTGAATTGAAGAGTATAATTACTCTATGTCAATTACACCAAATTACCGATTAAGTAATTACATAGTCAATCAAATATGTCAAATAGTGCAATTACATTCAATTACATTAAATTCAATTACTAGATGACTTTTCAAACAGTCCTTTATAGAATTGTCCAAATTCATATTTATTTTGCTCTTAATTTCCAAGTTGTTTAACTCTAACCATTACCAAATGCAGTTCAAGTTCACTATGATGTTAATAAAACCTCAAGCAATTTACTCCATTCGTTTAAAAAAAAATGACTTACTTTTGTTTTTAGTCCATTTCAAAATGAATGATCCCTTTCCTCTTTTGATAATCCTTTAATTTCAACTTTACACGTGTCATGCCTAAGACCACAAGATTGAAGGACATTTTAGTATATTTGACACAGGTTTAATTTAGGACCACAAGAATAAAAAATCTTCTCTATTTTATTAAACTTCGTGTCAAAAACTAGGATATTCTTGAAATGGAGGGAGTAAAATAAAATGAGGCGAAAAAGCCTTGATAGTCAACTTAACTCTCGTCTTGTTTTCTCCCTTTAAACCGTTTATTTTCAAGTTTCATTTCCTTGTTAAAAAAGGCAGGAAGGCAGTAGTCTCGAATGCACAAAGGCCTTGATAGTCAACTAATACAATATGCATTGACTCTACCTATTACGTACTACATTTGTTACCAACTACGAGACTAGTGAGCAAGTGTTCGCACTAACAAATTTCTTTTCTCATATTCGTATTCAGATCTTCAAAATCAACTTTTTAGTTGGCTATAGTTTGATCTAACGTAGTCAGTCAATCAGTTTTGTGACTTTGTTTAGCTTCGACATTTTGCAAAAAAATAGAAGAACAGAATTGTTGGGAGAGAGAAATAGTGATTACTGAGCTAACCAAGGGGAAGGAATTTATGTTGCAACTGCAAAACACTTTGATCCTACGAAGCAGATGTGTGCGGCCAGTATTTGGCTGCAGAAGTACTTTCTTCCAATGATAATGTATTGTCCCTCTTGAATGGCACAACGTCATCAGGTATGATGAGCAAAGGTAAAGAGATTACTATTCCAACACCATCTTCATCAACTGCCAAGTTAGAATCTCCTCATCTTCTGCCTGATAAAAGTACAAAGAGTTGCGACCGTCCTTCCAACTCCGGGAAGAGGTACTTTCGTTTTCCCTCTTCTTCATTTATTATCTAGTATATGAACTCATTGGCACTGTCCAACCCGATATTGGGGTATAGTATGTAATTAAGTGGAAGTGGAGAGATTTTTTGCTAATTGCATGAGAGGTGGTCCAAACTACCTCTTCTATATTTCTATTAAATATTTAAACCATTATATATTTCTATTATATAGAAGAGGTAGCTTCTATATTTCTATTAAATATTTAAACCATTATATATTTCTATTATATAGAAGATGTAGTTTTGACCACCTCTCATGCAATTACCAAAAAACTCCTCCACTCCCACTTAATTAAATATCATACCCCAATATATAATAATTTCATTGTTTCATTATAATGGTTTAAATATTTAATATATTCTATTAATTTATATTAATTAATTATAACCACATATTGGAAGTAATTTTTATTTATTTATTTAATTGGCTATCATGTTCAAAACTAATTTGTTATCACGAATCACAATAATTAATAACATAAAATATTTAAAAGACATATAGAAATTTTATTGACTCTCATTATTTTAGTAATGCCACATAAATTGAGATAAAATAAAAAGTACTACAAATCATAATAATTAACAACTTAAAATATTTAAAAGATATATAAAATTTTTAGTTGATTCTCAAAATTGTATCGAAGCCACATAAATTGGGACACAAGGAGTAAATATATTATTTGATAATTACGTAAAAATTATTATAAATCACAATAATTAACAAGTTAAAATACTTTTTTAAAAATAGATAAAAGTTCTATTCATCTCTCAAAATTTTATCGGTGCACCATAAATCATGACAAAATAAAAAATCATCTTAATTAATTGTAACTAAATATTTAAAGTAAATCAATTTTATTATTTTAATTGACTTTTATATAGAAAATTATTCTTTTTATTTATTTATTTATTTTAGTAAATTTAAATTTTAAAATTATTTTTTTCTTATATAAAAATACTAATATTTAAAATTAAATTTAAAATTTTAAAGTACAAAATTAGTAAATTTAATTTAATAAAATAAATTTCTAATGAATATTTTCTTAGAATTTGTGTTGATTCAATATGTATCAAGTTAAAAAGAAATAAAGAAAAATATGTAGTAAAATTTTATTATTGTGAAAGATAAATGTAATGCACTATCCAATAATATTTAATAATATCATATTTTGCATATGCAAATATAGCATCCCGTATTTAATTAATATACTATTTCGGTAAATTATCGATGATTCCTATTGGATGTGATAAAATTATATTAATTTTTATAGTAATAACATAATCAATAGTTCTTAATTAATTATTATGAGTCATCTAGGTATTAAGAAAATAAATAATATTTAATGAAAAATAAAATAGACATAAAATGCGAAATTAACTCTTAATGTTTTAAATTAAATTTTCATCTTACGAACGATGATTTTACTATATCACTCCTTATTATAAGTCATTTATGTATTAGAAAAATAAGAATAACAAAATGATATGTCAACATAAAATATTTGATTGACTATCAAATTATATTAGTGCCACATAAATTAGGACGGGACAAAAGAAGATATAAAAAACATATATTATTTGAAAATGAAATAAAAAGTACTTTAAATAACAATTTTTTTTTAAAATTTACTGATTTCTGCTGCTTCAATCGTGATTTTAATGTATCACCCGCAATTAATTATTATAAGTCACTTATGTATTAAAAAATTAATAATATTGAATCTACGATTTTACTATATATATATTTTAAAAAAAATAAAAATTACTACGCATACTCAAAGGGCGAAAGAGTAAAAACACACAAGAGATAAATGTAGAGAAATGAAGAAGCACCAAATGGATTATTAACATTTTTAACATTCAACACATTTCAAAATGTTTCCAAATTCTTCTTGAATCAACACATACACATAATAAAAATAATAAATAATAAATATTAATAATTACATTTTACTATATCACCCCTAATTAATTATTATGATCATTTAAGAATTGTGCCACATAAGTTGAAACAGAAAAAATATTATAAATCACAATGATCAAAAAATTAAATTATTTTAAAAAATATAATTGGCTATCATCGACACAAAACTCTAGACAAGGAGAGTAACATATATTATTCAAAAATTACATAAAAAGTATTATAAATTACAATAGTTAACAACTTAAAATATCTAAAAATAATTTAATATGTTATATATTTCAAAAATATTACATGAAAAATACTAGAAATCACAATAATTAACAACTTACAAAATTTGAAAGATATAAAATATTTGATCGACTCTTAAAATTATATTAGTGTCACTAAAATTGGAATAGAAGAAAAGTATAATAAATCACAATAATTAAAAACTTAAATTATTTTTAAAATATAATTGACTATCAATGCCACAAAAATTTGGACAAGAAAAGTAATGTATATTAATTTAAAAATTACATAAAAAATATTATAGATTACAATAGTTAACAGCGTAAATTATCTAAATACATATTAAAATAACATATGTTGAACTCATGCTAGATTCCGGATGAATCCTAGAAAACATATGCAATCCTTTTATTAAAAAATTTTATTTAAATATATCAAGATTGAAAAGATAAATAAATATCTTAATGTTGGGCCAGTGCTGACACGGGTCATGCTCCTCTAGTGTGTGTGTATATATATATATACTAGTTCAATGTACTTGCGTTGCACGTGTATCGAACGTTTAATAATAAGCTTGTATAAAAATATTGCTAAAAAATCAATAAAGATAAAAATTATATTTAAATAGTTTACCTGATTATTTATTCTAGAGATGTATTGAAGGTTGATGATCGGGATCAGAATTGAAAGTTGAGTTAACCTTGAGTCGAGACGTTGGACCCAGGATCCAACCTTAACTCGAGACCCCACTCTAAGCCCTAATTTGAGCCTCAACTCCTAGAATTTGACCTTGATTCGATATCTTGTACTTGACCCAACCCAACCTCGATTCAAGAGAAATTTTCGATATTAACTCGGGTCCAACCACAAAAGAGGAAGTAGGTTCGATCTTGACCAAACTCCCGACCCTGGGTTTGACTTCTATCCCGACCTCGACCCAAAACTAACTCAGAGACCCCAACCTAACTCCCGATTATCAACCCATACATAAGGTCCAACCTTAATCAAGAGTCAGGTTAGGTATTGGGTTAGGTGTTGAGGTCGGGTTTTATATTGGGAGTTGAATCCTGAATTAGAAATCGTGGTCGAGTCTCAAGTCAGGAGCCAAAGTTGGATAATATGTCGAGAGTCAAGGTTAGTTTTATTTTGGAGTTAGGAGTCAAATTTAGGTTATAAATTGAGAGTTAGAGTTTGATTCCTCACCGAGATTGAGGTTATTGGGTCCTAGGACCTAGGTTTAGAGTTGGATACTAAGTCAGGTGCAAGCTCTAGTCAAGTCTAGTGTTAGAAGTTGGGTCTCAGGAGACAAAGTTGGGAGTCTAGAGTTGAGGTCAGGTTCTACATCGAGAGTCGAGTCAAGATTCTAGAGTCGGGGTCATTTCCCAAGTTGAGAATGGGGTAGGATTGGTTCTCGAGTTTGGAGTTGGGGTTAGGTTTAAGTTGAGAGTTGGGGTCGTGGTCAAATCTTGAGATTAGACGTGTTAGGTTTAACGTTAGGGTCAGTTCTCAATTTGGGAGTCAAAGTCGGATCCATATCGAGAGTTGTAGAAATGGGATCAGGATCAATAGTCAAATCATCAGTTCGTGTCGAGATCAGGTATGAAAGTTGAGTCTTAGGTCAAGGTCATATCTCGAATCTCAAGTATTGCGTCGGGAGTTAGATCTTTGGTCGGGATCAAGAGTTAATTGTTGAGGTAGGGACTTGTATCTCGGATTGCGGTGGGGAGTCGATTCTCGTATTGAGTCGGGTAGTCGAGGTCTCAGGTTGAGTCTCGTATAATTAATATTTTTTCATGTTATACTTAAATATTCTTGGGATGATAAATTTTTCTTACTAACCAAACAATAGAAAATAAGTAAGAAAATCACTTATTTTTCAAGAAAATATTTTTTAGGAAAATAATTTCCTTCATACCAAACACACCCTAGGAATAGATCTACTTTCTTATAAAAGATATTTACTTTGTGCCTCTGGCAAATTGCATCCATTATATTAAAATTTATATAATTATTTTCTGAAACTATATCTGTATTGATATGGGATAAAATAAAGGTTTTTATACAAATATTATATTAAAATATTGAATTGAAGTTATTAAATAAAACATATATTTCATACATGAATGTTGATTCTATATACCTAATTCAATAAAATAATCGACTGTCTCCTAAAAATTCTCAATATATTAAACTAAATTTATTTCAATTATTATAATTTTATTGTTTTAAACACACAAGTCATCATATGCTTTTCTCAATTAATCAACTTTAAGATCCAGATATTAAATATTCCCTCGAAGTACTTGTGTTGAGAGCATAATATTGCATCTTAATATGTGAGGCTGTATATTATTCCTCCTTTCATAGGACTCGAAGCATTATCATGTTGCAATCTCAACCTAACATAGGAAACTAATCTTCTATCATCCTCAAGAATTGTGCATTCTACTTGATCAAACACCATCAATTACTATGAGATTTTCATTTTTTGAGTGACAATTAAGAGTTTAAACTCTGCATTAATATGAATAATTAAAAAGAACCTTAATTTCTCAAAAAAATATAGAAGAATCTTTTTAATTTCGTAATTCAGGCCAAGAATGCAAGCCACTTGGCGGAAGTTATGGTTGATGGCAGCAAGAGCGTTCATGGAGGGAATTGAATTTACTTTGTGATATTCAATTCTATATCTTTTTCTTATAGTCCGACTCATTTATCTTGACTACCTTGTTCAATGCTTTGCAAAATATTGTAATACATGTTTGTAACAATGAATAAATTACACAAATCTTGAATGGATTACACAAATCTTGGTCAGTTGGATAACTACACCTTCCGTTGCTTTTTATCAATTCGAACAAGTACTTATGAAGTTGGATTTTGTTATAAAGTTGAATTTTCCTTGGCCATTGTTTTAAATTTCTCAACCAATACGATAATAACAATGAGAGTTGCATGAAAAGCTGCATTGAAAACTTTGCACTGATGACAATATTGCTCTAGGAAAAGCTTAAGAAGAAGCATTAAGTTTCTCTAAGAAATTATGGCGACAAAGTATGTGCCGTTCATGACAGCTGATAATATTACATGAACATAAATACTTATTTAATGAATCTAACAAAATTATACATACAGATAATAAAAATTTAGTTCACTAAATATAACTTAGAATATTAGTTCAAGACAATTATGAAGCAAGATTAGGCGCATCACAAAAAATTGTAGTAATGAAATTTCTATAGCTTTTAGTAGGTTGGGACACCATTTAGTCAAATTAATAAAGTGTTATAGTATAGCAAATCCAGCGTTTAATCTCTTTAAATCTTACTGACAAATAAATATACCTAATAGAGGCAGTTTTATGGCTCGTTTCGGAGTAGAGCACTGATAAAATATCTCGAGGTATAGGTGTGAGGCCTAGTCCTATGGGGTTTACACCTTAAGTGTCCGACTGTACCCCCTAAGCACGCCTAACGTCCAACGCTCAAAGCTCGAGGCTCCACTAAAGAGTCTTAGACAAATTATGTGTTGAATTCCTTCATTGACTTTATTGACCCTTATGATTTTCTAATAAATAAATGATGCTTAGTAATTTTTTCATCTATAGAACTAAAAGATTGAGAATAACTCAAATAACAAGTCATTGTATTGCATATTTATTATTTAAAAACATTGTGAGGGTGAATATCATTTAATATTTCTTTAAAAAATACTTAATTAGCTGAATTTTACAACTTCACTTACCATTTGTCTTCATATTATTTTCACACGGCTCAAAATTTTCATATTTTATCATTTGTCATATGTCTCAAAATCATTGCTATTTAAAAGTAAATTATTGTATTTTACTATCTCAAAATTATCGTAAGGGAACTAAGAAAGTTTATTGGTTATTTTCTTTTAAAGATGTAAATTACATAGTACGATAGTAATATATTTTATAAAAATATAATTCTTTTATTATTTAAAAGTTAAGATGTTAAGAGTTGATTTGTATCTCATAGTATCTATTATAACATTTCTTTATTTACACTTGTAAGATTATATTAGAAGTTTTATTTTTATGAGTTTGTTTAATCATGTTTTAATTTGTTTAGCTATTAATTTATTATTTATAATATTTACGTATATTATAAATTAAAAATTTAAAAATTCATTGGGCTTACGCTCTATCGCTTCGAGGCTTATGCCTCATCCCATACTAAGTAAAACATCCGCCCTCACGTCTTCGTCTTTTAAAACAGTGAATAACACTAATGAATAAAGCAAATAATGCATGTTTCATCTTTTGAATGTTATCAATGCTCTAATCAACTCGTTTTGCTAACCAAATACGCGGATCTATCAATTATAGTGTTATAAAAATGAGAAATTTAAATAAGAAAAGATAAACACCGAAAACTTGAATTCAGTAGGCAACTTATTTTGCATCATCAAATGTTTCAACTTTATTCCCCGTTCAATTACACTTGAGATTTTGTAGAATTTTAAAGATTGTCACTTTAATACAATTTATATAAGGTAAAGTTTGTGTTGATTTAGTCTTAAATATTAGAGTTATGTTAAGATTTTTTTTTTTACAATTTCTGACTTCTAAATATATATTTTCTCAAAAGTATTTTTTCCTTAAAAAAGCGACGATTTACCATAAATTAAGAGAAAAATCTTAGAAAATTAAAGGAATGACACAAATCAAACCATAAAATCCAAGACATAAATTCAAACAAGTAAAATCATAGAAAAAATAAAACCACAACAAATCAAAATAACAAATAAGTATGATTACATCATTCTACAAACAATAAGTATTTATCGATTGAGAGCACAAGTAGTAAAGAAAAAGAAGCGAGATGCTCGCTTTTTCATTATTGGAGGTAGGTCGATGTTTATTGTAGGATCTTCAAGCACATCTAATATCTGTATCAATAATATATATGTACACAATTGTCACTTTAATACAATTTATATACGGTAAAGTTTGTGTTGATTTAAAGTCTTAAATATTAGAGTTATGTTAAGATTTTTTTTTTTTTACAATTTCTGACTTCTAAAAATATATTTTCTCAAAAGTATATTTTCCTTAAAAAAGCGATGATTTACCATAAATTAAGAGAAAACTCTTAGAAAATTAAAGAAATGACACAAATCAAACCATCAAATCCAAGACATAAATTCAAACAAGTAAAATCATAGAAAAAATAAAACCACAACAAATCAAAACAACAAATAAGTATGATTACATAATTCTACAAACAATAAGTATTTATCGATTGAGAGCACAAGTAGTAAAGAAAAATAAGTGAGATGCTTGCTTTTTCATTATTGGAGGTAGGTCGATGTTCATTGTAGGATCTTCAAGCACATCTAATATCTGTAACAATAATATATATGTACACAACTTACTCCTAACCTTTTATTACTAAGAGTTATTTCCGATAGATCATCAATTAAAATAATAATAAAAATTAAATGAAATAATAAAATAAAAAATTATAAAAAAATTATACTTGTCTGAGATGACCAAACGCTGCAAAAATAAAATAGAAAAAAATAGTTAGAGTTGATCGACCCAAGCATTAGTTGATTAGAACCCATAAGTGTTCTACGATGCGAAAAATAGGAGCATAACTATTTACTATGCAAAAAACAGAGAAAACGACGTTATAAATGTCATTATAATATTGTAAGAATAAAAATCCTTAATTTATAGAAGACGAAAACCTCTTTCGAAAGAATTTACCTTAAAAAGTAAAAAATATTTATGGTAGATTTTTTTTTTTAGTTAAATTTAATATATTAACCTAGTATTTCAAGACTTCTACTATGGCATTAATAGTTGGGTCTACTAATTTTGGAAAACAATCAAATCGTAAACCTTAAAAAAGTCCTACACTTTACACCTAACATTAATATCATTCTAACAATGCTTTGACGCCTAAAGTTTTACTTAAAATAAAATTATAGCATTTATGACATTATTTGAATTTCAATTGTTGTATTTTAATAATTAAATGATAATTATTTAAGAAAATAGTATAAAGACGATTTTGTCTATTATAGAGTCTTTTAATGAAGGGCAAACTGTTCAAATCACTTTTCTAAGGGTCTTCACACTTTTAATATATTATATATATATATTAGTCTTTATATATATATAAATATAAATCTTTATGTGTTTACCTCTTTATATTTTGAATCCTTTAGTAAAAATCATGGCCCCACTACTATGCCAACTAATTCAAATTTTGTTAGGATTTTTGTGCTGAATTTCTTACCAAATTTAAATTTTATTTTTTTAGAAGAAAAATAAAAGTAATATCATAAACACTTTTATTTTTCCTGAAAGAAAAATATAATTTATTTTCATATTTGACTAATCTCTTTCTTGGAGTAAAGGTTTTGGAACTGTATAAATAGAAGATCCTTCTTCTCATACAACAACACAATAGCATCCACAATATATTCTTCTAAGAGTCTTGTTTAGGGTGAATTTCTCTCAATAGGTTTTAAGTTTTTCAATATTATTTTTGATATGTAGGTCTTTCGACCAAATCATATTAATAATGTGTTTTTATTATTTATTTTTTGTTGTCATCTGAATTATCACTATCTTGATTTGCAAACTTTAAGCTTCAACATGATGCCCTCTTAATTTCGAACCCAACAAGTGGTATCAGAGCCTACAGTTCAAAAATATAATGATTTGGTGAAATGAGATTAAGGATAGGTTCAAAACGATTTCAAATCAAGTTGCAACCAGTTAGACAAAAATAACGATTTGGTCAAGCTACATGTGGAGAAGAAGTTTTAAACATATTTCAACATGTTGCTGCATCTTTAAAAATAAAAAAATATTTATTTTTGATCCACTTTTAACCATAATATTTTAAATTTTATTTTTAATCATGACACACAACAGTGATGAAGATTATGTGAAGAACAAAGATCATGCATGCGAAGAAGGTAGATCAAGTTATGTCAAGAAAATCAAGACAAAAAGGAGAGATTTGTTAGGGGTTTTGCCCTGATTTTCTTATCAAATTTAAGTTTTATTTTTCTTAGAAGAAAAAAAAAAGTAATGCCATAATTACTTTTACTTTTCCTGAAAGAAAAATATAATTTTTTTTTTCATATTTGGCTAACCTTTTTCTTGAAGGAAAGATATTAAAACTCTATAAATAGAAGACCCCTCTTCTCATACAACAACATAGTAACATCCACAATGTAATCTTCAAAGAGTCTTGTGTAGGGGGAGATTTCTTCCAATAGGTCTTACATTTTTCAATATTTATTTTAATAGGTAGGTCGTTTGACCAAACTACATTAATAATATGTTTTTAGTGTTTCTTTTTCATTGTCATATACATTATCATTGTCTTGATTTACAAATTTTAAGCTTCTACATGGCACCCTCTCAATTCGAGTCTAACAAATTTCTGTTATAGAAAATGTAGACACGTAAATTTAACCCTCTCCAAAGTCAATTTTACCTATTTTTCTCACCTTACCACACACCCCATCCTATTTGATATAAATCCCTCCACAAAAAACAAAATAACAAGTCCACAACGAAAAATAACAACCTCCTCACTCTACCCAAACCCCTACCCCACCCTTCACAAACTCACATTTTTCACCCATTCTCACCATACCAAATACTAACAAAATTTAGAGGAAAAAAAGAGACTCACACACTCCCTATTAACAATAACACGCACTGGGGAATCTCATATATACTCACATTATACGCACACTCTCACAGAATAGATCCCAAAAAATACTCTTCCTTTTTCATAGACTTAACAACAACATAGACAGGGAGAAAATAATGAGAATTATGGGAGAACATGAAAAACCATACACAGTGAAAAATAGGAGAGGAAAAAAGAGGGAAAATAGAGAAAAATGATGAACAATGAGAGATAAAAGAAATTTGATGTGAACAATAAATTAGCGAGAGAACGGAGGGAGTTTGAGAAAGAGTGAGCGAGAAAAGAGTGAGGATGGAGATTTGAGAGAGAAAATGAGAGAGAGCGAAGAAAGGGTGAACGGAGAGTGAAAAACAGGTGTTGTGTCTAGATTTTTTAGCCAAATCCTTATCGAAATCGCCCACTGATTACTTTTACGACAGAAATTTGCTAGAAACCCATCGAAAAATGCCCATCATCTCAAACCTATCATATTCCCACCGACGACTATCATCTCCACCCCTTCCTTTAATTTTCTGACCAAATCACATCCAACGGCCACCCCCGTTCCCTTTTCTGGCTAATATCCATTGAAAACATCAAAAAATGACATGTAATAGGTAAAAGTCTTATTTGTTTTGTGATTTTGGTTTGATTTTGATAAGAAATAGTAAAGGGTGTATATCAAAATTGGATTTGGCCATTTTGTTGAGGTTCGGTCTGAGATTTGGATCGTGGTTCTAGTCGAAAGGGGAAATTACTCCTAAAAAACTTAAATTTGAGGTCTATTTCTCCTCTCATTCTTTATTTTATCTGGAAATTAATTGTTTTTGTGGGTGTGAATGATTTGTGTGCTTAACATGCTTGAATCTTTGTTGTGTGTATGTGGTTGATGCTTGATTCAAATTTTGCAAATTAAAAAGAGAAAAATTGAATTGATAGCCGAAGAATTAGTTAATCATTGACTGAGAATGAAATTCGGGGAGGGATTGACCTTGATACAAGTAAATACGATTGGCTTGATTGATTTATTAGTTATTGTTTAATTTGGAATGAACATTAATTTTATTGAACTTGGTAGTATCATGATTA
Organism: Capsicum annuum; assembly: GCF_002878395.1. Lineage (NCBI taxonomy): Eukaryota > Viridiplantae > Streptophyta > Magnoliopsida > Solanales > Solanaceae > Capsicum > Capsicum annuum. The sequence continues at coordinate 149,082,515 of NC_061115.1, read as the reverse complement.
GGCCATGGTAGGTAAATGGTAGGTTGGGTAAGCAAATTTTAGAAATTGTGGATTATTGAATGTTTGTTGAGTGATTTTTGTTTTATCACATTTGAATTAATTGTACTCATTTGGCTAGGAAATGCCCCGAGAAAAACTGTATATATTCACCGTGGAATGCCCCAACATATTTTGTCTTTGAAGGAGGTTCATGATCAAGGCCCGAGACATCGGGTAAAGCATAGTTTAGGGTAGTTAGATTAGTTTAGGTTTTTATTTCAACACTTCTTTTCATTTGGTTTGTATTAATTGGGTTGGACACTAATTTTTGGAATTTTGATTATTTGGTTGTTTGCTTTCTTGTTATGTGTTTTGTTGGTTTATACATTTTATAGTATCCTACTAACCAATATACTCCACCAAGCAGCTTATGGTCAAACCACGGGACTGAGGGAGGCCTAACACCTTTCCTTCGATCAATAGAATTCCTTAATTGGAATCTCTATTCGTGGATCAGTTTTAAAGAGTCACAACTCATTTTGAGAAAAGATTTTCAAAGGTGAATGGGTACACCTGATTTATGGTAAGTGGCGACTCTAAATTTAATTGTAAATTTTCTTTTGAAATAAATTTTTTATTTTTAGTCACTTTGATAAATAAAATCCTTTTTGAACTTAAAATCAATTATGTATTGATAAAAAAGGGGGTATGATAGCCCTGGCTACTCTGTTGAGATTTTTTTTAGAATTCGAGCTTATTTTTGAGTTGTATCGGCTTAGTTTGATACTATAGGTGCATAGAAATTTTGTTTGTGTTACTGTCCGTGTTATCGTTTTATCATTGTTGGATGCCTATGTGTTCTGTGTTTACAACTTTCTTTATCTATACCTCTTTATATCTGTCATCATATGCATTGCCCCGAGTCATTTCTTTTGTAACAAATCCTGTAGTACACGCTGTGTACATGACCTTTCATTGAGTCATCTTTATTTTAGGAGGGAGAGCCATCGACTGGTATAAAGTAGGTGGAAAGCAATCACAACCACTATCGATCATACACTCCCTTGAACAGATTTGTTAGTTGAACCAAACTTAGGTCAGCCTTTTAGATCATTTTTATTTGCATCATGCTGAGACTTAGCAGAATCTGCTTGGTCCTTTGTAGGAGAATCATCCCTAAAGCATCCCTACATGATAATTGTTGCATCTTTGAGGGTAACAAGATCATTTGACTGACTAATTTGGGGAACCATGTGCTAGAATTAAGCGAAAGAGTGTGTTTAGGCTATGAAAAGTTCAAAAAAAAAAGAGAGAAAAGAAAAATAAAAGTGAGTCAAAGAAAAGTGTTTCGTATGTTATATGAGTTCTTTATGGCTTTTATTTTTCACAATAAAAATTTTAAAAAGATTTTTTACCTTTTGCATGCATTCTACCCAAAAAAAAAACAAAAAATAATTTTCTTTATCTTTCATTAGCATTCATTCATAATTTGAAAATTTCAAAAAAGATTTTTATATGGTAAGAGTTTTATATATTTTTATTTTGTATAATAAAAGTACCAAACATATTTTCTTTTTCAGTGTCTTTATGTTTTTCTGTGTCAAAATTTTTAAAAAATATTTTATTTGTGGTGATGTTTTATTTTTGAATAGTTCTATTTGAAAATACAGAAAGATTTTCCATTCGTAGTTGTTAGTGCCACTTTTATATGAAGTTTCAATTTGAAAACCCAAAAAAAGATTTTATTGGCATTTTTCATTATCTATTTTGGCCCTGTCCTTTAAGCTGTGGTCTATTCTATTAGTTATTGTTTAATTGTCCAATTTGAACGAACTACTGAAACACCCTAGGTGTTGATCTCTGAGAATTTTTGAAATTTTATCCTCACTGTCTGACTACGACTTACCATACGAGTCGTAGGGATTCTTGACGAGTCGTTGGACTCAAATCATAAACTAAACAGTATGTGTGTGGCTAAGTTTTGTTCTGAGTATGAGTTGCTCACTACGAGTCGTAAGGACTCGTTATGAGTCATTTTGTACAAATCGTAGGATGTCCAGTATTTACCCCAAATGATTTTTGTGTTGACTACGACTGGACCCTACGAGTCGTAGGCTCCCATTATGAGTCGTATTAGTTGAGTCATAGGGTCAACAATGTGTGTGCCCTTAAAACTGTCTTGGCTATGACTTATGGTGACGACTCATGATGAATCCCTACGAGTCGTATAGTGACCCATAAACACTGATGACTAAATTTTAGCTTTTAATTTGAGGGCACTTTAGACATTTTTTCTTCTTATGCAATTAAAACTCCACGTTCATAAAGCACTCAAGAGGGTATTTCTCTTTCATAACATTATTAAATACTCCTATAACTCTCTCAAATTCTCTCAAGCAAGATACTTAGGGTATCCAAGAAGTAGGTCATCCAAGGGATCGATGGTTGAATTCTTTCTGTGAAACTTGGTATTTCAGGTTTGTTACTCTTCCCTAATTGATAATTTGTTAAAAGCATATGTTTTAAGGTTTGTTCATATGGTATTGATGATGGTTTTGAAACATGGATTGAGGTTTTTGAATGTTTGTTTTTGAATAATGTTTTCCATGGTTTATATATGATTGTTCATGCTTTGATTATGGTTTTGAACTGGTGGGGTACATGGGTATGATGAATAAACTAGGGGATTATGATTTCCCCCAACTTGTGACTTTTGAAGTGGTAATGAACTCAACCCTATATTGTGAAATTGGTTTTGAATATAAAAAGTATGTATATTGAAATACTCTTGAACTATTGCACAATTTGAAAAGTTGATAAAGCATAATGATTTTGAATTGAACCTTATATGGTTGTGTAATTCCCCAAGTTAATGCATAATTGAACCAAAGAGGCTGTGAATTTCCCCAAAATAATGAAATTATTTTGGCATGTTGATGTTACCTTGCAAGTGTAGTTGGTATGACGATACTAACAATGTATGCCTAAATGTGTATCATGGTTCAATGAATGGGAATGTGTGATAAATAATTTAATTGGAATTTAATGAGGATTGTGTAGTTGATTCATAAAAGTGGAGGTCTCGAGGGACCAATACCAAAAACCATAGTTGCCGATATGGGGGTCTACACGACCGGGTGGCTCGAGTCCCTTTTATTACTATTATATGATTGGGAGGTTCGAGTCCTCCATATTATATTACATCATTAGGTGCTTGTGTCACCTTGATATTCCAGGAGGTTCGAGTCCCCATAGTGCATATGTATACCTTCTGGTTCGTGTGGCCATATGCACTGAAGCCCTTCCATCTTAGGGAGAGATCGGCCCATATATCCCGTGGGTGCCTTCTTATGTTATGACGGTTGAGCTACATAAATCAGGCTAAACTTTTACAGTGCATGCTAAGCCTTGTTCCTACCCCGACACGTGATATATAAGTATTTGTGTTTAATTATGTGTATTGGATTTTGGACTAGTTTTGAATTATAATCCATGGCATTATTTTACCCTCTACCCCTGATTTAAATACTAGTGCTCAACTCACTAACCGTCTCTGGATACTGTATCCCCATGCAATGCAGGCAACAGAGATACTTATACTTTTCCTGTGCAAAGTTTGGTAGATTGGCTTGGTTCGTCGGTTCATTGTGGTTATGTTACTTATCTTAGTTGTTTATTCACGGGGTTGATATTATGATCACGATATTTCGAGCCTCTAACCACCTACCTAACTTAGAGCCACAACTACATCATTGAGCGGGTACGTGAGAACTAAGTTAAATGCATTCATATTTCATACCGTAAGTGAATCAAATAGGTAACGCATGTATATTTCTATCCTAAATGCAAATTATAGTTTCGTTCTGTAGAAGATTACAATCCTATTCTATTTATCCCCACGTAGTATCCTCATGTCCTCATTTTGGGGTTAAAAGATGACTATGGATGTATTATAAGGGTTGTGAATCCTTAAAATAGTGATAACAAGGATAAATAAACAACCAAATATGATAAATAATCTAAACCAAGTTAATTCATAACAAAAGTAATTATGTTTTTGGCCTTAACCCCGGAAAAGGGTGTTTAGCCGCTCATGGACATAACCGTAAGGACAGTGTTAGAATACATGTTAAAATCAATAAACAAACCAAATTAATGGAATAAAAACCCTAATTTAAGTGTTTTAAATCGTCCCTCAAAGTTTCAAGGCCGTCCAAGGTGTGTAGCATAATGTTGAAGGGTCCTATTTATAGGATGGCCTAAGCTGCCGATTTTGACACACCAACATGTAGGACCTTAACGTGGTGCCTATGGAATGTGGAACGACAATATCATGGTGATAAAATGTATTAGGGTTCCTATTATTCCCCCAAGTGTGTGGGACAAAACCGAAAGCGGTCTCTAAGGTTCGTGGCACGCCAATGACTCCAAAACGTCTGTTTTTGATCAAATCTTGTCCCGTGCTTTTGTCCATCCATTCCAAGTTTTGTGGTGATGTTTTTACTTGAATTAAAGATTTTATATCATCCATATATAATCATTATAAACTAAAAAAGTATCCTATATCATCAAACACCACGTATTAGAGCTCAAAACAACGTACAATTCAAGACGATGAACTAGAATCTTAAGCCAAGAATACTATTTTTGTCCTTTTGATCTTTAATTTAGTTTTGACTCTTGGATTGTCTCAAGTGATCCTTAAACACTATAAATAAGTTATTACACTCATAATTACACAATCATATCCTTAGCAACTCATTACGCACACTATAATCCATCGAGATCAACTAATACAACACATAGCTCAAGCTAGTAATACTAGTTTTCTCGTCTAAACTCTAAGTGACAAAATTGAATCCAAACTTGTTTGAAACACGCCTTAAACATTGTAATAAAGTTATTTAACACTTATATATCAATTATATCATTAAAAACACATTAATCATGCAAAAAGTCCTTAAAACAAGGCTAAATATGCACAAATAATAACACTGAGGTGCATAAATCCACCTCAGATCATCACCCTACATTTAATGCCTTGTTCATCCTCGAACAACTCTTTACTCTAAGAATCATGATCAGAGAAGACTCCACACTTCTACTACAAGAAAGACACTCAAGCTAGTACTATAATGACTATAAAGAATTCAAGTCCTTACACTAAGCATGTTATACATGATTGAAAGCTCATGAACACTACTCCAAAATATCTCAGCCTCAAGAATTGACTCACCAAGTTGGAAAACTCATACATATTTCTCAATCAAAGACATCATACAAATCACCCAACTATCATCAAACATGTGCCCTCACCATAAGAGAGTTACCCATGCTCACTCACATAGATGCAGTTTATCACAAAATGGGTACAAAAATCAAATTAGGCTCACTCTCTCAAAGTATTCACAAGTTACATAAGATAATCCATAGGCTTGCCCTTAGTTTAGTGCTCTGCTAATATTAGAATGCTAAGGCTCAGGATCAAGTAGGTCTTTAAGGGTTGTAATATAGGATAAGGGATGGGTAGGAACTATAATTACGAGTAATAGTGGCTATCTCCCTAAGATCTTTAATACATTACAAGAACATTAAGATCTCTATATTAACAAATAATTTCCACTACTTCTATCTACCCATATCTTTTGTTTTGCCCCATCTCATTAAACTAATCCATATACAATGTGGTGATAGTGTTATTTCTGCACACATTATTCAATTTTGAATGATCTTTATTTTTTTCATAACCCAACTCCCAACCACCGGACATATCAATTTTCAACACCAATAGATATTTCTTGGGGGCTTCACTTTCACTTTTTCTTCTTTTATTTTTCAAACTCCTTAACTTCCTTAATTTTTTAATAAAGTGCGTAGGAGCTTTGGATCAAATTAAGGTCAATCAAAAAGCGGATACAGGTATGAGGCTACCAAAGAAAAGAAGCTAAAGGCTCATTAGGGCTAACTAGGATTATGCATAATGGTAGATTAAAAGGGGTATGAAACATGACTATCAAAGAAATTCCTATGTCATCTCCTAAACCCATACTCTTTATTTTGCTTTGCACACACCAGGAACGTTCTAGATATTACATGCAACAAGGAATACACAACAACCTTACTTATACATGGCACATTCTCGACTCAAGTAGGATCATCATAGACTCTCAACCAACAATAGCATGAATTCAACATTAATCTAACAACACACAAGAGATATAAACTAGAGCTTAGGAGTCTCAAAAGCAGTAATTCACACAATCAACATGCTCTTTATATTTAAATAACTTGCATCATGTAATCATATATACCACCAACAAGAAAATCTCGCTTACCTAATCAGAAAAATTTTAAAATTACTCCTAAACAATAAAAATGATACTGGGTTCAAGGGGCGCCCTTGTGAAAAAGAACCAAAAAGAATAACCACAGGGTGGTTGAAGTGTTCACCTACTAGAATGACCCAAATAACTAAAAACTAAAAAGAGAAAATATTTTGTAATTTTTTTTCAAATTTATCCATAAACTAGAAAAATAACTAAGACTCAAGACCGATGCTACAACATCACTTCACTTAAAATAGTGGGAATTTCCCTATCCCATACTTAAAAATCTACGTTGTCCCCAAAGTAAAATTAAAATTAGAAATAGAAATACTCTCTGAGGCCTCTAGGCCTAGATATTAGCATATTCATACATAATGAGGTTCTAGGGACCCCATACTTAGTCTTCACTATGCTCTTTAACATCTCTTCTATGTTACTGGCCTGTGAGTTTTGCTGTTGCTGAAACTGCTGCTATTACTGGTTGTTGTTCCAAGGATAGAGTGGCTGAGTCTTCCACTTTTGATTATAGGCATTACTATAATTTGTCCTTTTAGTATTGCCCATAAAATTGAATGATTTAGGATTTGCACCATACATATCTACAGAGTACCCATCGTTACCACATACCTCATACCTAGTTGGAGTCTACTGCACTATATTTACCTGAGCCTATGATTGCTGCCAATTCAAATTTCCTTATGCAATTTGGTTCAATAAGGTTTGTATCTTATCATATATCTTATCCAATACTTGTCCACCTGCAGCTGAATCTAGCAAAATTTTTGTGTTATAGCCAAGTGCCTCAACAAAGGCATGAGATAGTACCTCATTGGACTGCTAATGATTTGGATAGTCCTGGAGAAGAGCTTTGAATCTCATAAGCATGATACAGGTTTTCATCTGGCCTTTATTTGAAGCTCACAATCTTATTGCGAAGTCTCACAGTCTTGCTAGATGGAAAAAAATGGATGAGGAACTTCTGGGCTAAGTCATGCCAAGTTGTGATTGAATATGCCAAATCAACATTCAACCACTTATTTGCATCCCCCAATAGTGAAAAGGGGAAGAGTTTTATCCTCATATAATCAGTTGATACACCCATAGGGATGAATGTGTCACTGATCTCCAAAAAGTTCTGCAAGTGGACTTGTGGATATTTATGTGAAAGTGCGGTAAACTGTCCACTTCTGATCAAGAGCTACACCATGTTCTGTTGTAGTTCAAATCTACCTCTAGGAGTTGATTTTTGAATAACGGAGGTCAAATTAGTTGCAAGTGGGATTGCCACTTCCCAAACTGTCCTGTGGGTTGGTGGATCCTCAGCCATAGGGGAAGGAATATCTTGTTCTTCATTGATTTGTAGGATACGATAGAGAAGGACTGATTCTCTCCTTCTTTGGTGTAAGCGTTGCTTGGGCTCAGGGTTGGGTTAAACCAACTCCCTTTCCCTTGCTAGCTTACTAGTATGTTAACCTGTGCTTGAAATTCAAAACCAAGACCACGTGAAAAGAAACAAAGAAATTCAAAAAGTAAAATTAAAAATAAAGTAGTTTCTAAATTATAAGTACCCATCAACTATGCCAAAAAATTATTGCACCCAAGCACACACGCAAGTGTACGTGGTCCCACCAAGTAATATAGTGGACTTTTACAAACCAAGTATTGATTCCTCAGATAGTTGTGTTGACAACTATCCAATTCTAGTTCACTATTACAATTAACCAAGTACTATCGTATCCGAAAGAGTTTAAAAGTAAGAACTAAGAATAAACTGAACAATGCGGTAAATTAAGGGTCTTGGAAAATCAATAGGGATAAATCCAGGGTTAAGGCTCGACGAACAATCATACTATTCTATTGAACTTCATTGGTTTTGTTACTTATCTTGATTGTTGATTCACGAGGTTGATATTTTAATTGTGGTCTTTCGAGCTCTAATCACCTATCTAACTTAGACTCATAACTATATTGTTGAGGGGGAATGGGAGAACTAAGTTAAATGTATTTATATTTCATCCTGTAAGTGAACCAAATAGGTCATATAGATTTATTTCTATCCTAAATGCAAATTATAACTTCATTCTGTAGAAGATTACAATCTATTCTATTTATCCCCACGTACTATCCTCTTGTTCCTCCTTTCGAGCTTACAAAATGACATTGGATGTATTATAAGGGTTGAAAATCCTTAAAATATTGATAAAAATGATAAATAAACAACCAAATATAATAAATAATCCACACCAAATCAATTCATAGAAAGAGTAATCATGTTCTTGGCCTTAACCCCGGAAAAAGGGTGTTTTGCTGCTTATGGATATAACCATAATCTCATTGATTGAATCTATGTTAAAATCCATAAACAAACCAAATTAATAGAATAAAAACCCTAATTTATTTTTTTTACATACTCCCTACAAGTTTCAAGGCCTTCCAAGGTGTGTTGCATAATGTTTAAGGGTCCTATTTATAGAATGGCCAAAACTGCTGATTTTGACACACCAATGTATTCAGACCTTAACGCGGTTCCTAAGGTCAGTGGCTTGACAATATCGGTGACACAATGTATTTGGGTTACTATTATACCCCCAAGGATGTGTAATGGACCCTAACTCCATGGCTAAGGTCCATGGCATGCCAATGAATCCAAAACATCCATTTTTGATCAAATTTTGTCCCGTGCTTTTGTCCATCCATTCCAAGCTTTATGAAGATGTTTTTACTTGAATTATAGATTTTTTATCATCCATATATCATCATTATAAAATAATCAAGAATCCTATAGCATCAAACACCACGTATTAGAGCTCAAAACAACATACAATTCAAGACGATGAACTAGAATCTTAAGCTACGAATACTAGTTTTGTTCTTTTGATCTTTAACTTAGTTTTGACTCTTGGATTGTCTCAAGTGATCCTTAAACACTATAATCAAGTTATTCCATATACAATTACAAAATCATATCCTTATTAATTCATTATACACACTAGAATCCATCAAGATCAACTAGAACAACACATAGCTCAAACTAGTAACACTAGTTTTCTCGTCTAAACTCTAAGTGACAAATTGAATCCATCCTTTTAAGAAAAACTCCTTAAAAATTGTAATAAAGTTATTTAACACTTATATTCTCAATTAAATCATTAAAAACACATTAAGCACACAAAAAATCCTCAAAACAAGGCTAAATAAGATTGAATAATAACACTGAGGTGCATAAATCCGCCTCAGATCACTTATACTATCTTGTTATATGTTCGAAATTCTTCCTAAATTTGGGTATTGTGTTCTATTGGTTAGGTGCAAGGTGTGGTATCCGGTCTTTTTTGCACTTGAGATACCCATCTCAGACCGACCCTGGTTCAGATCGTGATAGCTATGCACACCTGATTCTCCTATCTCAGGAGTGAGATACGTAGGCAACCCTTCTTGGGTTTGATGATATTATTAAAAAATTTAAAAAGATCTTCTTCACTCTTCATTTAGAGTAGGTATTTTATATATTTCTTTAAAAATAAAAATACTTAAAAAATTTTCCTTTAATGAGTTTTAGGTTTTATTTTAGTATGAAATTCAACATCAAAAACCCAAAAAGATTTTTCTTTGGTAAACACAGGCTTCATTTATAATAAGGGATTCCGAGTTGAGATATTAGAAAATGATTTTCATCCAACTTTTTGTCAAAATTGTTCAAAATGAAAAGAAATAAAAGAGAGTTTTATTGGCCATTTTATGGTCAAACATCATGAACTACACACCCTAAATCTTCTCTCCTGGGGATGAGATACATAGGCATACTTTTAGGGTTAGTGAGCTTTTCAAAAAGAAAAAAGAAAGAAAAAGAAAAAGATTTTTTGAAAAGTGTTGCATACTTATGCCTTTGTTATTTCTAATTTTGTTAGTTTAAGGTGGTTAGTTTGTGCCATTCTATAATGCCCCAAGTCTGTACTCCGGACGCTACACGATGCTCATAAGCCCGAGGGACTACAAGCTAACCCATGACTGGTACCTGCTGCAATAACTGAATAATAATACTGTATTATGCGGAAAGTAGGCGGAAACTTGCCATAAGGTTCAAAACTATAAATAAATACTAAGTACTGAAAACTAAATACCAATACATCTATCTGAAATACTCTAGTCTGATAAGCCTCTACTGCCTGAATAAGGGAATGATAGGGCAAACCCCCAACTAACCTCGACTACTAAAAATTGATAAACTTGGATACTGAAGTAATAATCATGTCCCCAAACTATGAGGACTCACGACTAGTCTACTGCTGATGGATCGGGCTGCTAAGTATGATCGAGAGCCTATGTGTCTGAACCTATGATATAAGACATCAAACGCAAAAGAAAGGTATGCATTAGTACTAATATATTGGAAAGCTAAGTGAGGTAGGCTGAGATGCATGGGTTTATATGCATGAACAATAATGACTGAATAACATGAGTATAACTGAATGAAAGTACATACATGATTACGTAAACTGTAACTAAGGTCGTAATAACACTGAATACTGAGTTTTGAATTACAAATTTACAGATATCTGAGTATAATGATACTGTATTACAGTTAACAGGGTGACTGTATCTGACATTCCTAATTTTGTAGAACTATTTAGAGTTCCGTACTGAACTGAGTGACTATGTCTGACAGTCCTGATTTCTATAAAACTAAACTAAGTTTTATTCTGAAGACTAAAACTGAAGCTATGAGAGGTAATCAACTGACATGCCCCTTTCTGAATAGATTAGGGTCCAACCTGTAACCCCAGTTGGAAGGGTGTCAGTCCCGTGCCATGGGTAAATATATTTATGAGTTAACCCTGTTTGATTGGAAGCTCTTTCATCAACCCACACTGGCAGAAAAAATTATATGAGATATATTAACCCTAGTCTGGCAAGAAGATATATCAACCTACACTAGCTACGTATTTTTCTAATGCAGGGATTGCTACTAAGGGTCAAATCCTCCTCTAGTAGGAATGCCCCCATCCCTGAGTTCGCTCGATGCTGAATCCTACTCCCAACTGAATAGACACTGAGCTGATTCCTAGTCCATACTAGGCTTGACTAAGCTTTTACTGATTATACTACCTAACTGAACTGAATTGAGTTCACTGAGTTCCTTTGACCGGAGGAATACTACTGAATTCTGTTAACTAACTGAATTTACTAAGGTCTGAACTGGATACTGAACTGGACTGAACAAATACTGAATCTACTGAGTTTTTTCTGAGTTCTGTAACTGACTGAGAGTACTACTGATCATGACATAAATAAGATTATTCTGTAACTAACACTAGCTCTAGGTAAATAACTAAATTATTGGGTATTAAATACCCCAAGACTCGATAGCATGAAAAGTAAATCACTGCATGACTTTAGTAGCAAATGGTACTAGCTTGCTAATAATACATTCACTTAGACATTTTTGTCAAATACTTGTTATACATGAGCTTGTGCATGATTGAAATCATACAATAACATGTTATGCTTGGACTAGTCTAATCACATAAGAATTTTGACAAACACTAGGGAGCATGTCTATTTCACATATTAATAAACATGTAGTAATATCATGGATTCTATATTCAACTTGCAATTCAAGAGTTTGACATGTAGTTCAAAAAATTCAATTCACAATTAAAATAGTTTGCATGAAACTTAGAAAAAATTATGGAATTAGATCACCATCAACATCATAATCATTAATACATTCAAGATCCAATTTGAAATCCATAAAATCAATTAACTTGTATTTAGAAAGAGTTTCTTGAACTCCAAGGGTGGAAGGAATCCCTTGGATAAACACTTCACATACCTTGGTATTCAAATTTGCGAAGAATGATGAAGTATTCTTAAAGGCTTAATCTTGAATTAGAGATCCTAGGGTTTGCTTCTTGAGAAATTTTGAGAAAGATGAATGGATTTTGCCTCTAAAGGGAATTAATTTTGTGTTTTGAGGGCTGACATAAGGTGGGAAAAGACCCAATTACCCTTGAGGATGTGGCTTTTTAATGACTAAAAACTAATTTAGCGATGCGCAGACTGATGCGCCGCGTCATTAGCATCGATGCGATAGCCAACGCATTGTGTTGAGTCCACGTTGGTTCACTAAAATTTGCACTGGGAGCTAGGGAAAAATACTCATCAATGTGATGGAAAATGTGGCGCATCAAGATCGCATTGATCCACTGGTTTGAGCTTTCAAATATGTTTCAAATGAAGTTTGAAAAATTCAAAACTTGTTCGAGAACACCTACTGTCATTCATGATCATGATTCAACCTAAAAATCATTACTTTAAGGTCGGTCATGAGGGTCGTGAAATAGAGTCGCCAACCTACGAAGGCTAAAATAATACTAAGTCTGAATACTTAGCTAAAGTTTTCTAAGTCTGGGACCCCTTAACAAGCTTTAAAGGGCTGAGTTAAGCTTAGGATTTTATAGGGTCTTACAATATCTCCCCCTTGGGAACATTCGTCCTTGAATGAGACTGACTAAGCTAGGAATATTGATAGACTGAAACTTAGATTATGGATATGCATAACTGTAACATGATTTCATAACTGACACTGTTGATATGCTGAAATTTCATACAGAACATGCATAACTGATGCATGTACTTAGCTGAACATAATTCATGAATGGATGACTGGATGGCTAATAAGCTAAGTTTCTCATGCTGAACATACATATCTAATGCATGAAGTCACAACTGAATATGCAATGATAACTGGTTCCAAGCCTATAAGGGAAAATCTGAGCATGGAACTGAGTAAGTTCAAGGAAAAGCTATTACCTTGGGCCGAGTCTGAGATTTTGGGGAAGAGGTGAGGATACTTGGTCTACATATCTACTTCTGCTTCCCAAGTAGCTCCCTCAACGGACTGATTTCACTAAAGAACTTTGACTAGAGGGACCTCTTTGTTCCTTAGTTTACGAATCTGATAATCAAGGATTTTGACTGGAATCTCCTCATAAGACAGGCTATTTTGAACATCTATCTCCCTAAAAGAACTATAACTACTCGGTCACATATGCATTTCTTTCGCAAGGAGACATAGAACACTGGATGGACTGAAGCTAAATCTTATGGCAACTCAAGCTCTAAGCTACCTTTCTGAAATGGCTGAGAATTCGGTAAGGATCGACATATAGGGAATTGAGCTTCCCCTTCTTGCCAAACCTCTTCACTCTTTTCATATGAGAGATATTTAAATACACATAATCACCAATATCAAACTCGAGATCCTTTCTGCACACATCTGCATACGATTTCTATCGGCTCTGAACTATTTTAAGTCTTTCCCTGATCAGCTAAAATTTTTCTAAGGTATCAAATACCAAGTCAGGCCCTACCACTGTGGCCTCACCCACTTCAAACCAACCAATGAAAGATCTACATCTCCTCCCATAGAGCTCCTCAAACGGAGCCATTTGAATGCTGGAATAATAGCTGATGGTATATGCTAACTCAATCAAATGTAAGTGTTCGTCCCAACTATATTTAAAGTCTATTGCACATGCTCGCAGCATATCTGCTAAAGTCTGAATGGTCCTTTCTGCTTGACCATCTGTCTGAGGGTCAAAAGCTGTACTAAGGTGGACTTGGTTACCAAGACCCTTTTGGAATGCCTTTCAGAAATGAGAGGTGAACTGCATACCTTATCCGAGATAATAGATAATAGAACTTCATGCAATTTGACCAACTCTTTGACATAGAGTTTGTCTTACTCCTAGGCTAAATAGAAGGTATGGACTAGTAGGAAATGAGCTGATTTGGTCATTTTAGCTACAATGACCCAAACTAAAGCATGATGACAACGAGTATGAGGCAAACCTATCACAAAATCTATGTTCACCTCCTTCCACTTCCAAGTAGGAATACTAAACTCATGCATAGACCCATTGGGTTTTTGATGCCCAGTATTAACCTGCTAACATGTAGAGCACTTAGCTATAAACTCTGTGATGTCTCTCTTCATCCCACTATACCAATAGGTCTCCCAAAATCATGATAAATCTTAGTGGCCCCTGGATGAATAAAGTAATGCTTATGATGAGTTTCTGTAAGAATCCGCTGTCTTAGGTCATCTACACCTGGCACACATAGTCGACCCTGACAACGCAATACACCATCTCTCCCTTAGGATAAAACCTCTATCTTCTGATCTCTGACTAATTCTTTTAACTTAACTAGACTGGATCCCTGTCCTGCTTTTCCTTGACTTTGGAAACCAGGGATGGTTCTGAACTACTCTGCATCTATACACTATCTTCTACTGAATCGACTAAGTGGACACCTAGTCGGGTAAGCTGATGAACTTCCTGATCTAACTACTTCTTACCATCATCCACGTGAGCAACACTACCCATAGATATCCTACCTAGAGTATCAACCACTATATTGGCTTTACCCGAATGATACGGGATGCTCATGTCGTAGTCCTTCAATAACTCCAACCACCTTCTTTGTTGGAGATTTAGGTCTTTCTGAAAGAGCACATACTGTAGTATTTTATGGTTAGTGAACATATCAACGTGCACTCCATACAAATAGTACCTCCTAATTTTAAGGCAAATACTACTGCTGCGAACTCAAGATCATGAGTAGGATAGTTCTTTTTATGGGGTTTAAGTTGTCTAGAGGCGTAGGCTATGAACTTACCTCTCTGCATCAAAGCACACCCCAAACCAACCCTAGAAGTATCACAATACATAATAAAGCCTTCTGAACCATCTAGTAGAATTAAAACTAGGGCTGTAGTGTGTTGAGTCTTTAACTCTTGAAAACTCTACTTACAAGAATCTGACCACTAAAATTTGACCTTCTTCTGAGTTAATTTGGATATAAGGGATACAATAGACAAAAATCCCTCAACAAACCATCGGTAATAACCAGCCAAACCCAAGAAACTCTAGATATCTAATGGAGAGATAGTTCTGGGCCAATTTCTCACTGTTTTGGTCTTTTGGAGATCAACTCTAATGCCATCACAGGAAATGATATGACCGAGGAAAGCTACTGACCTTATCCAAAATTTGTACTTACTAAATTTGATGAATAGCTAGTGGTTTCTGAGAGTCTGTAATACTATTTTGAGATGGTCTACATGATCATGTTCACTGCGGGAGTAGACAAGGATGTCATCTATGAAGACTATGACGAACATGTCCAAGTACTACTTGAACACATGGTTCATCAAGTCCATAAAACTGCTGGGGCATTAGTAAGACTAAATGACATAACTAAGAATTTGAAGTGACCATACCGAGTTGTAAAAGATGTTTTCAGAATGTCACATTCCCTGACTCTGAGCTGATGATAGCCTGATCTAAGATCTATCTTAGAAAAGTAACTGGTACCCTAAAGTTGGTCAAACAAGTCATTGATTATGGGAAGTGGATACTTGTTCTTGATCGTGAATTTATTTAGTCGACGGTAGTCTATACACATTCTAAGAGAACCATCTTTCTTATGCATGAATAAAACTGGTCACCCCACAGAGACACGCTGGGTCTGATGAATCCCTTGTCTAGGAGATCCTTTAACTATTCTTTTAATTCTCTGAGTTCTACTAGAGCCATTTTGTATGGAAGAATATATATGGGTTGAGTATCTAGAAGAATGTCTATTCCAAAGTCGATTTCCCTTTTGGGAGGAAATTTGGGAAGATATTCAGGAAACACATCTGGGAATTCACATGCTACTGACACTAATTCAAGATTAGGCATTTCTGAGTTAGAGTCTTGGACTCGAATGAGATGGTAGACACATCCCTTAGATATTATTTTCCTTGCCCTAAGGTAGGAAACAAGCTGACCCCTAAGTACTGAAGTACTACCCCTGCACTCTAGGATGGGCCCATTTCAATACTGAAACTGGACAATTCTATTTCTATAGTCGACTGAGGCATAGAAAGAATGAAGCCAATCCATACCGAGAATGACATCAAAATTGATCATCTCTAATTTGACTAAGTCTGCTAAAGTAACTTTCTGAAACACCATAATCGGATAGTTCTTGTATACTCGCCGGGTTATGATAGATTTACCCAATGGGGTAGATATTGAGAAAGGCTATACTAGAATTTCAGGATTGACTCCGAAGTCAACAACTATATAGGGATTTATAAAAGACAAAGAAGCTCCTGGATCTAGTAAAGCAAAAACATTCAAATGATAAACTTGTAACGTACAAGTGACTATATTAGGAGAACTTTTCTGATCCTATCGGGACTGAAGTGCATAGAGTCTATTTGGGCATTGCCCACTGGTGGCACTAGAAGTGGCACCCTATTGATTCGGGCAACCAGATTAAGTTGAGGGATAGTTATGCTAACTCTACAAACCCATATAAGGACACTATCTGACTCTGTGGCATGGCTTACGATATCCTAAACATACATCACTGCCAGCTTTGTAGATACCCTGATGGTTTTTGCCATACTTCTGGCAGAGAGGATTTGTTTAGGAACTACTAACACTACCCTGGGGTTTCGGGCCTAATACCCTATCTTTATTAAAGTCTCTGAATTTTGGTATAGGAGCACTGGCTGAGGACGGATCTAGGACTAAGGACTTTGGGCAGAACTAAGAATGATTACCATCCTCTAACTTAGGCTGGGTGAAGTTGAAGCTACCTATTCTAGCTTTCTTGTTCTCCCTCCCCTTCTCTTTATTCTTAGCCTCCTCTATCTATTAAGCAGGGACCATGAGTCTAGATATATCCATCTTCTTAATTAACATTGCGGTCTTACACTCCTTGACCACACCGCTAGACACCCCTGACACAAATATACTTATATTAGATCTGCTATCTACTACCACATGAGGAATATATCTAGCTAATTGAGTAAACTTGAGAGAGTACTCTTGTACTGTCTTGTTGCCCTGTCTTAAATTTATAAACTCCAAAACTTTCGCTTCTCTTAATTCTAGTGGGAAGAACCTATCCAGAAAATCAATAACAAACTCCTCTCATTCTATGGGCCCTATATCTGTGGCCCTCTTTGCTTTCTACTATTTGAACCATTAGTGAGCCACATCCTGTAACTGATATGCAGCTAACTCGGACTTTCACTAGTTGTCACCCCCTTAGTATTTGTAACCTTCTACACCTGATCAAAAAATTCCTGAGGGTCCTCCTCTGACTTAGACCTATTAAAAGAAGGAGGGTTCATTCAGGTGAAGTCCTGAATCTTGGGTGCAATAGTATTGGCCACTAGGTTGGTCAAAACGGTAGCTGGGCGTTTATTTTAGGCTGCCACTAGGGTGGTGAAAACTGCTCTGAATTTAGTGTGGGAGACATGTTCGTCCAGGGGATCTTGCTGAATGGGCTGAGGTGCTAACTGATTTCCAGTTCTCCTTTCGTTAGTCTTTTTGGGAGGCATGTTCTGTAAATAAAAAGAAGAGAATGGATTAAAATGAGAGTTTAACTTGAGATCATGCTTACTCGTATGATATGAATACTGAAAGAAGGGAAATTTTTCGTCAAATATCCAATAGCCTCCTGTCTATAAGTATGGTGTGCTACACACCTATGCACAAGACTCTACTAGATGTAACTTTCAGACTTCCTAGGACTCAATTGAACCTTAGGCTCTGATACTAAATTTTTAATGCCCTGAGTCTGTACCCCAGATGCTACACGGTGCTCATAATCTCGAGGGTCCATAAGCTAATCCATGACTGGTACCTACTAAAATAACTAAATAATAATACAGTATTATGCGAAAAGTAGGCAAAAACTTTCCATAAGGTTCAAAATTGTAAATAAATGCTGAGTACTGAAAACTGAATACTTATACATCTATCTAAAATACTCTAGTCTGATAAGCCTCTATTTTCTAAATAAGGGATTAATGGGACAAACACCTAACTAACCCCAACTACTGAAAACTGATAAACTGGGATACTGAAGTAATAATCATGTCCTCAAACTATGAGGACTCATCCCTAGTTTTCTGCTGATGGATCGGGCTGCTAAGTATGATCGGGAGCCCGTGTGTCTGAACCTATGATATAAGAAATCATAGCACAAAAGAAAGGTATGCGTCAGTACTTTAAATATACTGGTATATAAGTGAGGTAGGCTGATATGCATGGGTTCATATGCATGAACAATAATGATTGAATAACATGAGTATAACTAAATAAAAGTACATGCATAAATACGTAAACTGTAACTGAGATTGTGATAACAATGGATATTGAGTTTTGAATTACTGATAGCTGAGTTTACTGATATTGTATTAATGTTAATTGGGTGACTATATCTGAAAGTCCTGATTATGTGGAACTATTCTGAGTTCCGTACTGAACTGAGTGACTGTGTCTGATAGTCCTAATTTCTGTAGACCTGAACTGAGTTCTATTCTAAAGACTAAAACTGAAACTGTAGAAGGTAATCATCTGATTGGCATGCCCCTTTCTGAATAGATTGGGGTCGAACCTGTAACCCTTGTTGGAAGGGTGTTAGTACTGTGCCACGGGTAAAGACAACTATGAGTTAACCCTCTCTGACAGAAAGCTCTTTCTTTAACCCTCACTAGCAGGAAAACTTATATGAGATGTATTAACCCTAGTCTGGCAGAAAGATATCTCAACCTACGCTGGCTATGTAGTTTTGTAACGCAAGGATTGCTACTAAGGGTCAAAACCTCTGCTGGTAGGAATTCCTCCATCCCTAGGTTTACTCGATGCTGAATCCTACTCCCAACTGAATAGACACTAAACTGATTCCTAGTCCATACTAGGCTTGACTGAACTGTTACTGATTATATTATCTAACTGAACTGAACTGAGTTCACTGAGTTTCGTTGATTGACGGAATACTACTAAATTTTGTTAACTAACTAAATTTACTAAGGTCTAAACTAGATACTGAATTAAACTGGACTGATACTGAGTCTATTGAATTTTTCCTGAGTTTTATAACTAACTGAGAGTACTACTGATCATGAAATGACTGAGATTATTCTGTAATTGACACTGGCTCTAGGTAAATAGCTAAATTGTTGCGTATTAAATACCCCCAGGACTCGATAGCATGAAAATTAAATCACTGCATGAATTTAGTAGCATAATGGTACTAGCTTTCTAATAATACATTCACTTAGACATTTTTGTCAAACACTTGTTATACATGAGCTTTGTCATAATTAAAATCACATAATAACATGTTATGCTTGTACTAGTCTAATCACATAAGCATTTTGACAAACACTTAGGGAGCATGGGTATTTCACATATCAATAAACATGTATTAATATCATGGATTCTATATTCAACTTGTAATTCAAGAGTTTGACATATAGTTCAAAAAATTCAATTTACAATTAAACTAGTTTGCATGAAACTTGGGACAAATCATGGAATTAGAAACTTGAGAAGTATGATGGACATAAAAATCCTACAATATACTTTAGGAGTTATTGCAATCAACTGATAGGAACTGGAGGAAAGAAGAATAGCTTATGGCAGAGTCTAGCTAGTTCAGTCTCTGAATGGTTTGTTGATCATGACATTGTTAAGTGGAATAGTTGGAATGATTTGAATAATGAATTTGTGAAACAAAATCAATAGAATATTGACTTGGTCCCCGATGAAAAGTTCTTGACCAGTATGATAAAGAAGAGTATCAAAAGTTTCAGGGAATATGGCATTAGATGGTGTGAACAAGCTTTAAGGGTGAAAATACCAATGAAATAAAGAAACATTATAGAGACGTTTATTTAAGCAGAGGATGAAACATACTTTCAACACCCGTTAGCAACATTAAGCAAGCCATTTATTGAGGTCCTTAATATGAAGGAGATGATAGAGGATGGGATTAAGATTGGTTGCATTGTGAAATTTGCAGCATTGAAAGCAACTACTCAAGCAATTTAAAATAGTTCAGGGAATATTGGAGGGAAAAAGAATAAGGAAGATGTAGCTATTATTATATCTAGGCAACATGCACATCCAAGAAGACGAAATCACCATTAATTTCAGTCTTAAACCCAAGTTTATACCCAAGCTCCAAATAATCACGTCTAACATTACTAACCTGCCTAAAACCCATTATACTCTATTTTCCCATATCTATATCCAATAAAGAGAACACAACCATATTTTCAACCCTCTTTTTTTCCACAATGACATAGACCAACTCCCAAAAATTATCCTCCAACTCAACAAACATACCAAAGCCCTTCTAGTCCCAATTTTTGATCCAAGCCAAAAAATGAAAAGGGAAAGAAACCAAGGAATAGTTCTACAACAATTCGAGAATCATAGACTAGTTTATTCCAGAGATTGGTACAGCGAGGCATGATCACTCTTCTCCTTGGGTATACTTCTGATCCACATTCAAGAAATTATAATCCTAATATGTAATGTGCATATCATTTTGATGTTCATGGTAACAATATTAAAGATTGTCATGCTTTGATAAAGGAAATAAAAAGTTTGATTCAAGATAAATCAATTATGGTGCAGGACATTGATAGTGGTGAAACCTCTTGTCATGATGATGTGCAAATCAGTGTCTAAATTCAAGATCAACAATTGAGAAGTTGCTTCTCTCCTTACGAGGAATGATTGTTGGTAGTTTGTTTTATTTTTCTTATTATTTTTTGAATTATTTTAGGGTTGTAGTTTGGGATCTTTCTTGTTTTGTTTCTTTATTAGTTTTGTTCAAACACTTCTATACTTTCTTTCAATGAAATATTGTGTCCCTTTTTGTTTTGCTTTATTTCATAATTTTTGTTTGTCTTCTTTACATTGTTCATTTTATGATTGGTTCTAGGGATATGGTATACTTGTGGAATTTTCAACCAGATCTTAAAATTCAATTTAATCAGGAAGTATTGAATAAGAATGCTAAAGTTAGAAAAAAAGCATCTAAAAAAATATGTAGAATTTTGCGACATTTGGGTGATCAAGTTAAAGCTCAGCTTGAATAAACTAAGGAAATATTTTGAGAATCACAATAATTACCTAATTATCAATTGAAAGGTATGCATCCAAACATTTTGAATTGAATCAAACAGTGGATGCATGATATCTTATTAGGAGAAACAAAAGAAATTTTGCTCCACTAAAGTATGAGTCGTCTAATGTGAGGTGTGTCCAAAGATGAAGTTGTATGTTTGACAAGTGTAGAAGCAAAAGTAAGGCACATGTTCAGTTAAAGTTAGTGTTATGGAAAAGATGGTATAAGTTATCTACACTTTCCACTTTTGTACTGTATGCTTTGTACTTGCATTTAAAGGATTTATATGATGAAAAAATTTCATTCTGCTATCCAAACACAATGTCGTCTTTTATTTACCCCATTTGAGATTTAGTTCTATCTTTTCTTCACACCCCCTTTTGGAATCAAGTTGGAGTATGAAAAAGTTCAAAAAAGATAAGCGTCGATCAAAATATAGAATGAGGAAAAGCTCAAAAACAAAGAAAATGAGTAAAAAAAAGAGAAGTGTGTCAAGAAAAATAGAGTCCAAAAAGTCCCAAAGAAAAAAAAGTGGAAAAGAAATCAAAACCAATCAATAGAACAAGTGGTTGGAACTACGTTTGACCTAATTTTTGCAATGACAAAATATGTAGGCAGCCCTACTTTGAGTTCGATCCAACCAAATAAGCAATTTAGAATTGCTCGGTCAAAAGAAATTGGGGCATGAGTTAATAGTTGTTGTTTGAATCAATTCAAAAAGTTGTAAGCCTCACCCTACTTCAATAGTCGTTTGAGCCTCAAGTCGTCCGTTCTTTCTAACCCTATACCAAAGATATGTTACAGCCAAAGAAAGACCTTTAGATCAATTTTTTAGAATGTTAAGGATAAACATGCGATGGATAGGTGAATTGCTTTTGGCACTACTTTTCTTAATAATCATATGAAAATATGAGAGAAATAAAAAATGAGAGAGTCTTATTGGTGAAAACCACAATGGGTACTGTAAGGCGATGGTGAGTTAAGAGAAATGAAAAGGAGAGAGTATTATTTGTGAAAACCCTCACAAACACCATAAGATAATTGTGAGTTAAGAGAATAAAATGAGAGAGTCTTATTGGGGAAAACCCTCAGGGGCACTGTAAGGAGATGGTGAGCTGGGAGAAATAGAAATGTAAGGGTCTCAAGGTGAAAAGCTTCACGGGAATCATAAGGCAATAGTGAGTTGAGGAAAATGAAAATGAGAGAGTCTTATTGGTGAAAATCTCCACGAGCATCGTAAGACGATGGTGAGATAAGAGAAATAAAAATGAGAGAGGCTTGTTGCCAACAACGATTTTCCTTTAATAAGTTTTAGGTTTTAT
This sequence comes from Capsicum annuum, assembly GCF_002878395.1. Taxonomy (NCBI): domain Eukaryota; kingdom Viridiplantae; phylum Streptophyta; class Magnoliopsida; order Solanales; family Solanaceae; genus Capsicum; species Capsicum annuum. The sequence continues at coordinate 149,059,894 of NC_061115.1, read as the reverse complement.
ATTCGTCTGAAATTCAATTTGAAACCTCAAAAAAAATTTCTTTGATAGTCATAGGCTTCATTTTTAATAAGGAATTCTGAGTTGAGATATTAAAAAAAGATTTTCATCCAACTTATTCTGAAAATTGTTCAAGATGAAAAGAAAGAAAGGAGAGTTTGATTGGCCATTTTGTGGTCAAACTTTGTGAATTACGCCCGCCTGATTATTCTCTCTCGGGGGTGAGATATATAGGCTCCCTTCTAGGGTTCAGTGAGCTTTTCAAAAAGAAAAACAGATAAAGCAAAAGAGTTTTTTAAAAGTATTACATTCTAACGCCTTTGTTATTCTAATTCAGTTAGTTTAAGGTGGTTGGTTTGTGGCATTATGGATGGTCCTTCATATTATACCAAGTCCAAGAGAAAGTTAGTTATGTCCAAAAAGGATACCGAGGTTGTTTTCACTAATCAGACAGAGAGTTTGGGGAATGAGAATTTAGGACCTAATGAAGAAATTCAAAAATTAAGCCAACAAATGATAGAAATGCATCCAGCTTGGGCTATTGGGTTGCCTCCTCCTCTATTTCTCCTTATAATCTAGAAAATCTCTTTAGATTACCTCCAATGTCACATGTATAATTTCCTATTTTTATTGACACGCCACAACATACATCAGGATTTAATCCGGGGCAACATCATCCCAACACTTACAATATTCATCTCCTAGTTCTTTAACACCAAATTACCACATACTCAGCTCCACCTACTATTCCTATTTTTGCAACTCCACCTCCACATAAAGCTCATACTTCTGATGTCCATCTAACGATTGTGTTTCTCCACTCTACTAGGGAAATATATTGAATATTTTTGTGATCAACACTATTATCTTAAGTATAAGCTTAAGTTGATTGATCCTTATGGCTTCACTAAACCTCCCAATTTTTCTCTTAATGCTGAATAGCCCATTATGGTAGAATAATAAGAAGAAATAACTAGAAAGGTCAAAAGTTTGGAACTAGCTATGAAGAACTTGTAAGGACTCGGGGATACAAAAATGTCATATATAAGGACTTATGCATGTTTCCAAATGTTAACCTTCTTCTTGGATTTAAGATGCCAAAGTTTGAGACAGATGATGGACATAACGATCCTGTAGAACTGTTGAGTCATTATTATAATCAATTGAATTGAGATGGAAGGAAACAAAAATTATTTATGGCTTATTTCGAAGAAAGTCCAGCAGGTTTAGCCTCTGAATGGTTTGTTGATCAAGACATTATTAAGAGAAACAGTAAGGATGATATGACTAGTGAATTTGTGCAAAAATTTCAAAAAAATATTAACTTGGTCCCCGATGAAAAGTCCTTGAACAACATGACAAAGAAGAGTGTTGAAATTTCCAGGGAATAAGCTATTAGATGGTGTGAACAAATAGCAAGGGTGAAACCACCAATGAAAGAAGGAAAGATCATGGAGGTGTTTATTCAAGCATAGGATTAAACATACTTTCAATACCTGTTACCAATATTAAGCAAGCCATTTATTGAGGTCCTCAAAATAGGGGAGATGATAGAGAATGAGATTAAGACTGGTCACATTATGAATTTTATAGCATTGAAAGCAACTGCCCAGGTAATTTAAAATCGTTCACAAAATATTGGAGGGAAGAAGAATAATGAAGCTATAGCTACTGTTATAACTGGCCAATGTGCGTATCCAAGAAGATCACATCCCCATTACTCTCAGTATTAACCCCAAGTTTATACCTAAGCTCCATATAATCACTCCCAACATTACTATCCTTCCCAAAACCCATCACACTCTATTTCCCTATCTCAATATCTAGTAAATAACACTTAACCATATGTTCAAACCCCTTTTTTTCAAAAATGAAATGTACCAACTCCCAAAAATTATCCTACAACTCCACAAACATACCAAAGTCCTTCTAGGCCTAATTTTTAATACAAGACAAACAATGAAAAGAGGCAGAAGCCTAGGAATAATTTCATATCAATTGGAGAATTGTATACCAGTTTGTTCTAAGGGTTGGTACAATACAACATGATCACTCCTCCTTGGGTATAGTCCTAACCTACATTCAAGAAACTTTAATCCTAATATACAATGTGCATATCATTCTGATGTACAGGGTCATAGTATTGAAGACTATCGTGCTTTGAAAAGGGAAATAGAAAGGTTGATTCAAGATAATTCCATTATGGTGCAGTACATTGATAATAGTGAAAGCTCTAGTCATGATGATGTACAAATCAGTGACTAAGATTAAAGCTCAACAATTGAAAAGTCGCTCCTCTTCTTATTAGATAGGATTGTTGGCAATTTTTTTTGTTTTTATTTTTTGATTTATTTCAGGGTTTTACTTTAGGATCTATCTTATTTTATTTCTTTATTATTTTTTCTCAAACCCTTTTGTCCTTCCTCTCAATGAAATATAGTGTCTCTTTTTGTTTTGTTTTATTTCATATTTTTTGTTTGTCTTCTTTACATTGTTTATTTTATTAATGGTTCTAGTGATATGGAACGTTTGTGGAATTTTCAACCAAATCTTAAAATCCATTTTAATCATGACGCATTGAATTAGAATGTTAAAGTTATAAAAAGAGCATCTGAGAAAATAGGTAGAGTTCTGTGAAATTTGGGTAATCAAGTTGAAGCCTGGCATGAATAAACTAAGGTAAACATTGTGAGTATCACAAGAATAAACTGGTTATCAATTGTAAGGTATACATCTCAAATATTTTGAATTGGATCAAACACCGGATGCACGATATCTTGTCAGGAGAGACAAAAGAAATTTTTCTCCATTAAAGTATGACTTATCTAATGTGAGGTGTATACAAAGATGGAGTTGTATGTTTGACAAGTGCAGAAGAAAATGTAACGCAGATGTTTAGTTAAATTTAGTGTTTTGGAAAATATGGTATAAGTGATCTTCACCTTCTAAGGATTGATATGACGAAGGTATTTCATTCTACTATCCAAACACTATGTCATCCTTTGTTTACCCTATTTGAGCTTAAGTTATATCTTTTCTTTCACACCCCTCTTTTGAAATCAAGTTGGAGTTAACGAAAGTTAAAAAAAAAGTTTTGAGCAAAAGAATATAATAAGGAAAAGTTTAAAAACAAAGAAAGTGAGTCAAAAAAGCTATAAGAGTGTCAAGAAAAATAGACTTAGAAAAGTCCCAAAGCAAAAAAATAGAAAAGAAATCAAAATCAAGCAAAAGAACAAGTGGTCGAAACTACGTTTGATCTGATTCTTGAAATGACAAGATACGTAGGAATCCCTACTTTGAGTTTGTTCCAACCATATAAACAATTTTGAATTACCTAGTAAAAAGAAATTGGGGCATGAGTTAATCTTTGTTGTTTGAGTTGATTCTAAAAGTTTTAAGTCTCACCCCATTTCAACTATTTTTTGAGCCTCATATAGTCCTTTCTTTCTAACCCTATCCCAAAGCCGCTTTACAACCAGAGAAATACCTTCAGATCAATCTTTTAGAATGCTAAGGATAAATATGCGATAAATAGATGAAGTACTTTTGGCACTACTTTTCTTTATCATCATAGGGAAATATGAGGGAAATAAAAAATAAGAGAGTCTTACTGGTGAAAACACCCATGAGCCTCATAAGGACATGGTGAGTAGAGAGAAATAAAAATGAGAGAGTAACATTGGTTAAAATCCTCATGAACACCATAAGATAATTGTGAGTTTAGAATATGAAATGACAGTCTTATTGGTGAAAACTGTCAGGGGCACTGTAAGACGATGGTGAGCTGAGAGAAATGGAAATGAGAAGGTCTTATTATGAAAACCTTCATGGGAATTACAAGGTGATGATGATTCGAGGAAAATGAAAATGAGAAAGTCTTGTTGGTGAAAATCCCCACAAGTACTATAAGTCGATGGTGAGCTGAGAGAAATAAAATAGGAGAGACTTATTGCCGAGAATTCATCAGGACGCCATTAGCCGAATAAAGACTATGAATACAATGATCTTAAAGAAGAAGCTTAGTTTTAGGGTCATTAATTCAACAATAATTGGTGAAATGTTTGGATGGAAAGATCAGACAGTTTAATCCAAATGCATGTCATAATCATTTGAGCTAACTATAATTTTCAGATAAATTTTTCTTCCTTCTATTTTTAAATAGGGATATTTATTGTCTTTTCTTTCTTCTCTATATTTCTATTTTTGTTCTTTTAACTCTGTCATCCAAATAGAAATCATTATCATTATTTTCTATGTCTTTGAGTCAAATCCTTGTCAAAACAAGTGAGAAAGGATTCCAAAACTTGCTACCATCTTCTTCAATTACACAAAGCAAGACAAAATGCCAGGACATGAAAGAAACATGATTTTATGTCAAAAAAGGCATTCATAAAGTTTTTGTCAATAGAGAGATTTCAGGATTTATGGAAATACCAAGGTTCAAAGGGTTCATCTTAGAGACATAGTAAAACAAAGATACTGTGTTTGCTTTAGAGTTATTCTTAATAGTTTGAGGTTGGATCAATGATGCAAGCTTTGGAGTTATTCTTAATAGTTTGAGGTTGGATCAATGGTGCAACAAGTTGATAACATATACCAGTAGTTTAAAGCAAGTTAAATGTGACAAGTGCAAAAACGATTTCCTCAAAGCTAAAGCCACAAACTAGCCACCATGTCTAATAAGTTTTCTTTGTATGAAACTGAAACATATGTTACCTTCAAATCAAGGGATTCAAAGCCTAAATATCAAAATATGCAATTCCTCACTTCTACAAATACAGAGGGAGTATTTTTACATAGGTTTAGTAGTCACAATCATGATTAAAACTCATTATCCTATACCTCTAGGAGACGTACTTTCTTGTCTGGGTAATTCAAGTTTCGATTGTTAGGTGACACACTTCCTAACTTGAATCTTTACTCCTAGAAGATGCACTTTCTAGTCGAGTCATTTAATTTAATCCCTAGGAGACACACTTTATTGTCTGGGTATTTCAGTTTTCATTTGTTAGGTGATGCACTTCTTAACGTGAACCTTTACTCATAGAATGCACTTTCTAGTCTAGCCATTCCAGTTAAACCCTAGAAGACATGCTTCCTTAACTAGGTATTTCAGTTTTGATTTGTTAGGTGATGCAATTCCTAACTTGAACCTTTAGTTATAGAAGATGCACCTTTTAGTCGAGTCATTTTATTTAACCCCTAGGAGACGTACTTCCTTGTCTGGGTAATTTAGGTTTTCATTTATTTGGTGACGCACTTCCTAACTTGAACCTTTCTTTCTAGAAAATGCACTTTCTAGTGGAGTCACTCCATTTAACCCCTAGGTGATGCACTTTCTTGTCTGGGTAATTCAAGTCTTCATTTGTTAGGTGACACACTTCCTAACTTGTACCTTTATTTCCAGAAGATGCACTTTCTAGTTGAGTCATTCCATTTAACCTCCTAGGAGAGGAACTTCCTATATGGGGTATTTCAATTTTAATTTTTTAGGTGGCACACTTCCTAACTTGAACCTTACTCCTTACAGATACACTTTCTAGTTGAGTCATTTCATTTAACCCCTAGGAGACACACTTTCTTTTTTGGGTAATTCAAGTTTTATTTGTTAGCTGATGCGTTTCCTAACTTGTACCTTTACTCCTAAAAGATGCACTTTCTTGTTAAGTCATTCCATTTAACCCCTAAGAGATGCACTTCCTTGATGGGGTATTTCGATTTTCATTTTTAAGGTGACACACTTCCTAACTTGAACCTTTACTCCTAGAAGATGCACTTTCTAGTCGAGTCAATCCATTTAACCCCTGGGAGACACACTTACTTTTCTGGGTGATTCAAGCCTTCATTTGTTAGGTGACAAACTTCCGAACTTGAATATTTACTCCTAAAAGATGCACTTTCTAGTTGAGTCATTCCATTGAACCCCCTAGGAGACAAACTTCCTTGATGGGTTATTTCATTTTTTTTTTTGTTTTTTAGGTGACACACTTCCTAACTTGAACCTTTACTTCTAAAAGATGCACTTTCTAGTTGAGTCATTTCATTTAACCCCTAGGAGACACATAACTATGTATGGGTAATTTATGTTTTGCTTGTTAGGTGACACACTTCATAACTTAAACCTTTACTCCTAGAAGATGCACTTTCCAGTCGAATTATTTCATTTAACCACTAGGAGATGCACTTTCTTGGCTAGGTAATTCAAGTTTTGTTAGTTTGGTGATGCACTTCCTAACTTGAACCTTTACTCCTAGAAGATGCACCTTCTAGTTAAATTATTTCCTTTAACTCCTAGGAGATGCACTTCTTTGTCTGGGTATTTCAAATTTTGTTTGTTAGGTGACACACTTCCTAACTTGTACCTTTACTTCAAGAAGTCGTACTTTCTAATCAAAATTATTACATTTAACCCTTAGGAGAGGAACTTCCTTGTCTAGGTATTTCAAGTTTTCTTTGTTAGGTGACACACTTCCTTACTTGAACCTTTACTCCTAGAAGACACATTTTCTAGTCAGAGTCCTCGCATTAATTTTTTACGAGACACATTTCTTAGTCTTGGTCATTTAATTTTAATCTTGAGAGATGTATTTATTGGTCAGAGACTTGATTCACCTTTGTATTATGCATTATGCATGTAGTTGTGATTTAGTTTGACATTCATAAGAAATTTTAATGATACACGGGTGGAAAATTTTATTCATTGTATTTGGAACTTCACTTTCTGTTCAGGACCCTCCTAAGAAATTAGATTTTATTTTCTAAAGAAATGGGATCTTTCTTTATCATAATCTTTGTTTGAGATAACCTATATTCTAGTTTTGAATTTAAGTTCAGGAGTTTGCCTGAAGAACAGAGTGAAGATTAGAAATTGCAAGTCAGGAGCCTACCTAGAGAATAGGGTGAAGAAATTGAAAGTCAGGAGACCACCTGGATAATAGGGTGATAAAATTGCAAGTCAGGAGGCCCCTTGGAGAATAGGATGATGAAATTCCAAGTCAGGAGCCTACCTGGAGAATAGGGTGATAAAATTGCAAGTCAGGAGCCCCCTTGGAGAATAGGATGATAAAATTGCAAGTCAAGAGCCTACCTGGAGAATAGGGTGAAGAAATTGAAAGTCAGGAGCCCACCTGGATAATAAGGTGATAAAATTACAAGTTAGGAGCCCCCTTGGAGAGTAGGGTGATGAAATAACAAGTCAGGAGTCTACCTATTGTATAGGTTGAAGAAATAGTATATCGGGAGACTGCCTAGAGAACATGATGAACAAATAGCAAGTCAGGAGACCCCCTGGAGAATAGGATGAAGAAATTACAAGTAAGGAGCCTGCCTGGAGAATATGGTAAAGAAATTGCAAGTCAGGAGCCCGCCTAAAAAATAGGGTGAAGATTTTCAAGTTCAAGTTTAAATTCAGAAGGACAACTTATAGAACATGGTCAATTTTTGAGTTTATCTCCAATACCAGATTTTGCATGGAGAAAGAATCTATTTTCAAGTTCAACCGAACGAAGAGTAGATATCTTATCAATTGAGAAAGCATTGAAGGCTCAAGTCAGGAATCAAGAGAAGTTGCATAGATAGGACTTTTGTAATTTTACTTATCTTTTTAACTTGTAATTTTCATTTTGATTTAATGACAGAGCCATGGACCGAAGCCTTGACAAAACCCCACTCGACTCTCCAACTTGGTATAATCCTTTTTCTTTTTCAACCCTGAAAACTTCATGTGACTTGGTTCCCACATAAGTTGGGATGAGTAAGATGTCCAAAATCAATACTCGATTGTCCTCTATCCTTCAGTTTCTTTCTTTTGGATAATAGTCGGGTCGAATTCTTTCTCGTTGTCTACTTTTTTTGTCTGAAAACACTTTGTGTTTATAGCCAAAGAGAGGCATAATGTATACATGTAATTTTGACCCTCCCAAATATTAATTTTACCTATTTTCCTTACCTTACCACATACCCACCCTATTTGATAAATACCTCTACTAAAACACAAAATAATAAGTCCACAACAAAAATAACAACCTCCTCACACTACCTAACCTCCTAACCCACACCTCACAAACATATATTTTTCACTTATCCTTACCATAGCAAACACTAACAAAATTCAGAGGGAAAAAAGGGACTCACACACTCCCCATTAACAATTAGACGTACTGCGGACAATCATATGTACTCACATTATACACACATGCAAAATAAATCCCATAGATACTCTTCCACTTATATTGACTTAACAACATTATATAGAAAGAGAAAACAATGAGAATTGAGGAAGAGCGGGAAAAGCAACACATAGTGAAAAATGGGAGAGAAAAAGAGAGGAAATATAGAGAAAAGTAATGAACAATGAGAGAGAAGAGAAATTTGTCATGAATGGTAAACCGGTGATAGAACAGAGGGAGTTTGAGGGAGGTTAAGTGAGAGAAAAGTGAGGATGATAATTTTAGAGAGAAAAATAAGAGAGAGCAAAAAAAGGGTGAACAGAAAGAGAAAAATGGGTGTTGGTTCCAGATTTTCCAACAACATCCTCATCGAAATTGGCCACCAATTACTATTACAGTGGAAGTTCACCGAAAACCCACTAAAAAAATTCCTATCAGCTCAAAACCCATCAAATTCTCATCGGCAACTACCATCTTCACCTCTACATCCAATTTTCTAACTAAATTATATCTAATAACCATTCCATCCCCTTTCCGACGAATATCTATCAAAAACCCATCAAAAATGACACAAAATGGGTCTTCTCTATTTTACGATTCTCGTTCAATTTTGGTGAGAAATAGTAATGGGCATATATTAAAGCTGGATTTTTTATGTTGAGGTTCATTCCAATACTTTGATTGCGGTTCTAGTCAGAAGAAGCAATTATACTTGAAAATCTTAAATTTGAAGTCTATTTATTCTCTCGTTCTCTATTTTATCTCGAATTTAATTATTGTAGTGGGTATGAATGATTTGTATGCTTATATACTTGGATCTTTGTTGTGTGTATGTGGTTGATGTTGGATGCCAATTTTGAAAAATTAAAAAGAGAAAAATTGACTTGAAAGCTGAAGAATTAGTTAATCATTGATTGAGTATGAAATTCAGGTCAGGATTGACCTTGATAAAAGTAAATACGATTGGTTTTCTTGATTTATTAGTTGTTGTTTAATTTGGAATGAGCATTAAGTTTGTTGAATTCAGTAGTATTATGATTAGGCAATGGCAAGAAACTGGTAGGTTGGGTAGGCAAATTTTAAAAATTGTAGATTGTTGAATGTTTATTGAATATTTTTTATTTTATCTAATTTGAATTAATTGTACTCATTTGTTTGGGGAATGACTCGAGAAAAATTGTATCTATTCATCGAGGAATGCCCCGACATATTATGTCTTTGAAGGAGGTTCGTGATCAAGACCCAAGGCATTAGGTAAAACATAGTTTAGGGTAGTTAGATTAGTTTAGGTTTTCATTTAAGCTCTCTTTTCATTTGCTTTGTATTAATTGGTCTGGACACTATTTTTTTGAAATCTTGATTATTTCGTTGTTTCCTTTTTTTGTTATGTATTTTGTTGGTTTAGAAATTTCATAGTGTCATACTAGACGATATACTCCATGAAGAAACTATGGTCGAACCATGAAACTGAGGAATGCCTAACACATTTTCCTCAGTTAATAAATTCCTGAACTGAAATCTTAATTTGTGGACCAATTTTAAAGAGTCAAAAATTATTTTGAAAAAGAATTTTCAAAGGTGACTTCGCACACCAGATTTATGCCAAGTGGTGACTCTAGTTTAATTTTAAAAAATTATTTTTGAAATAAATTTTTATTTTTAGTCACTTTGATAAATAAAACCCTTTTTAACTTAAAATCAATTATTTTTCAATAAAAAGGGTTGTGACAGAAAACCTCTACATATGGAGAGCTTTACCAAAGAGAACTCCATTTTTAGGGTTCTAACCAAAGACCTCTTATTAAGGGTGCATCATCAAATGATTTAATTTATTGTAATTGGTTGGAGTATCAAACTTAAGATTTCGAATATCTAGAATATTCAAAAGAAGCAAGAATTGAATGCTTCTCAAAATTTGGATGGATCTCTTGAATGTGAGAGATCATGCCAGAGGAGGAGACACAATAGTGATTACTAGTTCAACAGAATCTAATAGATTCAACTCAAATTTTATGTTTATGTCAAGTAATTCATGCAATGCGTACAACTAGTCCATTTAGAATTCATTAAACAAAATGAGTTATGGTCTAGAACCCATAACTATAACAATCTTGATAGAATATGGATAAGTGATGAATTGAAGTAAGATTATCTATTAATGAAATTGGAGTATTCTTTCATTTTATGGAAGTTTTCGCTAGGAAATTCTATTTTTGATTGAAGCAATCATTGTAGGAAGATAGTGTCGTAAAGGATACAGTACATACATGCTCGACCGGGGGAAGGTGTTCCACCCGAGAATGGATATAATTGGAGAAAATATGGACACAAGAATATTTTAGGGGAATACATCATGATATCCCAAGTGAAAATTTATTGTACAATAGCAACTAAGTCTGCATATTTATGTCTTTATACATATAAGATACTATCCGAGTTAAATTTCATGGATGGTAATTGAAGTTTGAGTTAACTTTCTTTTACACTGCAATGAATATTATCGATGTAGTCATCGTCATTTACCTTACTATGTTGCTACTAAGATAGTCCAATAAAGTGAGACACCGCCATCCATTTTTGAAATTACCTATTGAGGAAGCCACAATTGTGGTCAAAAAACAAAAATCAAAACAAAGAGCAGCTACTTGCTGTGCAACCAAAACAAACATAATGTGATTGAGTGGTTGGAAGATCAGCAGGGGAAATATCTAAATCCGATAGTCATGATAGTGTACAAGCGTCTCTCTTTGCTTGATCAACAGAAGCATGTAACAATCAGGTTGTGGTGTTCTACCGATCTATCACTCATGTTATGTGCAATGTAGCTTGACTAGCCTCTTTCATATCAATTTGGCACATTGGCCTTGGTTTGGACTTAGATTATAATCTTCCAGAGTGCGTGTAAATCTAGGTTTCAAAGTCATTAGGTTCTACTGTTCTTATATGTACAATCTTTTTACACATGAGTCTCCCAAAAAAATAAGATTTCATATTCAGCTCCAAATATAAGCAATTATTTTATTTGATATTTTCTATACTACTTTTTATCTTGAAAATAAAATTATATTTATTTGAGAACCCTGTTTATCTTGCGCTGAGTATTTGTTTTTCTAAAGCCATCATTTGGAACTTCCATTATTTTTACTTTCTTTGTGACTTGAAACCATAAACTTAGAGTTAGAGATAGAGGGTGTTTACCATCTGATCAACCATATATTGGCATGTGTCGAGTATGCTTTTATGCATAACTTTGCAAACTGTTGAAAAAAGAATGGAAGCAGCTCGCACTTCTCAATTCCATTGCTCTGGAAGTTCTTTTTTATGTAAAACTTTTTTAAAATATATTAAATTGGTTATATTTAAACTTTTTGTGTAGGACTTAATTAAAATAAGTATTTTTACACTTACCATAGAGTCACTAAATTGTAAAATCAGCTTCATTTATATCTTGCATTCCTGTTTCCAAAAGTTGGAATCTACTAGTTCCAGATCATTTATGCAAAGGAAGGCTGGAAGATACAATTCAATCGAGTAACATATGAGTGAAAAATTCATAAGTAAATTGACTAATTAAAATAAAAGAATGGAAATGTAACGACCTAAAAGGGAGCCTTGGAGTAACTGGTAAAGTTGCTGTCATGTGACTAGGAGATCACGGGTTCAATCCTTGAAAATAACCTGTGACAAAAATGCAAGTAAGGTTGCGTACGATACATCCTTGCGGTGGGGTCCTTCCTCGAAAACCACACATAGAGATAGCTTTAGTGCATCGGACTGCCCTTTTAAATATAACGACCTAAAAATTTGATAAATATGTGAAACATGTGATTTTATGTGATTTGACTATTTTACACTACTTGTAGTTGCATTATAGTATTTCTGGAGTGTGGGGGTGATTGGCATAGGTCCCAATGTATTTTTGTATCATTAGTGAGATATTATGATTTTTGGTGGCTTCGAGAGCCTTATTATGGACCTGTGTGATGATATTTTGATTCATGCAATGTATGTCTAAACGGACTGCACCATCATCTTTAAAATATCAATTTTAGGCTAGGTAGACCTTTTGTTCAGTCTTGATACACCTGAGCTCATTTTGACCTATTGGTTAAAAAATTAAAAAATCGAAAATATGGGTGTGAGATCCACATTTGATCGAAACAACCTCAGATGAAAAATTAAAATTTTCCAACACGTTCGACACATAAAATTTAGAGTGGTAAACTTTATGAAAACAATTTTTGGAAAATTTATGGAAACTTTCGACCTCAGTTTGGAAACTTTTGATTTTGGATTTCGAGGTCAACTTTATGAAAACAATATTTTTTCAAAATCCTTATATTATTATTGAGTCTGAAGCATCAAATTTAGTGTGTTTTCTTTATTCATTTTCATATATCAGACTTCGAATGAATTTTGAGCACCCCGACGAAGTCCGTTTGGACTTAGAAAAATCTGGTGCAGAAAAATCTGCATTTTAAAATAGCCCTTTTTGGCCCATTTTGTTCATTCTTCCACCTTTTATGTTGGGAGTTAGATTCTAAAATAGTGTGAGAGCTTAAAAGTGAAGTTTGTAGGAGCTTGGGAATTTAGATTAACATCTATTTCTTGATTCCATTACGGATTTAAGGTGAGATTTTATCCTTTTCTACTCTAATTCCTTGATAAATTTCTCAAAATTCCAAAAATCTTAGGACTTGATTTTAACTCCCAATTTTACTCATTTTCACTTGAATAATGTTTTAATCTTATAATCACTAGTTTTTTATCAATTAAACCTTCAAAACAACTTCGATTCTTGATTTTAATATGGATTTCAAATCATAAATGATTTTTCTTCAATTTGAACCTCGTTTTTTATTCATTTGACTTGGGTTTTTAGATATAGATTCTTTAAAATATGAAAAATATATTTTTAAAATAAAGTTATAATTTTTCCCTTCTTTTTTTGAAAACCCATTTCGGGGGTCCCTTTTGACCCCAAACCAAAAGTAGTCATATGGATATTGTTAGCTTTGTTATGATGTCTAGATTCTATATTTCTTGATTTTAGTTATTTTCGAGATTGTTCATGGAAAGTAAGGTTGCGGGTTTAAAGTGTAGTGGATTGGTTTCGACATTCAAGGTAGGTTATGACTTACCTCTTCAGACTAGGCTGGATAGTTAAATTGAATACCAAAATATATGTTAAGGTCTAATCATGAATAATGGCTATCTATGTGTTGTGCCCATGTGGGAGCCTATATATGGTATAATTGTTTACTTTGGGATATTACGCGATATGTGTGATCGTGTAGGGTCCTTAATGATTATTGATAGCCTTATAATCATACGAATAACTATATCTTGTTGACAAAAGGTGTGTTGGGGTATCATTTGTGTGTTAGATATATTCATACTTTTGGGTACATGGGAAAAAGTGGAAACTCATGGATGACTAGAATTAATGAGTGGATAGTAGATCACGTGGTTTTAGAAATTGTATCATTGTGGATTAGTTGTGGGAATACATCATATGGATTGGTTGTGAAAATACTCATTGTTATTGGTTGTGAACATTACATCATCATCCTTATGTCTTCACACACATTATTTCACTTGTTTGTTGTAATGCTTTATATATACTTGTTGTCATGTATGTGTACTTGATTTATGTATGGTGTTATGTATGTGCTCTGAAAAATACTAGAAACACTAGGAATACTATATATTGGTATCAGATATTGGATCTTATAGACCTTCTCCGAAGGATTATGCTAGAGAAAAATCATGGATATTGGTGGTATATTAGATGATGAACCCCCCCCATGGGTCCTACATTAGGAAGGATTTCCTCTGTAGGTTTATACAGGGTACTCTCTATGGGTCCCACATAAAAAAGGTTTACGTCCGTATGTGTATACGGAGGTTGTGTAACAACCTTATGCATCATCATCATCAGCAACATCTTATATATTGCACTTGCTTTATCGTATTGATGTTGTGATTAAATTTCTATATTGACTTGTTAAATGTCAACTTGCTCTATATCCTGTTATTTAAACTTGACCATATTGTTTATACATGTTTTTCTCAGTTTCTACTTGCATGTCATATAATGTATACTTGTGTTCTACTTGATGTGCTGTTGTTATTTTTGTGATATATTAAAACTATTATTGAAAGCGGTGTTAGCTACCATTATGGGACATTTTTTTATTGTAGGTGACGTTCTCTTAGTGTGTATTTTGTGTACTTTATTTTATACTTTTCTCGGTCAGCCTATGATGCCTATTGAGTACAAGTGGATCATACTCACTCCTACTGTACCCTTATTTTGCAGATTCAGGTTTGGGTGCACCCTACATTGCTTGACTCAGGTTATTGTTGGAACTTTCAAGGTAGTTGATGATTTTCACGTGTCCAAATATCTTCTGTTACCTTTCTTTATAGACTATGTCTTTACTTTTACTTTAGAGATAGAATTTCTCTTGTATTTGGACATCTTATGTATTTTCTTGGATTTAAGTTATATTTAGATACATTCTTATACTGTTGACAACTAGTTTTGGGAGTTATGGATACATTATTACATTTCATTTTGCCTTTGTTAAACTTGTATAGTTCGACTTCATTCTAGAAGTCTTACCTTAGGGTTATGATTGTCTTTTTATCCATTTTGTATTGGTTTGGGTGATAGGTTTACTTGTAAAGGTTTTCTGTGAAAAATGTCATCACGACTCTTTGGATTTTGGATCATGACAAATTTATATCAAAGAACCAAATTTCATTGGTATCAATGGTGTAAAAATAGGATGTCTAATAGAGTCTCACAGATAAGTATGTAAACATCCGTATATATCTTTAAGAGGCTATAAGATGTATTTAAGAAAAATTCTCTTATTTTATTCCTTGTTGTGTAAATTTCTTATATACCTTGAGTTCTGAGTTATGTTTCACTTTTTTTGTGAAGATAATATAGACTAGGTTCCACAAGGTAAGAGATATGGAGCCTTCTCTCAAAGGACGAGGCTTAAATTCTAGACAAACTCGAGGGAGTGAACGGGCTTATAGATCAACCTCATCTAGAAAGTGTGCTAGGGGACTCCCTATCCTGACCCTCATATTGGCTGCTTCTCAAATAGTTATTTGTAGAGCATCTTTTAAAAGCATTGTGGATCATGCCAAGATGATAAAGGATATTCTTATAGCATCTCAAGGAAGCGCCAAGAATGTGCTCCAATTTGGTGAGTTCAGAGGTCAGGCTTCTCCCGGAAGAAATTTTAGAGGTTCTTATGGTTATCAGGGTAGGCCCGTGCAGGAGGCCTTACAGAGTTCAAGTGGTAGATCTTTGGGTTCAGCAGTGCAGGGTGACTATTTGGGCCCAGTGATTCTTTCTCCAGTTGAGGTAGGCCGTAGGACTTGTTATGTATGTCGTGAGGTTAGCCATTTGGCCAAGGACTGCCCTTATCATATGATTAGGGATATTTCTATTTCAGTAGTAAGAGTTTAGGTACTACTAGAGAAGCGAGAGGTAGATGTGGTGGAGCTCGTAGTGTTAGTCGTGGGGCTACTCAGCTAGTTTGTGGCTGTGGTAAGCATTTTACTATACTCACCAAGCTTGAGGTGGAGGCTTCTGATGTTGTGATCATAGGTATCATCCCCATTTATTTCAAATTTATATTTGTGTTATTTGATCCCAAATTGACTTTCTCCTATGTGTCTGCGTATTTTGCTTTGGGTTTTGATTCTATTAGTGAACCTTTTACCATGCCTATTTGTGTATCTACCCCTATAGGAGATTTTTTAGTGGTGGATCGGGTGCACTGATCTTCTATTTTGACCTTTTATGGCCGTGAGACTTGGGTAGATTTAAATGTGTTAAATATGGTTGATTTTTATGTTATTTTGTGTATGGATTAGTTGACTCCTTATCATGCTATCTTAGATTATTTTGCTAAGATCGTGACTTTAGCTTTACCTGGTGTGCCAAGAATAGCTTGGAAAGGTGCACTTCATTCAGGTCCTAAAGGAGTTATATCTTATGTTTAGGCTCGTAAATTGGTTGAGAGAAGATGTTTAGCTTATTTGGCTCATATTCATGATACTAGTATTGTTTCACCTCCTTCCTTGGATTTTGTCTTTGTTGTTCATGAGTTTATGGATATGTTTCATATGAATTTGCCTGGTATGCCTTCGGATCGTGATATTGATTTTTCTATTGATGTTGAGTAGGGCACCAAACCTATTTCTATTTCTTCATTTAGGATGGCCCCATCCGAATTAAAGAAATTGAAGGATTAGTTTCAAGAATTATTAGATAAGGGATTTATCCGACCTATTATATTACCTTGGGGTGCACCTGTCTTGTTTGTAAAGAAGAATGATGGGTCTATACAAATGCGTATTGATTATCCACAGTTGAACAAGGTGATAGTTATAAAATAAGTATTCTCTTCTTTGCATTGATGATTTATTTGATCAACTTTAGGGTGTTGTGGTGTTTTTAAAGATTGATTTGAGATTCGATTATCACTAGTTGAGGATTAGAGCTTTGGATATTCCTAAGACTACTTTTCGGACTCGATATGGTTATTATGATTTCTTGATCATGTCTTTAGGTTGATCAATGTTCCTGCCGCATTTATAGAGTTAACGAACTGGTGTTTTGAACATATCTCGACTTCCTTGTTGTTGTATTTATAGATGATATCTTGGTTTATTCCAAGAGTGAGATTGATAATGAGGAGAATTTGTGGATTGCGCTTTATTGATTGAGGGATTAGAAGTTCCATGCTAAGTTCTCTATATGTGATTTTTGGTTGGAGTCTATTTCTTTCTTGGGTCATATGGTGACTAAAAAGGGTATTATGGTTGATCCAGCCAAGGTTGTAGTGGTTTGTGATTGGGCTAGACCTACTTTTCCACCAAGATTCAGAGTTTTGTTGGCTTGGCAAGTTATTATCAGCATTTTGTTGTGGGTTTCTCATCTATTACAGCTCCTTTGACTAAGTTAACTTAGAAGAAGATTTCCTTTTAGTGGTCTGATATTTACAAGACAAGCTTTATAAAGGTCAAGGATTTGTTGTCTTCTGCTTCCATATTGACTTTGACCAAGGAGGGAATGGGTTTCACCGTATTTTATGATGCTTTAGGTATTGGATTGAGTGTTGTACTGATGTAGAAGGTCAAGGTGATTGCTTATGCATCTCATCAGCTGAAGCCTTATGAAAAGAATTATCCTACCCATGATTTGGAGTCGTGCAAGGTTGTGTTTTCTTTGAAGTTATGGAGGCACCACTTATATGGAGTCCATTATGAGATCTTCTTAGATTATCGCAGCCTTTATTACTTTTTCACCCAGTAAGATCTTAATATGAGGCAACATCATTAGCTTGAGTTGCTTAAGGATTATGAATTGACTATTCTCTATAATCCGGGCAAGGCTAATGTGGTTGTGTATGACTTAAGTGAGAAGTTAACTAGCATAGGTAGCTTGGCATATCTTTTGACCTAAGAGAGGACTTTGACCTTAGAAGTTCACTCTTTATCTTACCAGGTGGTTAGGCTTGATATTTCTACCCTTAGGCGTATTTTGGAAATTATGGAGGCTAGATCTTCTTTGATAGAGCAGATTTGAGCTCATCAGTTTGATGATATTGGATTGAGGTTGATTCGAGATAAGGTGTTAAATGGTGAGGCTAAGGAAGCCTCACCTGATTCGTATAGATTTTTATAAATTGGAGGCCGAGTTTGTGTGTCAAGAGTAGGTGGCTGGATTAGGTTAATCTTGGAAGAGGTCCATTGTTCCAGATATTCCATTCATCCAGGCGTGAATAAGATAAATCATGACTTGAGGCAACAGTATTAATGGGGTGGTATGAGGAAGGATGTAGCAGACTTTATAGATCGCTGCCTTTTATTCCAGTAGGTAAAAACCGATCATATGAGACCTGGTGGACCGCTTTAGAGGTTACCTATTCTTGAGTAGAAGTGGGAACGAATCAATACAGACTTCGTGGCCAATTTGCCTCGCACTTTGCATGGTTTTGAAAATGTTTGGGTCATCGTGAATCTATAGTTATCCCATTTCATACCAGTCTGGTTTCCTTCAAGTGCCGAAAGGTTGGTTTGTATCTATATTCGAGAGATTATGCGTCTTTATGGTATGCCTACATATATCATCTCATATCGTAGTTATGTATTCACATCTCACTTTTGGAAGACTTTTCAAGATGACTTGGGCATACGAGTGGATCTTACTACAATATTTCACCCCCAGAAGGATGGTCAGTCAAACCAGACTATCCAAGTTTTGGATGATATTCTTTGTGAGTGTGTGATGGTTTTTGGTGGCCAGTGTGAGGAACATTTGGCTTTAGCAGAGTTTGTTTATAATAATAGCTACCATTTTAGTATCGATATGGCTTCCTTCGAGGCATTGTATGGTAGACATTGTCGCTTGCCAGTTGGTTGATTTAATGTTTTTGAGTTCAAGTCTCGAGGTACGGACTTGCTTCGTGAGTCATTGGATAGATTTTGGATCATCCAGGATAGACTTCGAGTGGCTCAGAGTAGGCAAAAGTGATACACTGATCGTAGACTTTATGCCTTGAGATTTGGCGTTGGTGATCGTGTTTTCTTTCGAGTTTCACCCATGAAGGGTGTGATGAGGTCTAGGAAGAGGGTCAATTTTATCCCCAGGTATATTATTTCCATTTGAGATTCTTTGGACCATTGGTGATGTGGCCTATGAGTTAGCTTTTCCTCCAGATTTATCAGCTGCTCATTTAGTTTTTCATGTTTCTATGTTGTACAACTATATTCCCAATGAGTCTCATGTCATTCGTTGGGAGTCGGTTCAGTGAGATGAACCTTTGCTAAGGAGCCGAACTCCATTTTGGCTAGGGATTTTAGGTGGTTGCGCTCTAGAGTTATCCCTGTGGTTAAGGTTCAGTGGCAACATCAACCTGTAGATGAGGCTACTTGGGAGGCTGAGTCTGATATGCGTTGTTCCTATCCCCAGCTCTTGATTGATTCAGGTATTTCCTTGCCTTAGTTCGAGGACAAACCAGATTTTTTAGTGGTGGATGATGTAATGACCTGAAAATTTAAGAAACTATGTGAAATCTATAATTTTGTATGAATTGACTGTTTTATCTCCCCGTAGTTACATTGTGGTATTTCTGGGATGTGGAGGTGATTGACATGATTCTCGATGCATTCTAATACCATTTGTGCAATATTATGGTTTTTTGTGGCTTCGAGAGCCTAATTATGAACCTGCATGATTATCTTTTGATCCATGAAACAGACGCCTGAACGAACAATGTTAGAAGCTTAAAAAAATTGACTTTAGGCTAGGTGTACCTTCGGTTCGGGTCACGATGCTCACGGGCTCGTTTTGATCTATTGGTCAAAAAGTTAGAAAATAAAAAATATGGGTGTTGGACCCACATTTAGTTGAAATAACCTTGGATGAAATATTCAGCTTTCCCAACACATCCGACACGTTGATTTTAGGATGATAACATATTTGGTGTGATTTTACAACTTTTAAATCTCATTTCGACCCTCAATTGAAAATTTTTAGTTTTGGATTACGGGGGTCAACTTTATGAAAATGAGATTTTTTTTGAAATTCTGATATTGACATTAAGTCCAGAGCATTGAATTTAGTGTGTTTGCATAGTTTGTTTGCGTATATCAGACTCCAAACGAATTTCGAGCACCCCGTTGAAGTCCCTTTGGACTTAGAAAAATTTAGTACAGAAAAATCTGCACTATAAAATAGTCTTTTTATGGCCCATTTTGCTCATTCTTCAACCTCTTCTCGTGGAAGTTAAACCCTAAAATAATGTGAGAGCTTAAAAGTGAAGTTTGTGGGAGCTTGGGAAGCTAGATTAACATCTATTTCTTTATTCTATAACGAATTTAAGGTGAAATTTTACCTTTTTCTGCTCTAATTTCTTGATTAATTTTTCAAAATCGAAAAAATTTAGGGCTTGAATTTAAACCCAAATTTCACTATTTTTGACTTGAATAATGTTTTAATCTTATAATTACTAGTTTTTCATCAATTTAACCTTCTAAACAACTTTGATTCATGATTTTAACACAGATTTCAAAGATTTTACTCGATAAAACTCAAAAATAATTTTTTTCTCAATTTGAACATCATTTTTGGCTTGGGTTTTCAGCTGTATATTTCTAAAAATATGAGAAACATATTTTTTAAATAAAGTTATGATTTTTCTCTTTTTTTTTTTGAAAATTCATTTCGAGGGTCCGTTTTGACCCTAAATAAAAAATAGTTAATATGAATATCTTTAGCTTTGTTTTGATGTATAGATTCTATATTTTTTGGTTTTAGTTGATTTTGGTATCGTTCGTAGAAAGTAAGATCGTGGATTTAAAGTGTGGCGGATCGATTTCAGCATTTGAGATAGGTTATGGCTTAACTCTTAAGACTAGGTTGGTTAGTTAAATTGTATACCAAAAGGCATGTTAATGGTGAGAACTAAACATGAATAATGACTATCTATGTGTTGTGTTCATGTGGGGGGTTATATGTGGTATAATTGTTAAATTTGAGACATTACGTGATATGTGTGACTGTATGGGGTCCTTTATTGATAGCCTTATAATCATGTGAATAACTATATCTTGTTGACCAAAAGGTGTGTTGTGATATCATTTGTGTGTATGATGTATTCGTATATTATGATATATGAGAAAAGTGGAAACTCAAGGATGATTGCAATTAATGAGTGGATATTGTCTCACGTAGTTGTGAAACTTGTACCATTATGGATTGGTTGTGGAAATACATCATGTGGATTGATTGTGGAAATACTCATTGTGATTCATTGTGAACATTGCATCATCATCCTCATTTCATCACACACATTATTTCACTTGATTGTTGTATTACTTTATATATACTTGTTGTCATGTAGGTATACTTGATTTGTGTCTGATGTTATGTATGTGCTCATACTAGAAACACTAGAAATACTAGATGTTAGTATTTGATATTGGATCTTATAGACCTTTCTCGAAGGATTATGCCAGAGAAAAGTCATTGATATTGGTTTTATATGGGTTGGTGAACCCCCATGGGGTCTTATGTCACGAAGGCTTGCCTTCGTAGGTATGTACAAGGTGGTATATAGGTTGACGAACCCTTCATGGGTCCCACACCGAGATGGATTTCCTCTATGGGTGTATATAGAGGTTGTGCAACAACCTTTTCATCATCATCAATAACAACATCAACATCTTATACATTGCACTTGCTTTACGTGTTGATGTTACGATTAAATTTCCATATTGATTTGTTATATGTCTACATGCTCTATATCCTATTGTTTATACTTGACTATCTTGTATATATATTTTCTTCTCTGTTCCTACTTGCATATGATATAATTTATACTTGTGTTCTACTTGCTGTGTTGTTGTTATTTATGTGATGTATTAGAACGGTTAGTGCAAGTGGCGTGGGCTATCATTGTGGAACATTTTTTAATTACAGGTGGCGTGCCCTTAGTATGTATTTGGTGTACTTAATTTTCTACTTTGCTCGATCGGCCTATGATACCTACTGAGTACAAGTGGACTGACTCACTCCTACTATATCTTTCTGGTGCAAATTCAGGTTTCGGTACACCCCACATTGCTTGACTCGAATGATTGTTGGAGTTTTCAAGGAAGTTAATGATTTTCAGGTGTCTGAATGTCTTCTGCTACCTTTCTTTATAGACCATGTCTTTACTTTCATTTCAGAGATAGAGTTTCTCTTGTATTTTGAAATCTTATGTATATTCTTGGATTCGAGTTGTATTTAGATATGTTCTTATACCGTTGATACCTAGTTTTGGGAGTTATGGCTGCATTGTTACTTTTTTTTTTTGCATTTGTTATACTTGTATAGTTTGACTTTGCTCTAGAAGCCTTACCTTAGGGTTATTATTATCTTTTTCCCTTTATGTATTGGTTTGGGTGATAGGCTTACTTGTCGAGGTTCACCACGACAAGTGCCATCACGACTCTTTGGATTTTGGGTCATGACAGGAAATCTCTATAGGAATTAAAGAATAAGAAAGAATCCCAAACTCTCTAAATGCTTAAGGTAACAATTAGTATGTGAAACCAATTATCTTGAAGAACGACAAGAAATAATTACAGTTATAAAAATTTGATGAAAAGTTTTCTTATAAAGTGGATTTGATATGTTTCTATTTAGTAAGAAGACAAGGACGTAGGCAAAAGATGAGGAAATGTCCTATTGATATTTACTCTAGAAACAAATGTGTTGTATGAATAAGGTAGACCATGCAATGTTTGAGCAACATGGTCCTTATCTGGTATTGGTTTACTAATGATGGATAGTGCAGTTGAAAGGGAATGCAACATTTATTAATATTATTCCATTGAAAAAAATTGTTTCTTAAATTTTGAAATTTACTTTTAAGATGGATTATAGTGGAAGATACATGGTCAAGAAAAAACATCTTTAACATGCCCAAGCTTACAAAAAAGTTCCACATTTATATTATATAAATGTGTCAAAGATAGATGATGACAACTTTGCACTATCCATCTATGAGCAATTATGTCATATTGAATCTACATTATGCATTCTGGAAAATTGATATCATGACATGAGACATAAATTGGTGTATAACTGCATATACATTCATTCTCATACATCACATTACTTATTATTTCAGAGTAGTGAATTGAGGTGTTGAAATTGACTTATTTTCCTCCATACTTGGTCGAGAAGATTGAATGAGCTTGTATTCCATTATTGTGATAGACTCTTATCACTCATTTTACTTAATTTAAATTCAGATGTTTAGTTTACCTCGACTAAAACTGTTCTTGACTATTGGATTGCTTAATTAATTCCATATATGCTTTTATTTTATAAAGTATGGAGGAATAGTGGTGGTAAGACCAACTCTTGCAATCACTTCTAAGAAGAGTTGATCAACGATACTTGCGTGTAACGTGTTTCCCTGACTTACTCTATATGTACTTGTTTCTCTCAATAATGGGATCGGGTGGCGTTTGAGTTGATAAAGGATTTGAGGTGACTTCCCACATTTCAGGATGAGCTGCTAAGATTTGGCAGCACTGGATTCCATTTTTATTTTATGAGTATAGGTTTGGTGCACTGCCAGTGTATCACTTTTTAAATCATCTGGTAAATATTACCTGTTATAATAGGTTAGCAAGTTTTTGATATATTCTTTTATTGTTTTAAAATTTCATATTGATTTTTGTCTCTTTCTTCCCTTGAGTTCTCCTATCTTAATATCTTTTAAATAATTATGTTCCTTCAATCTTACAAATTTTTTGTATTCATTAAATACATTTGTCAAAATTTTGAATGGACATCTTTAACTTTGAAATTTAATGCTTTATTTTTAAAATATTCAACACTAATAAAATTGACAAAATATTGGATGTTGAAATTAGTTGATGACTAAAGTTTGTTAACTAGACACTAATCAGTTTTACTGTTACATTGCATTTATTTTTACTGTTCCCCTTTCGATTAGTTAGTTAAGGTGGTCAGTTGATTAGGTTGTTAAGTTGGTTAGTCATGCAATTTGTTAGGAGTCTCTAGAAGATTCTAGAAGCCCATGTGAGGCTCATATGAGTCTATAAATATCTAGCATAGGATTCTCATTTCATGGCAACTGATTTTTTCCTTTATAATTCAGTATAGTTTCTCGCTTCTTCTTTGATGAAGCTCATCCTATCAATGGCTTCTTTGGTTTCGTATGTCAAGATTGTATTATCTTTGATTAGTTTTAGCTTGGTATCAGAGGGGTGAAATATTTTGATATTGTACATATGAATCTTTGGGGGCCTTGTAAAATTTCAACTTTTGAGAAAAAAAACATTATTTCTTGACTATTCTAGATGATTATAGCAGATATACATAGCTTTATTTGTTGCAGTTGAGATTTGAAAGTATTGTGGCTATTAAGAATTTTTTAAGTATGATTCAAGAATCAGTTTGGCATTCAAATAAAGGTTCTTAGATCAGGTAATGGGACATACTTCCTTTCTCCCAGTATAGAGAGTTGTTTCAATCTTTAAGTATACTATATCAGAGTAGTTGTCCTTACACACCTCACCAAAATGGTGTGGTTGGGAGAAAACAGACAGAGATATTAAATATTACTAGAGTCATTAGATTTCAATATCAAATGCCTATCAAATTCTGCAGATTGAATGTCAAAGCTACAATTTATCTTATTAACATGTTATCTTCTTCATCTATTGGAGACAGAAGTCCTTATGAAATATTGTTTTCCAAGGTTCCATCCTTGATACATTGAAAGTTATTAGTTGTATGTGTTATGCTTCAGTAATACTAATAGATGACAAGTTTTTAAAAAGGGCTATATGTAACGCCTCGGGAGCACCCCCTGGACGTCACACAGTGCTCAGGACTACCAATAGACCCAAGCTAACCCATGATATATATTCAACTTAGAACTCGCATGAAAAGTGAACTAACAAGTATAGAAACTGAAGGTAAACAATTCCATATCTTAATTTAAATATTTAACTTTGGAAGCCTTAAGCAAACTCTTTAAACTTAGAACATACACCTCTGACAAGCCTCTACTACTAACTAGAGATCCACTGGGATAGATTCCAGCTGACTCAAACATAAATAGAAATCAGAAATCTACAATAACTTTCAACAATAAACATGAGTCTGATAAACTGGGTCCTCGTACTGTGAGGACTCACCAAAATTTAGGATGCATGAGGTTATGCCCGTGATCAATCGTACTGTTGGATACGAGCACCAAAACCTACAATATAAGACAATGTAGCACATAGACATATATGTGGGTTAGTACTTTTGGAATGTACTGAGTATGTGGGGATGAATGCATAACTAAAACAATAACTAAATATATATGTACACTTTCAAATGATGCATGTGGCTTATTCTTGAAGATTGGAGGAGATGAGATGTTGTTAATCAATTGAAAGATAAAGGAAAATAATGCCTCTCCTGGGTTACAAGTCATGGGTTAGGAGTTATAAGAGGGGAAAAGACGAAAAGATCCCTTAACTAAACTTATAGAAATTCGACCGCCAGTCATCACAAGTCAACTTACGACTCATAAGATGAAGTTACTAATCTTCCTAGCAACTCATAAGCTTGGAAGTGGCAAGGATCGCACACAAACTGGTCATTATATGAGTTATATCTTATGAATGATTACATCTCCATATGACTTGTATCATCCTCTCGTAACTTGGATAAAGACTTGGGGGACCTATACTGTTGACCTGACCTTATGAATTTACTTCACACAACTCGTAACATCCTATGATGATTCCTAGGGTTAAATCATAACTACATCAGACTCCACTACTCCACACTACCATAGCTACGACTTGTAAGGTGTATGTATGACTTAAGAAGATAAGTCATAAGTTGCATAATGGCTTTCAGGTATCCCATGAATCCTTTCTAACTCGCGAATATACATCTTAGCAAAATCTTCCACCGTATATGAAGTCTTTCCAGGTAGAAAATGGGTTGATTTAGTCATTAGATCTACTATGACCCAAATTAAATCATGCTGACGTCTTGTACAAGGCAACACGATGATAAAATTCATATTCACTACTTTCTACTTCTAGGTAGGGATGCTGATATTCGGCATCATACCACTCAGTCTATGGTGTTTAACTTTAACTTGCTAACAGTTGGGACACTTGGCCACAAACTTTGCTATGTCCCACTTAGTACCGTTCCACCAATAAATTTCCCACAAATAGCGGTACATTTGGTAGCACACGTATGAATAAAATACTTCAAACCATGAACATCGGTTAGTATCCTTTCCCTTAACCCATCTATATTGGGAATACAAAGCCTACCTTGATAGCAAAGTACATCATATCACCCTTGGGAGAAAACCTCAGCTTTCTGTTGCTGGACTATTTCTAATATTTGGTTAAGTATGGGATCGTCACACTACTTCTCCTTCACTTTCATTACCAAAGATGATTCTGGACCGTTCTTAACTACTACTCCCCCATCATCAGTTTTGAGCAAACATACTCTCAAACGAGCTAATCTATGCACTTCTTTGGCCAATTCTTTTCTTTCTCTTTCATATGTGACACACTATCCATAGGCAGCCTGCTCAGTGCGCTGTCAGCACATTGACCTTAACCGAATGATAGAGTACACTAATTTTATAATCTTAAAGTAACTCCAACCACCTTCTTTGATGAAGATTCAGCTCCTGCTGAGAAAATACATACTGAAGACTCTTATGATTAGTGAAAACAATAACATGTATACCATAGAGGTAGTGCCTCCAAATTTTCAAGGAAAATACCACAACAACTAGCTCCAAGTCATTCGTTGAGTAATTTTTTTCATGATTCTTAAGTTGTCTGGAGGCATAGGCTATAACTCTCCCATTTTGCATCAATACACAACATAGCCTAACTCTGGAAGCATCATAATACGCTACAAATCTATCTAAAACTGGTCCTGAAGTCAATCTATCCTTCAACTCTTGGAAACATTTCTCATACTTATTTGACCATATAGTCTTTACTTTATTTTGGGTTAGCTTAGTCAATGGTAATACAATAGAGGAGAACCCTTCAAAAAATCACCTATAATACCCAGCTAAACCCAAATAGCTCCGGATATCGGATGAAGTGATAGGCCTAAGCTAGTGCTTCATTGCATCAGTCTTCTAAGGATCTACATGAATACCAGCCTCTGAAATGACATGCCCTAAGAAGGTAACATATTCCAACTAAAATTCACATTTATCAAAATTTACATATAACTGACGATCCTTGAGGTTCTGTAGAAGTATTCTCAAATGGTCTGCATGTTTCTCCTCGCTCCTGGAATACACCAGTATGTCATCTATAAAAACAATGACAAACATGTCTAAGTACTACTTGAAGACCCTATTCATCAAATCCATAAAGGTTGCAGTAGTATTTGTCAGTCCAAACGACATAACCACGAACTCAAAATGGCCGTACCTTATTTGGAAAGCTATTTTAGAATATCTTTCTCCCTGACTTTCAATGGTATCTCTGCCTACGGTTAATTTTGGAAAACCACCGGGCACCTTAAAGTTGATTGAACAAATTATCGATTCTAGGAATGGGATACTTATTCTTGATGTTAACCTTGTTTAGCTGTCTATAATCTATATATATTCTAAGAGTGCCATCTTTCTTGTGCATGGAAAAGACTGGAATATCCCATAGAGAAATATTGAGTCTGATGAAACCCTTATCTAATAGATCCTTAAGCTACACTTTTAACTCTTTAAGTTTAGACGGATCCATACGATATGGAGGGATAGAGATGGGTTGAGTATCAAAAAGAAGATCAATATTGAACTCTATTTCTCTATCTAGAGTTACGCCTAGCAGATCTTCAAGGAAACTCAGGAAACTCACTGACTACACGGACTGATTAAACTGTTGGGGCTTTAAATTTGGTATCTTTGACTCAAACTAAATGGTAGATACACCCTTTTGATATTAACTTCCTGTCCTTAATATAAGATATGAAGTGACCTTTGAGAGACACAAAACTACCCTCCCATTTGAAAATTGCCTCATTAGGAAACTAAAACTTCACCACACGGGTGCAACAATCTATTGATGGATAGCATGAATTGAGCCAATCCATACCCAGAATAACATTAAAATCTATCATATCTAACTATATTAAGTCTATTAGTGTGATATTATGGAGGAAGGTAATAGGTCACTTCTTATAGACTCGCCTAGCAATAACTGACTCACCTACTGTGTAGAAATTGAGAGGGGCTTAAGGAGATTCTCAAAACTTACTCCAAAATTTTCAGCAACCAATGGAGTTACATAAGAGATATTTGATCCAGAGTCTAATGATATATATATCAAGGTGAAAGGAATGAATCATACCAGTGACAACATCTAGAGAAATCTCCTTCTCCTGACGTGATGGTAAAGCATAAAACTGATTCTGGCACTAACTACCACTGGTACTGGACGATGCGTCCTGTGGGGAAACTAGGCAGCCTGGCTAAGCTGTTGTATTAGTAGACTGAGTCTGAGGATTAGCATATCTACCTCCCTTCTTAGCATACGAACACTTCTTGATCCTATGGCCTACATTACCACAACCATAATAACCACCTTTCCCCATCATGTATTCACCCGAATGGGTCCTACCACACTTTGCACATATTGGGTAACTGGGCCTCCCGACCACACTATTTTAAGACCTAGAATTTAAAGTCCTTCCCCAATGCTCTTTCTTAGTGTTGGGTGCAGAGGTATTGGCTAAAGCTAGGGCAGGCATTGATGAATGATCCTGAAACTGTGAACGGCTTCTCCCTCTAGACCTTGGTTGTCTATACTCAAACTATCCAGTCCTAGCTCTCTTATTTTTCTTCTATCTTTTATTCAACTTTTCTACCTTAGTTTATTGAGCATGAGTCATCAATGGAGCAATATCCATGTCTTTAATTAGCATGGTAGTCCTACATTCCTTGTTCACCAAATTATATACTCTGATAGCAAACTTACTCATATGGGCTCTAGAGCCAGATAAAAACTCTGGGGTATACTTAGCTAATGAGTGAACTTAAGGAAGTACTCCTTCACTAGATCCCTACCCCAGGTTCATGAACTCCTCCACTTTAGCCTCCCCCATCTCATGAGGAAACAACCTATAGAGAAAAGTACTCTGAAATACCTTCCAATGCATAGAAGTTGCATTATCACCCCTACCATTCTTCCATATAGTGACCCAATCATATGCAACATCCTTTAGCCTTAAGGATGCCATCTCTACACTCCTATCTTTATTAACATACATGATTTTAGTAATCTTTCCTACCTCATCAATAAAGAGTTGAGGATCCTCATCCACCTTTGACCCTTGAAACTCAGATGGATTAATCCTTATAAAGTCCCAAATGTTTGATCCAGATAATTTTACCATTTTGCTGAAGTGGGACTGTTGCCTATTGGTTTCCCTGAATATTAGCATTAACAGCTTGGGCTAATGCTTGAAAGGCAGCTCAAAATTCAGTACAAGAAATATTATCATTCAGAGGGTCTGTGTGCAGTGGTGGTTGATCACTATTTCTGCATGCATCAGTTTAGCGATGAGGCATATTCTATCACGTGAAAGCATGAATTAGGACATATAAGGACATCTTCAAGTATGATAGATCACGAAATAAAGGATGATTCGTAACTTATTTCGTAGCGTCTTGCTTATAAATGTGGTGTGCTTCACATTCACGATTAAAACTCTATGCAACATGACTTGTCTAAATCCCTAGGACTTTTTAAAATCTTAGGCTCTAATGCCAAGTTTGTAAATCCATAGTATCACCCCCTGGACATCACACAGTGCTTAGGACTATGAATATCCCCAAGCTAACCCATGATATCTATTCAACTTAGAACATACATGAGAAGTGAACTAACATGTATAGAAACTGAAGGTAAATAATTCCATATCATAATGTTAATATTTAACTTTAGAATAATTAAACAAACTCTTAAAACTTAAAACATACACAGTCTGAGAAGCCTTTACTACTAACTAGAGAGCCACCAGGACATACCCCAACTAACTTGATCATAAACGAAAATCACAGATGTAAAATAACTTTCAATAGTAAACATGAGTCTGATAAACTGGGTCCTCAAATTGTGAGGACTCACCAAAATTTGGGATGCAAGAGGTGATGCCCATAATCAATCGTACTACTGTATACGAGCACCAGAACCTACATTATAAGATAATGTAGTACATAGCCAAATATGAGGGTCAGTACTTCTGGAATGTACTAAGTATGTGGGGGTGAATGCATAAGTAAAACAAGAACTGGATATATATGTACACTTTCAAATGATTCATGCTAAGTATAAATAACTTACCTTGGACTTGAGTAGAATTAAAGACTGCAAGATCATAAAACATGGATAATGAAGCATATGAATAAGCTTAGTGAGCCATAACACTTAGTTTCTAAAATCTCTACTTTTTTTCTTTCTTATGGGAGATTCTTACAATCAACATAAACCATGTGAGCTACCATAGAGTCCAATATCTTACCCATGTTGGGGAGAGCTGTTCTACCCTTGCCATCAAAATAGAACCTTAACTTAAGTGATCACTCAACTTAACCTATATTAGAACTTAAACCTATGGTGGCTCGTAGTTTTCTAGAATTTAGGATACGCTCATCCACATTTCATTCTTGGTGCTAAATACTACTCCCAAAATAAATATATGCTCATACTTAAGAAATCTATTATCATAACTTGAGGCTACCACCTAGTCGCGACAACGATGCCTACAATCACAAGTGACCACAAGATAACACATTAGCTGGTACCTGCTGTGAGCACTAAACAAGTAGTAATAAAATTCATGAGTAGAAGATAAACTGAGGAAAATATAAATATGAATACTGAAATAAAGAATCAATCATAAGTCTGAAACATTTGATAAAAACTAAAAGTAACTGACTGATTGTCTAACTAACTGTCTAAATGTCCGAAAGCCTCTAAACTAACTAAGGAGTTGATGGGACAGACCCCCAACTACTCTGACTAACTGAATAAAATGTAATACTAAAATAACTGAGCAAATATAATATGTCCTCGATGGATAAGAACTCACCACTAGGACTTCTAGATTATGCTGAGATGTCTAACTACGGCCGAGAAACTGTGCAACTGAACCTATGATATAAGACATCATAGCACAAAGAAGAGTATGCAGTCAGTACTTTTAATGTACTGGTATATGAGATAAGGTTAGGCTGATATACATGTGGTACTGTGTATGTGAAATAAGCACTAACTGAATAACATGAGATAACTGAACATGAATGCATGAAAACTGTAACATCTGAGAATGCAAGTCCAAGCATAAATCTGTAATCTGAAATAAGTCTGAAAGCTAAAAGACAATAAACTGTATAACTAAATAACTAAAAGTCTGTACACTTGGTCAAGAAAACCAGAACTAAAACTATACTAAATACTTTACTGAGGCTGTGGGAGGTATCATCTAATCGACATGCCTCAATCTGTGCTAATCGGGGTCAATCTATAACCCCAGTTAGAAGGGTGTCAGTACTGTGCCACTGGTACTAACACTAGCTGTGTGGATCCACTAAACTAGTGTCCCGAAGGACTAAGGAGTCACCCTCAACTAGTAGGTATTCTAAAGAGATATGTGTCACCCTCAACTGGTAGGTAAACACTTTATCAACCCTCAAATGACAGGTTGACATCTCTAACCTATGCTAGCTACGTAGTTCTAGAACTAGGGAATTGCTACTAAGGGTCACACCATCTACTGTTAGTTGAGTCCTCATCCCTGAGTTCTCTTGGTGCTAAATCCTACTCCCAACTGAACTGACACTGATACTGGGATAGATTGCACTAGACTGAACATTATAACATAACTGATAGTGCTTATCATAATTACAAATGTGTAAGTATACTGATAAGAGTCATGGATTAAATATCTGAGTACTTGAAAAGCTGGATTTATGTTAACCACATAGGTATCGAGTGTTCATAACCCACCAGCACTGAATGGAATTAATAATAATGCCATATAAAATCTTTAAAACCATAGTAGGGGATCATTGTTCAAACCTTAATACTTAGGCATTTCATTAAACACATGAGAGTCATGAACTTAAGCATAGAAATGAGTAAAGAAGCAAGAATAATAATGATTACAAGACCAAAATCATAACTTAGGAGTTTAACATGAAGATTACAATATTTAAAACATGTAATGGCTCATCCCACATGAAAAACACTTATAAACATAACTTGTAATTGAATTAACAACAGATTTTTGGAGATAATTCAACATAAACATAAAAACTCATAATTTAAAACTAACAAGGGATTCTTGGACTCCATGGGTAAAAGGAACCCATGGATGAACATCACACATACTTTACTAGATGATTTCATGATGATTCTTAGGAATTTCTTGAGATTTGAATCTTGAATTACTTGATTTATTGAGAATAGGTTAGGGTTTGTTTTTGAGGAAAGTGGGGCTTCTTTTGAGAGGATTTATGATTGAAAAATCAAATAATGCTCTTTGGAGTGCTAAATTTTGTGTTATGGAATGATTGGGTGAAGGAAAATAACCCAAATTCCCTTAATTATCAAGAAAAATAATCTGGATGGGTGAAGGAGGGCGAGGAACAAAAATCTGGATGGGAGAAGAAGGGCGCGTCACGGGCTCTAGAGCGATGCACAAGAGGGGGTGCCACAGGCTCCAGAGCAGTGCACTGAAGGGGGCGCCGCGGGCTCATCCTGGTGCTGGTACTATTTTGGTGGTTCAAATACACCCCTACGCTTATTTGAAAATATTAAAACTTACCCGAGATATATTTTTAACTACCCCAATCATGAATTAACTTAAAAATCGACGTCCCGAGGTTAGAAAGGTCAAAAAATAAAATCATCAAAGTTTAGGGGTCATGGAAATGACTAAGTCCCAACACTTAGGCTAATTTCTAAGCTTTGGACCCTTTATGTATGCAATTGAGAGCTGAAATAAGCTAGGACTTTTACGGGGTATTCCATCCATCTTAAAATATTATAAGGGTTTATATACTGTAAACCAGTTATGCTTCTCTTTACTTTAAATCATAATCAAGATGAACACTTGTGGATTTCATGTCTTATCTTTATATCAAAGAATCAAGCTTTCTTGAATCATGCTATATTGCACATGAATGGAGCTTACAAACTTAAAATTTCTTGTAAACTTAGTAGTTCTTCATAAATCTTGAAACTCTTACTTACTTTCATAGCACTTATAAAAAAAATATCAGGCTCAATACCTATTTAGAAATCTTTCATCTGAATCCAAATCAAAGTAATGAAATTTAAATCACAATATCAATTTTAAAGTTCAAAACATGAATAGATGTAACATTTATGCATCTTTAACCTTTAAATCACAAGATAAGGTTATACTTTCATATATGAAAGTTTGAGGAATGAACCCTAATGTAAAACATGTAAATTAAACTTAAAAGTCATGCTTTTCAGGCACAAGGATGTAAGATTAATCTTGTTCGATACCCCACGTACCTGGAATTGCTTGACTTGTAAAGAGGACTTAAACTTTGAGACTTGAGAGATGAATTGGTAAAAGAAATCCTAATCTTATTTTTCTTGAAGATGAGAGGATAAGAGATATTGTTAATCTACTGAAAGATAAAGAAAAATAATGCCTCTTTTAGGTGATAAGTCGTGGGTTGGGAGTTATAACAGGGGAAAACACCAAAAGATCCCTTAACTGAACTTATAGAAATTCGATCGCCAGTCGTCACAAGTCAACTCATGACTCATATGATGAAGTTACAACTTAGCCTAGCAACTCGTAAGCTTAGTAGTGGCAGGGATTGCACATCTACTAGTCAACATACGAGTTATATCTTATGACTCGTCACATCTCCATACGACTTGTATCATCTTCTCATAACATGGACAAAGACTTGGGGGACTTATACTGTTGACCTTACGAATTAACTTCATACAACTCGTAACATCCTATGATGATTCTATGGGTCAACTTATAACTACAACAGACTCTGACTACTCCATACAACCATAGCTATGACTTACAAATTACGAGTTGTAAGGATTATATACGAATTAAGGAAATGATTCGTAAGTTGCAAAGTGGTATTCAGACAGGTGGAATTATATTAAATCTGCAGTTTTGATAGGGTATTCTACTACTCAAAAAGGGTATTTTCTGATAGATTTATCCACTAATAATTTTCTTGTAACTAGGTATGTTGTATTTCAAGAACATATGTTTCCTCTTGCATAAAATCCAACTTCAGACTCAACTAGAGATACTACCGATCATACGAATGCAACTTATCATGCAGATCTTACTCTCTACACTCTTGAGGCATCAGATCCTACTGTCCAAGCTCTTGAGGCATAGATATCGATGCCTCATCTTTACCACCACCTACAGTTGTTATTCTAATAAGAACATCTAGAGTATCTAAACAACATATTTGGTTAATGAATTATGCCATACCAGGGAAGGAAAAAAGGACCAGATATCCCTTTATCAATTACTTGTCTTATAATAATATGAAATACCCTAGTTTTTGGACCTTAGAAAATTTTCTTAATTTTTGGCTTCTGGGCAAGATACGACTTAGGGGAATAAGTTGTACATTTTTATAAGGTGATTTAGATAAAGAAATGTAAATGGAGGTAGCAGATGGTTTTAAGAAAGAAAGATAAAACAAAGTCAATAGATTAATCAAGTCATTGTACAGACTTAAAAAGGCTTTAAGACAATGGAACATTAAGGTTACTTCAGCTCTAATTCATACAGGCTTTACTTAGAGCACCTACAATTATTCTC
Organism: Capsicum annuum; assembly: GCF_002878395.1. Classification (NCBI taxonomy): domain Eukaryota; kingdom Viridiplantae; phylum Streptophyta; class Magnoliopsida; order Solanales; family Solanaceae; genus Capsicum; species Capsicum annuum. The sequence continues at coordinate 149,025,262 of NC_061115.1, read as the reverse complement.
TTTTTAATCTAAAGAAGAAATAAGGGATGGTTATAGTGTTGGTATATGTGGATGATCTTCTCATTACTCGAGATAATGCTGACATGATAAGTGAAGCAAAAGAGATACTATATCCGCAATTTAAACTCAAAGACCTAAGAGACCTTAAATATTTTTTTTGGTATTGAAGTGTTGAGATCTATAAATATATTCATATTGAATCATAGAAAGTACATTTTAGAACTTATCTCTGATACAGGACTTGTTGGTGTAAAGCCAACTCTTACACTACTTGAGACTAAAACTCGATCAACCTCAGTGGAATTTGACAAAGCAACAGGTGTTACACATGATGTCATTCTTAAAGATGTTACTTGTTATCAAAGATTGATTGGAAATCTTATGTATGCTACTATCACCAGACCAGATATTAGTTGTGCTATGCAAACTTTAGCCAGTTCATGTAACAACCTAAAATGTCTCATTTAGAAGCTACTAATATAGGTATTAGGTACTTAAAAAACACTGTAGGACAAGGTGTTTAGATCAAGGCTCAGTCTACTGCAAAACTTATGTGTTAGTGGAATTTAGATTGAACTGCATCCCCTAATACAAAAAGGTTTGTTATAGGATATGTGGTGCATTTTGGTAGTTCCTGATATCTTAAAAGTCTAAGAAGCATCACAAAATATCTAAGAGTTCAGATGAGGCAGAGTATAAAAGTATGGCTTCAGCCTTAGCAGAAATTACATGGTTTGAAGTTTTATTTGCAGAGTTGAATTTTCATATCAATAAGCCTATTATAGCCTTCAGTGATAGTAAGTTTGTTATTCAATTGACATCTAATCCCATTTTTCATGTAAAGGATAAACATATTGAGTTTGATTGTCACTTTATTTGGGACAAAATCAAAGAAGAGTTAGTGCAAGCTATGTATGTTCCAACTTAACATCACAGGTTACAGATATCCTCATCAAGAGCTTGCGTCAAGATTAATATTTGCATTTTTAAAGTAATTTTGGTATGCTTAATATTTTTCACCCTTCACCTTGTGAGAGAGTGTTGAAATTCGTTGATGACTAAAGTTAGTTAACTAGGCACTAGTCATTGTGTCCGGTTTTACTGTTCCCCTTTCCATTAGTTAGTTAGGGTGGTCAGTTGATTAGGTTGTTAAGTTGGTTAGTCCTGCAAGTTATTAGGATTCTCTAGAAGATTCTAGAAACCCATGTGAGTTTATAAATATCTAACATAGGATTCTCATTTCATGGCAACTATTTTTTTCCTTTACAATTCAATGCAATTTTTCTCTTTTTCTTCAATGAAGCTCAGCCTGTCAATGGATTTTCTGGTCTCGTATGTTAAGGTTATAGTATGTTTGAGTAGTTTTAACATTGGATACAATTGATAATAGTTTAAGATTGTATGATAATTCTTTAGATACTTATAAATGGGAAGAAAAATCTATTTTTTTTAAATACATCGGTTAAAGAATGTTAATAGTCTTGAGAAATCATTACAAAACTCTGATGAAAGAATCGAAATGGTAAATTAAGTGCAAGAAGGAAAAAGATTTGATTATCTAGTATAACAAGAAAAATAGTTTTGGTTAGACACAAATAGGAATCAACTATGGGCAGAAGCTGACGACTATAGGGGATCTAGTGAGATTACACTAGATATGTTGTTGTTGTTGGTATCATTATCTAGCAATTTAGAGTTTCTATTTAAGAAAAAGATAAATGATATTACTTTAAAAAGTTGCTGTTTTTATCTTTAATTTACCCGATAGTGTAAAAATACATTGACAGAGCAAAATTTAAACTCTTATTTTATACTACCTTAGTTTCACAATACGTAAATTGTTGGGGTATTTATTGGTATTTCAAAATAAGTGAACTGTTAAATTTATTTCCAATTTTACCCTCATGATTTTGACAACATACTTTTTTCTATGGCACTCTTAACTGCAGCCGCCTATTCCCTATGTGCCAAAATGTTAACTTTTTCCTCTTACTAAGAGTGCTGCCAACTTTCGCCTATTCCCTATGTGCCAAAATGCCAATTTTTTCCTCTTGATAAGAGAGCTGCCAACTCCCAGAGTACAACTACTCCATCATTACTCCTCCATTAATTGCACTCTTCTATATATAATTTCACTTTTGCATGTCCATTCCACTTCATTGAGCTCAAAGAGAAAAGTTAAAGTTACAGAAAAAAAATTAGAGTATGAATTTTAATTTTGAAGACTCGATTGAAATAGTTTATGATACTATTATGAATGAAGATTCGGTTGAAATAATTCAAGATACAATTGTGGAAGACTCGCTTGAAATGTTCAAGACACTATTGTTGAAGAGTCCATTGAAAAAGTTGAAGACTCAATTGAAATAGTTCGAGACACCAGTATTGAAGATGAAATAAGGATTATGTTGTTAATTTATCTTCTCAAATTTTATTAGAATTATTATGATCCTCGTGTTTCTATTGATATTGAAGCCATGTTAAAAACCATATTGAATGTAAATCTATTTATAGACTAAATTGAGAGGGAAATGAAAATTTTCAACATATTTTACCTCCAAAAAAATTTACTAGGCCTAGCAATTTTAAAATTTTAAAAATTGGAATGAAAAAAAAAATTTGTCACCTTAAGATAAAATTTGAATGCAATGAAGTTATTTTGCCACCATAAGTTAAAGTATGCATGCAAAAAATGTTGGAAAGGGTAAAAACGGAAATTTATGTGAAATATATACTTTTGATGTTTTTTTCTTAATATGTGTGTCAAAATCCAACAATTCATTGTGAAACGGAGGGAGTACTTATTTTCTTCTTTCCGGCCAGCTTTTGTTGTATTCGAACTTGTATTTTTGGATTTTAGTCACTCTTGTACTTGTGTCATCAATCATGAGAGTTGTTTTCATTGACGCCCTTGTATCACTTTGGGTTTAGGATTTCATATTTAGTGTTGTCTTGAATTTCTGCATATTCGTCTTAATTGGTTAATAGTGAATGGGGTTCACCTACGAGTTAGGGTAGGTGGCCTCCATGGCTTATTTAATTTGAATTTGGGTTGTGACAAAAATAAGCTCAAAGCTTGCACCGTAACTCTCGAAACTTCATAGCGACTTCGTACGTGCCTCATTCTTGAGGGAACCGAAAAATGGCTGGTTCAAAACAACCGCTAGAGTAACCAGCTTTTAGTTTAAACTTAAATAGAGGACAAGAAAACAGAGAATTACATGTAAAAATAAAAATAAAAATAAAACTTAATGTTGTTTCCTGTTCGAATCCTTTTGCTTGTCTTCTTTCTATTAACCATTTGTGTAATTCTTTTTCTAGTTACCTTTTCAAACGTCCATTTCCCATATTAAAAATTTCTTTTCATAAAAGGGCAGATGTTTTTTTTTTAAAAAAAAAAAAACTGAAAGGAAGCACAGAAAGTGCCCTTTTTTCTTTTTCTTTTTTTCATTCACAAAGAAGGTCCTGATAGTCAGCTTACGCAATGTGCGTTGACACTGTCAAATTACATTTGTTAAGAACAAGGAGACTTGTAAGCAAGTATTCACACTTATTTTCCTCTGATTTATCTCCCATCCGATCCAAGGCTCCAAGTCATATTCCAATCTCCAAAAATAAGTTTTCTGTTGGCTATAGCTCTGATCGAGCGTAGTTAGTTAGTTTTGTGTCTTCGCTTTGCATTCAAATTTTGCAAAAGAATGGTAGAAAACAATTGTGGGAGAGAGAAGTAGTGATTACTCAGCTAATCAAGGGGAAGGAATTGATGTTGCAGCTGCAAAATACTTTGATCCCATGAAACAAGACGTATGCCAGGATTTGGCTGCGGAAATACTTTCTTCCTATGACAAAGCACTGTCCCTCTTGAATGGCACAACTTTATCAGGGATGATAAGCAAAGGCAAACAGAGTTTTAATCCAGCGCCATCTTCATCAGCTGCGCCCCAGCTGGAATCTCCTTCTCATCATCTTATGGCTGATAATAGCGCAGAATTGTGACCGTCCCTCTAACTCCCGGAAGAGGTATTCAATCTCATCATTGTTTGACCATATGGTGTTCGGAACTTACTTAGGGATCGATTGGTGTGAGGTACTGGAGTAAATAATTTCAGGATAAAATAATAATCCCGAGATAGAATTTTAATGCATTGTTTGATTGCTAATACTTGGAATAACTTATCCTGGGACTAATAAATAGTACCGGGATAAGTTATTCTACATTTAGTGGGATAACAATTCTATCATAATTTATACTTGGAATAAAACTATAAAATAACAAGATTATCCCAAACACATTTCTCCAATTTTCTTCATCTCCTCTTAGTTCTTCAATCTTTAATTATTGCTTTTGAAATTGAAAAAATATTATTGATATTTACTTGATTATCTAAAATGCACTATTTATGACAAATTAAAAAGATTAGAATATCTTATTTTGAAACGACGAAAATATATGACTAAGAAAAATTAACCTCTTGTTAATTGAACTTTGCATTTTTTTCATCCCATTGCTTGTGAATTATATAAACTTTTATGCTATTTTCTTATATAAAGGATCAAAATGCACAATTAACAAATTAAAAATCAAAATATGTTAGATTCATACATAATAAGAATCAAAACTAGGTACTATAATTTTTTATATATCTGACAAAATGTAGGCACTATAATTTGTTAAGCATAGAAAAACGAAATTCAACATTAACTGTTCCTTCCAAGTGTTATTTTTGTAAATTGATAACACAAAAAATTCTTACTACACAATGAAAAGATTAATTAAAGTAAGTAGATTTTTATAATAATAATTATCATTCATTGGCAATCTGTAAAATATTTTAGCAACTATAAAAGCGTTGCCTAGTTTTAATACACATTATCGTTTCACAATCGACTCTATTGTTAATAACATATTTTAAATTAAGTAATTTTTTATTGTATTGTATATATCAATTAAAATGAATTTTAATATTATATATATTATATGTGTGATATGTGTTTAAATGAAATGACATAAACAACAAATCTTCTTTATTTTAACAAACTTAAGTTGGAAGCTTTTATTTCAAACTAAATAAGATGTAGTAAGACTTTTTTTTTTAATACAAAAATATTAAAGCTAAATAAGATGAAAGTTTTATTTTTAAAATACACACGATATAATTATGAAAATGCACACATACAAAAAAATTAAGCTAAATAAGATGAAAATTTTATTTTTTAAAAATAAATATTTAAAGATTAATAAGAAATATATAAAAGAAAAAAAGTTAAATAAGATGAAGGGTATTTTGGTAATCAATTAACTCATTATTAGAAATTATACTATGCATATTACTTTGAATACAACAAACCAAACATTCAATAAAAAATAATCTGTATAACTAATTCCAATATAACTTATCCATCATAACTTATGCCAGCATAACTACATTCCCAACCAAACAACCCCTTATTGTCTAATTCGGATTCACGCTATGGAAAGTCCGCCATGGTTTTAGTGCTATTAACCAAGTTGTAATCGCGAGACTCTGGTTAATAGTGGAAGAACTTTTACCATTCTACTACATCCCTTTTGGGTATTTTTATCCCTCACTTGTAACTGAGTTGGAGTAAATTTAATGTGAATTGAAGTGATGTGCTTAGACCTTCAGAACATTCATAGAGTCATGAATCACTTGAAGTCATAGTGGTGCATTGAATGCTTCGAAGAATCTTGATCTACTGGTCTTGAGAAGTCATACCTAACCTCTCTTAATTTAACAATGTCAATAACAATCACAAATCATGTGTAATTTCACAAGTGAAGTCCGGGGAGGATATAAAATGTATTCAAACCTTACTCATAGCTTTGTGAAGTAGAGAAGAGAGGTTGTTTCCAATTGACCCTCGGATACAAGACTCACTTCACTTGCTAAGATTATGTAATAAAATGGAGTAGGATTATATATGATTGAACAGGATTATATATGATTGAACCTTGGTCAAGTGATAAATTTTATCTAAATAATTATGGAGTTATTAATTTGATGCTAGTACTTGGTGCTGATATGTAACTTTCCTCTAATAATGCTAGTACATGATAGCAATTATATTCGTACATGTTCTCCAAACACATTTACCAAACTGTAGGTACAGAATTCGCCTAGAATAACAGTAATTTACTCAGATGAAGGCATGAGGCGGATAAGTTTTAGAAAATCAAATTGTAGTATTCTTACATTTGTTTGAGGTCCTTGTTAGAAACTTGAACTTGTTACACCATTAATCATTATAGGAAGATGCTGGCACGAAAGACAAGAGTACATACAAGCTCGATCTGGAGAAGAGGTTCCACCTGAAGATGGATACAGTTGGAGGAAATATGGACAAAAACTTATCGTAGGTGCAAAATATCCCAGGTGAGTACTCTTCTAAGTTCCTAGGCCAACAGGAATAAAATAATATGAATTTCTAATTCTTCATGTAAGTACGAGTTTGAGCTGATGGTCGGAACAACCTCTCTACCCCACAATAGTAGGGGTAAGGTTTGCATACATCCTATCCTCCCGGATTATACCAGATATGTTGTTGTAGTCATGTAATTACGAGTTCCCCTTCTTTTTGTGAATGAACTGACTAAAAGGTTGGATGGATGATACTACACAATTTGGGTTAATTTTACCTATGCCCCGGGTTTAGTTGCTAATGATTATTTTCTTTGGAATGCAGAGAACATTATCGATGTGATTGTCGTCGTTTATCTTATCGTGAGGCTACTAAGATGGTCCAACGAAGTGAGGCAGAGCCATTATCTTTTGAAGTTACCTATGGAGGAAGTAACAGTTGTGGTCAAGAAAACAAAAACCAAAACGGAGAACATGTTGTGCTAACAAAAGAAACACAGCGTGATGAGGTTGGAAGAGCAGCCGGGGAAACACCTGAATGCTATACTCCGGAAATGGTTTCAACACCAAATACTTCATTCAACAATTCGTCCGCAGGGGTTGTGTTCTCAAACTCCAATCCGGTATTTAACATCACCAATTCCGATTTAATCCCCACACCGACTTCTTCACCTTATCCAGACACGGATATTTCACTTGAGGATGATAGTCTCACTGTCTTGTTTGATGATGTGCCTGAAAATGCTAGAAGCACCTATAAGTGCAATGCAAACTAGAATTTATCACTTGATAATCTCACTACCTTATTTGATGATGATGTGCCTCGTGAAAATGAGAACTGCACCTATAAAGGTGCCCGCAAGAGTCCTGTGGGAAAATGGATCGCTGAAATCCGCCATCCCAAGCACGCTATTCGCATCTGGCTTGGCACCTATGAGAATTCTCACGATGCTGCTTTGGCTTATGATGCTGCCGCCCAAAAACTCTCTGGCGCAGATACCAAACTTAATTTTTCCGCAACATGACCCTAGAATTCCAGTGCCGAGCATAATCTCTTCTGGTATTGTGACAACCAGCTATTTCAAGGTCTTGGATACTCTTTTGATATTTTTGTATTTTCTTTATTGCAATTTATACAACATAGTTCGAATTTCAAGAGTCAAACGAAAAAATCTTAACTCTAGGGGTTTTCAAATACTCCCTTGGTTTACTTGACCTTGTTGACTTGGCACACTATTTAAGAAAACTTTAATTAGGAGTGTATTTTACTAAATTAATATTGTTTTGAAACTCTAAATTTGACTATTATTACATTATGTAGTTATTTAATACTAAGGATAAAAACGAAAAAAATATAATAATATTCTTTTGATACCTTTAATAATACTATTACATCATGTTCTTTACTTAAAATACCTTTAATAAGTGTATTCAATACACAAATGATACGTATTGAGTAGTTGGATTACCTCTCTTGATAATCCCTAATTTTCCAATACTAGAGTTCCATCTCACTGGAGTTCTTGAGTAATCCTTGGCAAACCTTGAATCTTCGGAAGTTGAGATGTTAATACATATAATAAATGAAAAGATAAAGTCCAAAACATTTTGTTGGGTTCTGTGGAGTTTTGATAATTGACAAAATGACATAAAACAAGTGAGTCAAGCAGGTTAAGGATACACTATCTCAAGGAGTTTTATTTGTAATAGGAGTACAAGTAGATAAAGGCACATGTGCAATAATCAAGAAACAGATGGTGGTTACTTCTCATAAACTTAAGGAAATTATCTTGTGTTGTAATTGAAGAGTTAGAGTTCAAGTAAAACACTCAACAAGAAAAGAGTTTGCAGAGTACTTGTTTGACCACAACACTTATGTTGAGGAGCGTTTGAATTAGAAGAGGAGTTTCAATTGAAGAATATGACACGATTCAAAATCAGGCCTTGTCGTATGGGTATCTCAATCCCACCGAGATCGGAGATTGCCCCATTAGCCCAACCTAACCATCATATTAACTTTCAAAATGTCGGATAGACTCCGAACATAGTAGTAAGATAGCGAAAACATAACCAATAATCATATCTTAAGAAAGTCTAGTCATTCATTAATATCAACATACATATTCCAACCTACCCGAGTTCACATTTATCCACAAAGCCTCTATAAAATCCAAAGTCAATAATATGTCGGGACAAACCCCCGACAATAGCCAAACCAAGTCCACAATAAATCTATAATGTAAGATAAAAAGACCATGAAATATGTGCCTTTCGAAGTATGGAAGCTCACAATATCAATGTCAACGCTCGGATCACCCGAACACCTGATCACTGCACAAGAAGAGAAGAAGAAGCTTCGACCCCTGTATCGTGTGGGAATACAGGTCCGAAGATGATTAGCAGGTGAATGCTAGCATGTAACTCAAGGATAAGGATAAAATAATGCCAACAATCTAAAACCAATCAACCAATGCATACATCCTATGCAATACATATATAAGCATATGAACCATGCCGAGATAGGGAACGAGATTAGCGTGAGGTTTGAAATCATTAACTTGGGATATATAACCTTTCTGTTCTAGAGTCACCCATAAGATATATGGGGTTAGTGCCACCTGCTAGAAGGGCCCCAACGCGTGTTGCCGCATGAGCCAGAGAAAATCCTGAGATGACTAGTACATATCCAAAATATAAGTGTGACATCATGCACACGGTCATCATGACCAAACCTTACACCTAGAAAAATTATGAGTTTCCAGCTTTGGTCCCCGCAGAACCTCCACCTTCCACGGCTTGACTAAACATCTTGCTTTAAAGCCCAATTTAAAGACCATTCACACACAACCAACCATTTAGTCATTTTCTTGTCCAAGGCATTTCGTTGGTATCATCATACCAAAACAACTTGTAAGTATACACATGCCATTACCTCAATCAATCAACCATTTATATGATTTTTGGGCTTTAGCCCATTGTCCAACAAGGACACTCATTAACCCAAGGTTTAGGGACTCAAATCCATTTTAATCAATTGAACCACCAAGGTTTTCATTTCCTATTTCATGGCCGACAAGGCCTTTACAAAACCATTTGTAAACCATTCATAATCATTTAAACATTGCCTTAGTTCAAAACACCATTAACATGTGACTAGAGATTTCCTTTAGACATTTTCACAAACACCTTGTGGGCATACCTTTAATAAGACCAATACCAAGGTAAAAACCATTAAGATTAGGGTTACCCATGACCCATGCATTAAACCACAATCAACAAGTACCCATATATGCAAACCATCACTAAAAAAATGTGAAAACATCATTTAAATCAAGAGTAAACATTACCCATAATTTGCATTAAAAACCCTCAACACTTGCATTTCAAAACCACCATTTAAGAATTAAAATCAATGTTCAAAACCATGATATTTTTAAACTAACAATGAGGGAAGAAATACATGCCTTATACATGGTGATTCACGAATGGATTCTTGGTATTCAAGTCTCTAGTAGGACACATCTTGAAACTCTAGCATTAATCTTGAGAGAGAAGTTTTGGAGAGGATTTTTTTTTTCTGTTTTGATCTTGTATATGTGAAAAATGAAGGGCCAAATGAGGTTATATGTCATGGTTTATAAGGGTTTAGGAGTGGGAAATATCTAAAATATCCTCAGCTAAAAGCTGTAAAAGTTAGAATCAGGTGGTATGACCATTACATACGAGTTGTACCTTAAGGTATGAATGGTACCCTAACTCGTACCCTAGGACTCACCATGGACTCCTAAATTGTCTAAGGTACGACTAACTAAGATTGACTCGTATCCAAGGATACGATTGGTACGTTAAACCGTATCCCCAAATCGTACCCAAAACAGTTTCAAATAGGTCAACTCAAGACTCCATACGACTAGGTGGGTATGACTCGTACCCTAATGTACGACCATAGGGAGGCTAAGTCGTATCTTGGTTAGTGTGCTATCAACTTAGTTTGTCCAATATATGAGAGGGAAGTTCTTAGGTCATATCCCAGGGTACGACTAGTACCTTGAGTTGTACCTTGCCTAGAAACCTCAGCCAAGGGAAATTTTTAAAGGGTTCTACACATAGGTGTTTCAATTCTTCCCCACTTGGATCATTCGTCCTCGAATGACGGGTAAAGCAAGTGCAAGTACAAGTTAACATATCATTACACATCAAATAACCTTAACCAAGTTAGAACATAAGACGTACGACAAGGATAAGACACACAATAAGTGTAAAACACATGCCATTGTCATTATCATTCAACTATTCATTCAATTGACTTTGGGACACAAACCCATTATCTATCAACACACTTGCTCAATCCCATATTTAGGGACTTGAACCCATGGCCTATCAAAGACATAAATCAAGTTAAGAAGATTAACACATACCTCAAATACAAGTTTCTGAAATGGAAAACAAATGCGGATACTTGGACTTCATTTCCTTTTCTGCCTCTCAAGTAGATTCCTCAGACTTTTGGTTCCTCCATAGGACCTTCACAAAGCCACCTCTTTTGTTCGCAACCAGTGAAATTGACGATCTAATTTCCTCACCAGGACCTTCTCATAGGACAAAGAGCCCGAAATACCAATATCATCTAAGGGAACAACTAACGAAAGATCACCCATACATTTTCGCAACAAGGACACATGGAACACCGGATGAATAGAGCTCAAACTAGAGGGAAATTCCAATTCATAAGAAACATTACCAACCCTCTTAAAAATCAAATAGGGTCCAACATACCAGGGACTCAACTTTTCTTTCTCACAAAACCGCCTTACTCCCTTCATGGGAGATACCCTTAAGAATACCTAATCACTAACATCAAACTCCAAATCCCTATGCCTCACATCATCATAGGATTTTTGATGACTTTGATCGACTTTCAACCTGTCACAAATCATCTTCACCTTCTCTAAGGCTTGGTGAATCAAATTGGGGCCAAACAACTTACCCTCACTAACCTCATACCACTCTATAAGAGATCGGTATCTCCTACCATATAATGCCTCAAAAGAAGCTATACCAACGCTAAAGTGGTAACTATTATTATAAGCAAACTCAATCAAAGGCAAATGGTCGTACCAATTAGCACCATAGTCGACAAAAAAAACATACAACATATCCTCCAATGTTTGGATAGTCCTCTCTGTTTGTCGATCCATTTGTGGGTGGAAAGCGGTACTAAGGCACACCTTAGCCCTCAAACCTTTCTGAAATAACTTTCAAAAGTGCGATGAGAATGGAGTACCATGATCCAATATAATAGAAACTGGAGCACCATGAAACTTCACAATCTCCACAAGATATAACTTAGCATAATCCTCCATCGAATAACTAGTTCTTACTAGCAAAAAATGAGTGGACTTGGTCATTTTATCCACAATGACACAAATAGAATCACATTAATTACGAGACTGGAGAAGACCGATAACAAAATACATGTTAATCATTTCTATTTGGGCAACTGTATCTCTTGATAAAATCCACCGGGTCTCAAGTGCTTAACTTTTATTTGTTGACAAATCATACACTTAGCCACATGGCTAGCCAAATCACGTTTCATATTATTCCACCAATAAAATGCCCTAAGATCATGATATATTTTGATTGATCCGGGATGAATAGCATAACGAGATCCATGAGCTTCTGCCAAAATCCTTTCTTTCAATCCATCGATATCGGGAACGCATAACTTACCTTGATACCTCAAGATACCATCACCACCAATTGCAAAGTCCAAAACCTTTTGTTGAACCATATTATTCTTAATATTCATTAAATCGGGATCCAACCCTTGCTTTTCCTTTATTTCAACAATAAGAGACGAATACAATACTGGATGCACAGACACACCACCATCCTCTAAGTCCGTGAGATGAACTCCAAGACTATCTAATTGGTAAATATCCCTTACTATCTCCCACTTATCCTCATTAATATAAGCCAAACTCCCTATGGATAACCTGCTAAGAGCATCAACAACAATGTTAGCTTTACCTGGATAGTAGGAGAGACTCATGTTGTAGTCCTTCAATAACTTAATCCATTTCCTTTGGCTGAGATTCAACTCCTGAGTAAACACATACTGAAGGCTCTTATGATCGGAAAAGATGTGAACATGAACCCTATAGAGATATTGGCGCCAAATTTTCAAAGTAAAAACCACAACCAATAACTCCAAATCATAAGTAGGGTAGTTTCTCTCATGAGCTTTCAATTGCCTATAGACATAGGCCACCACCCTACCATTCTGCATCAACACACACCCAAGACCAATATGAGAAGCATCATAATACACCACAAAACTATCATTATCTTTGGGCTAGGTCAAAACTGAAGCCGAAGTCAACTTATCCTTCAACTTCTCAAAACTACCCTCACACGCATCTGACCATAAAAACTTGACCTTCTACTAGGTCAACTTAGTTAATGGGGTAGCTATCATAAAAAAATCTCCACTAATCTCCTATAATAATCGGCTAGACCAAATACGCTTCGAATATCGGTTAGAGTCACAGGTCTAATTCACTTCTTAACCACAGTAATCTTTTGTGGATCCACCATGATCCCTTCACTAGAGATCACATGACCAAGGAAGGTTACACCCTTCAACCAAAACTCCTACTTAGATAAATTGTCATACAAAGAATGATCCTTCAAAGTTTGCAACACGACACGAAGGTGATCGATATGATCTGCCTCACTATTAGAATAGACCAAGATGTTATCAATGAAGACAATGACAAACAAATCTAGAAATGGATAAAAAACACAAATCTAGAAATGGATAAAAAACCCTATTCATCAGATCCATGAATGCCACCGGGGCATTGGTTAACCCAAAAGATGCTAGGAACTTATAATAACCATATCGGGTCCTGAAGATAGTCTTAGGGATGTCTACTTCCCTAATATTAAGATGATGATAACCTGACCTAATATCAATCTTAGAGAAATACTTTGCACCTTGAAGCTGATCAAACAAATCATCGATTCTAGGAAGAGGATACTTATTCTTTATAGTCACCTTATTCAACCGACGATAATCAATGCACATTCAAAGGGCACCATCATTCTTACGCACAAACAACACGAGAAAACCCCACGGAGATACACTAAGGTGGATGAAACCTTTATTTAAGAGATCTTTCAATTATTCTTTAAGCTTTTTCAACTCAATTGAAGCCATTCTATAAGGAGGGATAAAAATTAGATGAGTGTTCAAAACAAGATCAATTCTAAAATCAATTTCCCTATCAGGAGGAATACTAGGAAGGTTATCGGGAAAGACCTCGAGAAACTCATTAACTATGGAACCAATTCTAGATAAGGACCTTTCAAGTTAGAATCTTTAACTCGGACCACATGATAGAAACACCCCTTAGAAATCAACTTTTGGGCTCTAAGATCTGAGATGAACCTCCCTTTAGGCACTAAAGAACCCCCCTCCCCATACAATGACTAGCTCATTAGGAAATTTAAATGTGAACCTATGGGTTTAACAATCTAAAGAAGCATAACGGGAATGCAACTAATCTATCCCTAGAATAATATCAAAGTCAACTATGTCTAACTCTATCAAGCCTACCAGAGTTTCTTTACTACTAATAGCTACCCCCTATAGACTCTTTCAATGACCACAGAGTCTCCTATCGGGGTAGAAACAGAAAAAAGAACCGACACTCTCAGGTTTATAATCAAAATGTACAGCTAAAAATAGGGCCATGTAAGAAAGTGTGGACCCCAAATTAATCAAATAATACACACCACGAGAGAAAAAACTTAACATACCCATAACCACATCTAGAGACGCCTCAGAATCCTAGAAAGTGGAAAGTGCATAAAAGTGATTTCAGCCAGTGCTAGAACTAAAAACAAAAGCAAAAATAGAAGTAGCACCCTTCGATGTAGGAATAGATGAAGAACCAATATGGTCTCTGTTAGTCCCGGAAGCCATCCTAGTAGGATAGTAATACAACTTATAACTACTCTGACCATAAGAAAAACACCCATTCTTTCTTTTTGTACCGAACCCACAGTTCAACCTTCTACAAAATCTGTAAGGAGGGCAGGATGGAGCGACTGAGCCTCACTTGCTTGAGATTGGGCACCTTGTCCATGGAATCCACCATCAAACAGAGATTGAGGATCACCCAATGACTTTGGGTAAGGAGAACTAGATGAGGAGAAAGAAATTGAGCTCCCCCACTTCTTCTTTGGCCACTAACCACCAAACCTTTGGCTCATACTTCATTCAGAAAATTGAGACCTCTTGTTTTACCTTTCATCAATCTCAACTTGCTTCTTGTTATCTACCTCCATTTGTTGCATATACACGACCAATTGAGAGATGTCCATATCTTTGATCAATAAGGTCGCCTTTCTCTCAAGTACTACCTCATGGGATAACCCCGAAGCCAACTTACGCATTCTATCCCTCATGCTAGAAACCATCTCAGGAGCATACTTAAACAACTGATAGAATTTCAATGCCTACTGTTTAATAGAAATCCTCTCTTGCTTTAAATTTACAAACTCTTCCACTTAAGCTTCCCTCAACTCTTGAGGCAAGAAGCGGTCCAAGAAGGCACTAAAGAAATCCTCCCATATGAAAGAACTAGTATCCTCACCCCTCGATTGTTCTCATTGTTTGCCTCGTTGGTATGCTATATTTTTTAATTAGTAAGAAGCAAACTCAACACCCTTAATCTTTGAAGCATGCATGATCTGAAAGATCTTTTCCATTTTACTAATGAAACCTTGAGGATCCTCCTCAACCTTGGTATCGGTGAACATAGGAAGTTGCAACATCATGAACTGGCCAACCCATGTGGACTCAAAAAATAGAGTAAAAGATGCACCATGCTCAGCCTGAGAAGCTAACAACTGAGCAATTATATAAATCGACTAACAAAACTCAATATTCGACATGTTAGCCTGAGGAACCAGAGGAGGACTAGGGTGAACCAGTGGAACTCCCAAACCATTGGGAATTAGACCACTAAATCGGGTATGGACCCCATAAATAGAGCAATTCCTGTCAACATCGTCCCCAATTGGGATAGAAGAATTTTTGCATGCTTCTAATCATCGAGGAGGCAAGATCTAAAAAATGAGCAAACAGAATGTAACACCCCATACTTTTACCTAGCTTAAATTCATCCCAAAAATGTCATAGACTTGCTTTAAAGATGAACATACTTTTATACATTTGGAATTTAGTATCAGTCATATCACGATTAGTAGTACACTCAATCAGTTACATAAATCAGTAGAAATCAGTCAGTTACAAAGCTTAGGAAAACTCAGTAAACTCTGAATCAGTCCAGTACAGTTCAGTATAATCAGTTCAATGTCTTTTAGTTGGGAGTAGAATTCAGCACTGAGCGAGCCTAGGGATGGGGTCTCACCCGTTAGTTAGGACTGGATCCCTAGAAAAAATCCCTAAGTTCCAGAACTATGTAGCCAGTGTAGGTTATGAGATATCACCCGTTAGATAAGACTAACATACTCCGGGATCATCCACTAGTTTAGGACTGATCTCAAGGGTCACCCGCTAGTTAGGACTAACTCCACAGTAGTTGTTAATACTCGTGGCATAGTGCTAACACCCTTCCTATTGGGGTTATAGATTGGACCCCAACTCAGTTATCTTATCTTATTTGAGGTATATCAATTAGATGGTTACCTCTCATAGTTTTAATTTCAGTCTTCAGCTTAGAACTCAGTTCAGCCCTACAGAATCAGGACTGTCAGACACAGTCAATAAGTATTAGTAATGCAGTTATTAGTAAGTTCAGATATCAGTTATTCAATTATCATAACTCAGTACTTAGCTTCAGAAAAGTCCCGATACAATATATATCTATGTATGTCCATAGTATTGCATACTCAGTAATTTCAGTAGTACCAGTTATTCATGTACTCTCATGTTTACTTACTCTATATCATTTAGCTAGTTATTGTTCATGCATATGAACTCGTGCATTCAACATTACCTCATTTAGCATACGAGTACATTCCCACGTACTGATCGCATACCCATTTCTTAAGCTATGATATTTCATATCATAGGTTCAGGTGCTCAGGTTCCTGACCGAGTTTAGCCAGATTCATCCAGCAGTAGTAGATCCAATAGTGAATTCTCATCTATTGAGGATGTGCTTTTATTTTAGTATTTTAGTTTATTAGAAGTTCAGTAGTTGGAGTTAGTTGGGGGCTTGTCCCATCAACTCTACAGTTAGATAGATTCAGTTAGAGGCTTTTCAGACTAGATTTTTTAGACAGTATTCAGTTTTACAAATGTTATATTTTATCAGTATTTCTAATATTTTGAACCTTATGGCATTTTAGCCTATTTTTTTGGATTAATTACAGTATTATTATTCAGTGCTCACAATAGATATCGTTCATACGTTAGTTTGTGGTGCTTTGGGGTTATAAGCACTGTGTGATGAGTAGGGGCTAGTCCTGGGTTGTTACAAACTTAGTATCAGAGACTAAGGTTCAATAGTGTCCTATGAAGTCTGAAAGCCACATCTAGTAGAGTTTTGTACATGGGTGTGTAGCGCGTCACACTTATGGACATGAGGCTATGAGGTTTTTTAGGAAAAGTTTCCCTTTTTTCAGTATACATGTCGTGTGAGTGCGCATAAGCTCAAGCTACACTCTCAGTCTAATCTGCTTCTTCCTTTCATTTACAGAATATGCCTCCCAAAAGGACTATCAAAATAAGAATTAAAAATTAGTCAGTACCTTAGCCCGTTCAGGTAGATCCCCTGGACAAGCACGTCTCTCATGCGAAATTTAGAGCTACATTTACTACTTTAGCCAATTCAGTCGCAACCCAGAATGAATGGCTAGCTGCTATTCTGGCCAACCCAGTTGCCAGTACTGCTGTAACCAAAATTTAGGACTTTAACTGAATAAATCCTTCTTTCTTTACGGCTAAGTTACAAAAGGACCCACAGGAGTTCCTCAATCAAGTTTAGAAAGTCACAATATCTCGGGAGTGACTTCCAGTGAAAGTGCTAATTTAGCTGCCTATGGGATACAAGATATAGCCCATATATGGTTTAAGCAGTAGACCGTAGACAGAGGTACAAATAAAGAGCCCATAGAGTGGGAAGAGTTTGCTATTGCCTTCCTAGACAAATTCTTTCCCTTAGAGCTAAGAGAAGCCAAAGTGTTAAAGTTCATCAATCTCAAACAAGATAGTATAAGTGTAAAAGAGTGTTCCCTTAAGTTTACTCAGTTAGCCAGGTATGCTTCCCATGTAGTGGCAGACAATAGGTCCAGAATGTGCAAGTTTATATCTGGGGTGTCAGATAGTGTTGTTAAGGAGTTTAAAACAATAATATTAATTAAAGAGATGGGACATATCTAGGCTTATGGTCTATTCTCAACAGATTGAGGAGTAGAAGCTTAAGAAGAAGGAGAGAGAATAAGAGGGCTAGAATAGGTAGCTTTAATTTTAGTCAGCCTAAGTCAGAAGGTGGTAACCATTCCCAGTTTCATTCAAAGTCTTTAGTTATAGCTCTATCATCAGCTAGTGTGCTAGTATCGAGGTTTAGGGATGTCAACCATGGTAGGGCGCCAAGCTCCAAAACCCAGGGTAGTGTGAGCATTGGTCGTACCTATCCGCTTTGCGAAGAGTGTGGTAGAAATCACCTAGGTGTATGTCGAGCTAGCAATGATGTATGTTTTGGATATGGAAAGCCAGTCCATAGGATTCGGGAGTGTAGAGTAATGGGTCAGAGGGGAAAAGATTTGCGTCCGTAGGGCGCCACTTTCAGTACCACTAGTGGTCAACGCCAAAATAGATTGTATGCACTCCAGCATCGGCATGATCAGGGAAGTTCTCCTGATATAGTTACAGGTACGTTATGAGTCTTTCATCTTTATGTTTATGCTTAGTCAAATTCTGAGGCTTCTCTTTCTTTTTAACCCATATATAGTTGTCAACTCAGTATCAAACTCAAAATATTAGCAGAGCCCTTCTCAGTGTCTACCTCAAACTCTAGAAGTAAAGTGGTGACAGTTTACTTTGGAGTTTATTAAGTGATCCACAGATTTAGAATAATGGCTTTAAAGTCAGGCTTTCAGATTTTAGTAGTAATCTCAGTACTTATGCCTTATATGTCAGCTCTATGATCATATATCATATTCATGCACATTACCGAAAACCATGCATGCTTACAGTTCCTAGTATAATAAGTTTTAGTCCACTTAGTATTCAATTCCAGTATAATGTCATTTATTATCTTAGTTATAGTCTAGTAACAGTCTAAACCCAGTAATCAGATCAGTACCTCAGTTTACAGACTATTTTACAATCATGTTATACGTTTGGTCTTGCATTCTTAAATAATACTGTTCTCATGAATTCATGCTTAGTTATCCCATGTTACTCAGTCAGTCCCTTCCTCATATTCATAATACTCTACAGCTTCAGACTAGTTATTACACTAAGTACAGTTCAGTCTCACATGCCCAGTACTCCACTATTAGCTATTTAGTTAATCAAATAAGTTATTATGTTTAAGCATTCATGCTCAACGCCCATATAAATATTTTTAGTAGTCACAAGCAAAGTGCCGTACTGAGGTGGGGTATATTTTTAAGAGAGTATTTGAGGAATATTTCTAAGCTTGAAAAATTTGTAGTTACAGTGCATAAGGCTCCATCACTTTATGTTAAGATGATGTGTCGTAGGCTTCGCCTCATGTTAGAAGATCTTGGCCATGTTGCGATTTCTTATTCAGACATTTTGCTAAGCTTATGCCAAGATCCATTGCTCAGTAAGGCCACTAGAACTTCCTAGAAGGAATGTTTAAGGAATACTCCAGTTAAGTATATGTTTTCAGTATGATTTAGTTCATAAAGCTAGCAATTTAGTTTAGCAGTCAGGCTGTAATACCCCAATAAATTTTTTGTTGAAATTTTGTGCGTAAATGTGTTGGGTTCTATCTTCTAGAATGACTTATAAATTTTTTGTGTGAAATGTCTTAGATTATGACCAATCAT
Organism: Capsicum annuum; assembly: GCF_002878395.1. Taxonomy (NCBI): domain Eukaryota; kingdom Viridiplantae; phylum Streptophyta; class Magnoliopsida; order Solanales; family Solanaceae; genus Capsicum; species Capsicum annuum. The sequence goes on along the minus strand of NC_061115.1, from coordinate 149,005,820 downwards.
TGTGTAGAGTATCGAATAATCCTTCCAACGATATGTGGATCATCCAAAATGGACACCCGAGCGATGAGTTATGAATATTTCAATCGAACCGTGAATAGTAGTGAACAGTAAAACGTGCAAGAAAAAGTACTGAGGCGTGGCGTATTTTTTCTCCAACTTTAAATGATCATAACTCCTTGTACATAATGATCTGATTGATCTACTATATATCAATGGAAAGCTCTACGAGTCCTCTTTCCAATGAAATTGGTTTAATCCAATTTGTCTATTGGAGCAAAATATTATGGTCGATCTACTTCAGCCTATCAAAAGTGAATTTTTGGGTCAACTTCAAATGATCATAACTCCTCGTACACAATGATCTGGGTGAGATACTATATATTAATGGAAAAATATAAGAGTCCTCTTTCTAATGAAATTGGTTTCACCCAATTTGAACATCGGAGTAAAATGTTATGGTTGATTTACTTCAGACTATCAAAACAGTCCACCAAAGGATAGATTCGAGAGTTTTTTTGATTTTTAGGGGCGTTTTGGTCATTCCCCCTCATCCAAAATCCATCCAAACCCTATATTAAAGCTTATTAGAAGCATTATATGTTATATTTCATCAAACTCCCTAAAAAAGAATACCCTAAGCTCCTACATCCAACTTCAAGAACCTCCAAAGTTCACCATTAATTCTGCAAATTTATTCAAGATTCCAAGTTCCTAGTTCAAGAACTCCAAGAACTATCATTCAAAGGCACGATTAACATCTCAAAAATGAGTATCGATTTAAAGTTCATCATTCAAGGTATGTGGGGTTTTTCAACAAGAACTCTCTTTCGATCTTGTGCCCAAAAGTAATTTTCTTTACAAAGGCATGATTTTTATTTGATTTTTATGAATCTGAAGCATGAATCAATATCTTATGATGATTATTATGAAATCTTGATGTTTATGATTTTGAAAGATTAATTTACATGTGTGGTGATATAAAGCATGAATCTTGAATGATATTTATCATGATTTTGATATTTGGGTCATTAATCCCCATTGAAAATTGTGTTTTTTTAGAAAGTATGTGTTATAAGCACGTTGATGTTGAATATTTGAGCTATTTTGAATGATTTGATATTTTGGTCTTAATGTAGTTGTTTTGAACTCGAGTGTGAAAAAAATCCACAATGTGGTTGATTTTGATAGATGGGAAGCATGATGGCTCCAAATGTATATTTATATATTACTGAAATTGTTTTGTTATGGATTGTCTTTGAAATGATCTGAGCTAAGTCTGGAAGAAATCTTTAGAACCTAGTGGGAGGTATAAAGCGACCTTACTTCCTTAGAACTACGTGCCCCCGTAGGAGTGAGCATGAGGCTGATTTATATAGTGATCACTAGTTTGTGTGGATTTGATATTGATAGTCCTACTCCAATGGCAAGGATAGGACGGCTCTCCCTAACGTGGGTTGTACGTTGGACTCCATGTAGCTCACATTGTTTATGTCGGTTATAGGATCTCCCAGTGTGTGTGTGTTTCCTTGTGTCTATGGTGAATGGTGAAGTGATTTGAAAGTGGAAGTGTGAAAGTTATTCTTTCGAAAGATTTAAATGATATTTACATTATGAGAATTGATATTCTTGATGAACTGAAAGTGATTGACAAATTATATGATGACTCACATGTGTTATTGTACTTATTTTATCCTCTCATGATTATGATAATTTTCTTTGGGCTATTGAGTCTTTCATATATCTTGCATATTTCTTATAAATATTTATGATGATGATATTTATACAATTATATACACCCCCATATACTCGGTTCCTTTCTATGGTACTGACCCACATCTTTGGATGTGGGCTGTATTTTCTCGGAATATAGGTTTTGGTGCTCAATTCTAGGTTCGAAAGTGATTCCTTGGGCACGCTGTTATACATCCTCTGTTGTGGTAAGTCCTCATGTTCTGAGGACGTGATGTCTGATGTTGGTTTCATAGAATTGTATACATTTTATAACTGAGTATGAGTTAGTTGGGGCATGTCTCAATGGCTCGCTGGTTTTATTGATTTTCTTAGAGGCTTGTCAGACTAGTATAGATGTTAGGAGTTGACTAATAAGTCATATTTTGTTATCTTTCTAAAATTCTTTTATTCTTGGATGATTACTCCGTTGATATTTGAGAGTTATTTATGGAAACCCCGTTGATTTGTGTTGAATTAAATAAAAATGGCTCAAAGGGTTAGCTTGGGGCTACTCGTAGCCTCAAGCACCGAGTGACGCTCCAGGATATGTTTTTCGGGGCATTACAAACTTTGTATTAGAGCCTAAGGTTATAAGGTATCCTAGGGAGTCTGACAAGACGTGTTAAGTAGAGTCTTGATCATCGGTGTGTAGCGTGCCACATCTATGAGCAAAAGGCTTCAAGATGTTTTAGGAAAAAGTGTGATTTTTTCTTTTAGAAGTCTATCGTGCTTAAAGTGTCTCTCTCTGCTATTGATTCATGCTCTTCTCTTTCAGAAATATTCCTCCACGTCGAGCGAGAAGAAATAATGATGGTCAGCAACCTCAACCCACTGACCCATTAATCTTCATAGAGTCTTGTTGGTTGATCTGATTGAGTTAGACATGGTGGGTTTTGATGTGATTTTGGGTATGGACTAACTGTATCTTCTTATGCCTCTATTGATTGTCGGACCCGAGTGGTCAAGTTTCAGTTTCTGAGTGCATCCGTGTTTGAGTGGTCTGGGAATTCTGTGTCACCCAAGAGTCATTTTAGCTCTTACCTCAAATCTAGAAAGCTTATTTCCAAGGGGTGTATTTACCATTTGGTTAGAGTCAAAGACACTAAGTCTGAGACTCTAACTCTCCAGTTGTTAATGTCGTTAATAAGTTTTATGATGTCTTTTCGGATGATCTCCCAGGGATACCTCCTGATAGAGAGATAAAGTTCGGGATTGATCTTCTTCCCGATACTCAACCTATTTCTATTCCTCCTTACCGTATGGCCCTTGTAGAACTTAAGGAGTTGAAAGAGCAACTCAAAGATGTACTAGATAAGGGTTTCATAAGGCCCAGTGTTTCTCCTTGGGGTGCTCCTGTGTTGTTTGTGAGAAAGAAAGATAGCTCTTTGCGTATGTGCATTGATTACCGCCAACTGAATAAAGTCACCGTAAAAAATAAGTACCTCCTTCTGAGAATAGATGAATTATTTGACCAATTACAAGGTGCAAGTTATTTATCAAAGATAGACCTTCGTTCCAGCTATCATCAACTCAAAGTTAGGGAGTGTGACATCTCAAAAACCGCTTTACAAACTCGTTATGGCTATTTTGAGTTTCTTGTTATGTCTTTCGAGTTAACTAATGCCCCAGCAGCTTTCATGGACCTCATGAATCGAGTGTTCAGATCATATCTGGATATGTTTGTCATAGTGTTCATCGATGATATACTGGTGTACTCCCGTAGTGAGGATGAACATTCTGATAATATTCGAACTGTCTTGCAAACCCTTAGAGATCACAAATTATTTGCCAAGTTCAGTAAGTGTGAGTTTTGGATAAGGTCAGTTGCTTTTTTGGGTCATATCATTTCTTTCAAAGGTATTAGAGTTGATCCCCCAAAGACCGAAGCTGTTAGAAATTGGCCTAGACCTATTTCTCCGACTGATATCCGAAGTTTCTTGGGGTTAACTGGCTATTACTGCTGTTTTATTGAGGATTTCTCCTCTATAGCGTCTTTTATGACTAGGTTGACCCAAAAGAAAGTGAAGTTCTTGTGGTCCGAATCTTGTGAGAAAAGTTTTCAGGAGTTGAAGACTTGACTTACTTTAGCCCCTGTTTTGACTTTGCTTGATGGTGTTGATGGTTTTGTGGTGTACTGTGATGCTTTGAGAGTTGGGTTGGGTTGCGTATTGATGCAGAAGGGTAAGGTGATAGCTTATGCTTTTAGACAGTTGAAACCCCATGAGAAAAATTACCCCACCCATGACCTTGAGTTGGCTGCTATTGTGGTTGCTTTGAAAATCTGGAGACACTATTTGTATGGTGTCCATGTTGATATTTTCACTGATCATAAGAGTCTGCAGTATGTGTTTACCTAGAGAGAATTGAATCTTAGGTAGAGACGATGGTTAGAATTGTTAAAGGACTATGATATGAGTGTGCTGCACCATCCGGGCAACGCCAATATTATGGCGGATGCCTTAAGTAGAGTGTCCATGGGTAGTGTTTTGCATGTGGTAGAAGGTAAGAAAGAGTTGGCTCGTGATGTACATTATTTGGCTAGATTGGGGGTTAGGTTGTTTGACTCTGCTGAAGGTAGTATAGGGGTTCAGAGTAGTTCCGAATCCTCTTTGGTTTCGGAAGTGAAGGAAAAGCAATACTTAGATTCTAGTTTGGTCAGACTGAAAGAGTCAGTCAAGAACCAAAAAGTAGATGTTTTCTCCCAAGGGGGAGATGGTGTGTTGAGATGCAGGGTAGATTGTGTGTCCCGAATGTTGATGATCTGAGACAGAGGATTATAGTTGAAGCGCATGGGGCGCGATATTCTATTCATCCTGGTACCACCAAGATGTATCGAGACTTGCGGGAAATCTATTGGTGGAGTGGCATGAAGAAAGATATACCATCGTTTGTAGCTAAGTGTGCAACATAGCAACAGGTTAAGGTTGAACACCAAAGACCTGGTGGTATGATGCAAGAGTTTAGTATTCCTACCTGGAAGTGGGAAGAGATAAATATGGACTTCGTGATTGGTTTACCTCCTTCCCGACGCCATCATGATTCCATTTGGGTTGTGGTTGATAGGTTGACTAAGTCTACTCATTTCTTGCCTATTCATACTTCATATACTGTTGAGGATTATGCTAGATTGTATATCTGAGAGCTAGTCAGACTGTATGGAGTTCCCTTGTCTATCATTTTAGATAGGGGTACTCAGTTCACTTTGCAATTTTGGAAAGCTTTTCAGAAGGGTCTTGGTACCCAAGTGCTTTTGAGTTCTACTTTTCATCCGCAGACCGATGGTCAGGCTGAGCAGACCATCCAGAACTTAGAGGATATGTTGAGAGCTTATGCACTTGACTTTAAATAAAGTTGGGATGATCACTTACCGTTGATAGAGTTTGCTTACAATAGCAGTTTCCACTCTAGTATTGGCATGGCTCCGTTTGAAGCCTTATATGAGAGGAAGTGTAGATCACCCATAGGTTAGTTTGAGGTGGGTGAAGTGGTTGTGAGTGGTCCTAATTCAGTATTTAAGGCTATGGAAAAAGTTAAGTTGATTAGGGAAAGGTTGAAAACTGTGCAGAGTCGTCAGAAGTCATATACAAATCTTAGAAGGAGAGACCTTGAGTTTGAAGTTGGTGACCTAGTGTATCTAAAAATTTCACCCATGAGGGGGGTGAACAGATTCGGAAAGCAAGGGAAGCTTAGTCCCCATTATGTTGGTTCTTACAAAATTCTTACCCGTGTTGGTAAGGTAGCTTATGAAGTCGAGTTGCCTTCCGAGTTGTCCTCTGTTCATCCAATATTCCATGTCTCCATGGTTAGAAAGCGTATTAGCGATGCTGTGGTAGTGGATTCCTCTGTGAGTGTTGAAATTCAAGAAAATCTTTCTTTTGATGAGATTCCTGTTGAGATCCTTGATTTCAGTGTCCGAAGACTAAGGAACAAAGAAGTTCCCTTGGTCAAAATATTGTGCCGAAACCAATCTGTTGAGGGTGAAACTTGGGAAACTGAGGCGGATATGCGATCCAAGTACCCGCACCTATTTTCTACAAAATCCGATCAAGCCTAAGGTACCGTTCTTTCCTAAATCATGCACTTTTGATAAAAGTTACAGCAGTTCAGTTGTCATTTATTATGTGTTCAGCTGTAGTTTCTTGAATTTATGCATTCTATGTTGCATTCGGAGTGAGAAACGATGTGAAAATGATTCTAACGAATGGTTTCATCTGTATGCTCTATTCCCTATATAATCTTGGCATGTCTAGCGTCATTCGAGGATGAATGTTTCCAAGGGGGGGATGATGTAATACCCCGGGAAATTTTTTGTTGAAATTTTGAGTGTAAATATGTTGGGTTATATCTTCTAGAATGAATTATAAATTTTTCATGTGAAATGTCTTAGATTATGATCCACAATTACGTAGAGTATTGAATAATCTTTCCAACGATATATGGATCATCCAAAACAGACACCCGAGCGACAAGTTATGAATATTCCAATCGAACCGTGAATAGTAGTGAGCAGTAAAACGTGCAGGAAAAAGTACTGAGGCCTGGCGTATTTTTGCTCCAACTTTAAACAATCATAACTACTTGTACATAATGATCTGAGTGATCTACTATATATCAACGGAAATCTCTGCGAGTCCTCTTTCCAATGAAATTGGTTTCATCCAATTTGTCTATCGGAGCAAAAAGTTATGGTCGATCTACTTCAACCTATCAAAAGTGAATTTTTGTGTCAACTTCAAATAATCATAACTCCTCGTACACAATGATCTGGGTGAGATACTATATATCAACGGAAAGATATGAGAGTCCTCTTTCTAATGAATTTGTCTTCATCCAATTTGACTAGTGAAGTAAAACGTTATGGTTGATCTACTTTAGACCATCAAAACAGTCCACCAAACGACAGATTCGAGAATTGTTTTGATTTTAGGGGCGTTTTGGTCATTCCCCCTAACCCAAAATCCGTCCAAACCCAATATTAAAGCCTATTAGAAGCATTATATATTATATTTCATCTAACTCCCTCAAAAAGAAAACCCTAAGCTCCTACATCCAACTTCAAGAACCTCCAAAGTTCACCATTAATTCTGCAAATTTATTCAAGATTCCAAGTTCCTAGTTCAAGAACTCCAAGAACCATCATTCAAAGGCACGATTAACATCTCAAAAATGAGTATCGATCTAAATTTCATCATTTAAGGTATGTGGGGATTTTCAACAAGAACTCTCTTTCGTTCTTGTGCCCAAAAGTAATTTTCTTTACAAATGTATGATTTTTATTTGATTTTTATGAATTTGAAGCATGAACCCATATCTTATGATGATTATTATGAAATCTTGATGTTTATGATTTTGAAAGATGAATTTACATGTGTGGTGATATAAAGCATGAATCTTGAATGATATTTATCATGATTTTGATATTTGGGTTATGAATTCCCATTGTAAATTGTGTTTTTTTAGAAAGTGTGTGTTATAAGCACGTTGATGTTGAATATTTGAGATATTTTGAATGATTTGACCTTTTGGTCTTAATGGATTTGTTTTGAAATCGAGTGTGAAAGAAATCCACAACGTAGTTGATTTTGATAGATGGGAAGCATGATGGCTCCCAATGTATATATATTACTAAAATTGTTTTGTTGTGGATTGTCTTTAAAATTATCTGAGATAAGTTCGGGAGAAATCTTTATCAATGAGTGGGAGGTATAAAGCGACCTTACTTCCCTAGAACTACGTACCCCCGTAGGAGTGAGCCTGAGGCTGATTTATATAGTGATCACTAGTTTGTATGAATTTGATATCGATAGTCCTACTCCGATGGCAAGGATAGGACGGCTTTCCCCAACGTGGGTTGTATGTTGGACTCCATGTAGCTCACATAGTTTATGTCGGTTATAGGATCTCCCAGTGTGTGTGTGTTTTCTTGTGTCTATGGTGAATGGTGAAGTGATTTGAAAGTGGAATTGTGAAAGTTATTCTTTCAAAAGATTTAAATGATATTTACATTATAAGAATTTATATTCTTGATGAACTGAAAGTGATTGACAAATTATATGATGACTCACATGTGTTATTGTACTTATTTCATCCTCTCATGATTATGATGATTTTCTTCGGGCTATGTGAGTTTTTTATACATCCTGCATATTTCTTATAAATATTTATGATGATGATGTTTATACAACTACATACACCCCCATATACTCAGTTTCTTTCCATGGTACTGACCCACATCTTCGGATGTGGGCTGCATTTTCTCAGAATGTAGGTTCAGGTGCTCAGTTCCAGGTTCGACAGTGTTTTTTCAGGCACACTGTTCTACATCCTCTGTTGTGGCGAGTCCTCATGTTTCGAGGAAGTGATGTCTGATGTTGGTTTCACGGAATTATTTACATTTGATAACTGAGTATGAGTCAGTTGGGGCATGTCTCAATGGCTCGCTGGTTTTATTGATTTTCTTAGAGGCTTGTCAGACTAGTATAGATGTTAGGAGTTGACTAATAAGTCATATTTTGTTATCTTTCTGAAATTCTTTTGTTCTTTGATGATGATTACGCTGTTGATATTTGAGGGTTATTTATGAAAACCCCGTTGATTTGTGTTGAACTAAATGAAAATGGCTCAAAGGGTTAGCTTGGGGCTACTCGTAGCCTCAAGCACCGAGTGCTTAATCTGTCTTATTCAAGGATGAATGTTCCCAAGGGGGAGATATTGTAACACCCTGTACTTTTACCTAGCTTAAATTCATCCTAAAAATGTCAAAGACTTTATTTAAAAATGAATACACTTTTATACATGTGGAATTTTCAAGATTTTGACTTTTCATTACGTAGGCAATTAATTAGGTTTCCAACGATATAAAGTTCGCCCAAATCCGATACTCAGGCGAATAGTTATGGATGTTTTTGTAAAACAGTGTGCCACCTGAGCAATCAGCACATCGCGGAGCCTGACAAGACAATCCTCAAAATCCAGCGAACCTCCGCGATTATGGCACGTTGTGCCAAGGCTCAAAATGGCAATGGTCATTTTTACAGTGTTCCAACGTGATCCCACCGCGCTGCGGTGAACTTCTAGGTCGCAACTAAGGTGGCAACGCTATTCCACCGCGTTACGCCACCATGCAATTTCCCAGTGGCTTGGCGCGATAGTGGTGCGTCGCACTAGGGGTCCAGATCAGAAATTTTTTATGAAATGTTAAAGTTGCGCCCAAGGTTAAAATAGTCTTTTCCCATGATTTAATTCATCCAGATATGGGATTTAGTAACTAAAAATGTTTAAACCCTTTATTATTCACTTTTCCCCAAAATCAAAAGATAGTTCTCTCTCAAGAAAACAAACCCTAGCTCTCAAGAATCCAGGTCAATCCCAAGAATCTCTTTGAGAACTCCAAGAAAATCTCAAATTAAGGTATGTTAGATTTTCATCCATGGATCCTTACCTTCCATGGAGCCCAAGAATCCTTTTTCTATATACAAGATTTATGATTTATGATTTCCATGCTTGAATTAGATTGAATTCATGTTCATGATATTGTTTGGGTTTTAATCCATGATTTATATTACAAGTTCTAAGAATTGATTTTAGTTTGTGTTGAATTAAATGATATTCATGATAAACCCTTCAATTTGCAAGTTGATTGTTGTAACCATGCTAACCCTAAGTGTTTATGATTTAATGAAGCAAGTATGCTTCTCATGTGTTTGATAAATTGTCTATGAGAATGAAATAATGCCATTATAGCATGCTAACATTTATTCCCCATTCATGTACAAGCTAATGTATTACAAGTGTTTGATGAAATGTCTCTATGAATAATTATGACCAAGTAAACATTGTTATGTTATTCAAGATGATGCTTTGCTTTACTTTTCATGCTATCGAGTCCTGGGGGTATTTAATACCTAGCAATTTAGCTGTTTACCTAGAGCTAGTGTCAGTGATGGAATAGTATTAGTCATATCACGATCAATAGTACTCTCAGTCAGTTACAGAACTCAGTAGAACTCAATCAGTTATAGAACTTAGGAAAACTCAGTAAACTCTATATCAGTCCATTCCAGTTGAATATAATCAGTTCAATGTATTTCAGTTGGTAATAGGATTTAGCACCAAGAGAGCCTAGGGATGGGGTCTCACTCGTTAGTTAGGATTGGGTCCCTAGAAGAAATCCCTAAGTTTCAGAACTACATAGCCAGTGTAGGTTATGAGATATCTCCCGTTAGATAGGATTGACATACTAAGGGATCACCCGCTAGTTTAGGACTGTTCTCAAGGGTCACCCGCTAGTTAAGATTGACCCCACAGTAGTTGTTAGTACCTGTGGAATGGTGCTAACACCCTTCCAATTGGGGTTACAGATTGGACCCCAACTCAGTTATCTTATCTTATTTGGGGCATGTCGATTAGATGATTACCTCCTACAGTTTTAGTTTCAGTCTTTAATTTAGAACTCAGTTCAGCTCTACAAAATTAGGACTGTCACACACAGTCAATCAGTATCAGTAATGCAGTTATTAGTAAGTTCAGATATCAGTTACTCATTTATGAGAACTCAGTACTTAGCTTAGAAAAAGTTTAGATACAGTATATATCTATGTATGTCCACAGTGTTGGGTACTCAGTGATTTCAGTAGTACCAATTATTCACGTACTCTTATGTTCGGTTACTTTATATCATTTAGCCAATTATTGTTCATGCATATGAACCCTTGCATTTAGCCTTACCTCATTTAGCATACCAGTATATTCCCACGTACTAATAACATACCCATTTCTTGCACTATGATGTTTCATATCTTAGGTTCAGGCGCTCAATTTCCTGACCAAGTTTAGCTAGATTCAGCCAGCAGTAGTAGATCTAGTAGTGAATCCTTATCTATTAAAGATGTTCTTTTATTTCAGTATTTCAGTTTATCAAAAATTTAGTAGTTGGAGTTAGTTGGGGGCTTGTCCCATCAACTTCACTTTCAGAAAGATTCTGTTAGACGCTTTTCAGACTAGATTTTTTAGACAGCATTCAGTTTTACAAATGTTATATTTTAACAGTATTTCAGATGTTTTGAACCTTATGACATTTAAGCCTATTTTTCTGCATTAATTACAATTCTCATAATAGATATCATTCATGGGTTAGCTTGTGGTCATTCGGGGCCGTAAAAATCGTGTGATGAGTAGGGAGTAGTCCTAGGTCATTACATAGAAATCAAATAAACCCAAGACCTTAGACTCTATAGCTTGAAATAAGACAACAAAAAAGTAAAACATTCCTAAATGCCTCATAGCCTCTCTCTTATAAGTGTGGCACGATACACACCCATAAAAGAGACTTTACTTGACACAACTTTATAGACACCCAATTGACCATGAACATAGGCTTTGATACCAACTTGACATGACCCAAAATAGAGCCTTGTACTATGGGCATCTCAAGCCTATCGAGGATAAGAGATCACCCTATTAGCCCAATATAACTATCACTTCAATTCCCCAAACGTCGAATAAAATCGGAACATAGTAGTAAGATAGCATAAACATAACCAACACTCATAGATTAAGAAAGTCTATTCATTCATTGATATCAACATACATATTCTAATCAACCCAAGTCCAATGTCATCTACAAAGACTCTATAAAATCTGAAGTCAATAATATGTCGGGACAAGACCCCGACAATAGTCAAACCAAGTCCAAAATAAACCTGCAATATAAGATAAAACGACCATAAAATATGTGGCTTCCGAAGTATGGAAGCTCTCCACTTCAATGTCAATATTCGAATCACCCAAAAACTTAATCACTGCACAGAAAAAGAAGAAGAAGCTCCGACCTCTGTATCACGTGGGAATATAGGTCCGAAGATGGTTAGTAGGCAAACTCTAGCATGTAACTCAGGGATAAGGATAAAATAATGTCAATAATCCAAAACCAATCAACTAATGCATTCAACCAATACAATACATATATAAGAATATAAACCATACCGGGATAAGGAACGAGATTAACGTGAGGTTTGAAATCATTAACTTGGGATGTATAGCCTTTCCGATATAAATTTACCCATAGGATATATGGGGATAGTGCCTCCTGCTGAAAGTTCCCCTGCATGTGTTGCCACATAAGCCAGAGAAAAACTTGAGATGACCAGTACATCTACAAAATATAAGTGTAAGATCATGCATGGTCATCATGATAAAAACTCACACCTGGCAAAATTGTGAGTTTCAAGCTTTGGTCCCCTCGGGACCTCCACTTTTTATGACTCGATTCAACATCCCACTTTAAAGCCAAATTTAAAAACCATTCACACACAACCAACCATTTAGTCATTTTCTTACTGAAGTCATTTCATTGGTATCGCCATACCAACACTACTTGCAAGTATACACATGCCATTATCTTAGTCAATCAACCATTTATATGATTTTGGGGCTCTAGACTATCGTCCAACAAAGACACTCATTAACCCAAGGTTTAGGGACTTGCACCTCCTTTTAATCAATTGAACCACCAAGGTTTCCATTTACCATTTCACAGCCAACAAGGCCTTTACTAAATCATTTGTAAACTATTCATACTTATTTATACATTGCCTTAGTTCAATACACCATTAACATGTGACTATAGATTTCCTTTAAATATTTTCACAAATACCTTGTGGGCACACCTTTAACAAGTCCAAAACCAAGGTAAAATCCATTAAGATTAGGGTTACCCATGACCCATGCATTAAACAAAAATCAACAAGTACCCACATATGCAAACCATTACCAAGAACATGTGAAAACATCATTTAAATCAAAATTAAACAATACCCATAATTTGCATTAAAAACCCTTAACATTTACATTTCTAAACCACCATTTAAGAATCAAAATCAATGTTCAAACACATGATATTTTCAAACTAACAATAAGGAAAGAGATACATGACTTATACAATGTGATTCACTGATGGATTCTTGGTCTTCAAGTATCTAGGAGGACACCTATTGAAACCCTAGCTTTAATGTTGAGAGAGAAGTTTTGGAGAGGATTTCTATGTGTTTTGATCTATAATATTTGAAGAATGAAGGGCCAAATGAGGTTAAGGGTTATGGGTTATAAGGGTTTAGGTATGGAAAATGTCTAATATGTCCTCAGCTAAAAGCTATAAAAGTTGGACCCAGGGGGTACGACCACCCCATACGAGCCGTATCCTAAGGTACGAGCGGTACCCTAACTTGTACCCTAGGCCTCACCATAGAATCCTAAATTGTCCAAGGTATGACTAACAAAGATTGACTCATATCCAAGGGTATGATTGGTACCTTAAACCATATCCTCAAACCATACCCAAAATAGTTTCAACTATGTTAACTCAAGAGTCTATACGACTAGGTAGGGTATGACTCATACCCTAATGTACAACTATGGGAAGGCTAAGTCATACCTTGGTAAGTGTGCTATCAACCTAGTCTATCCAACATACGAGAGGGGAGGTTTTAAGTCGTATCCCAGGGTATGAATAGTACCCTGAGTCATACCCAAAAATCTCAACCAAGGGAAATTTTCTAAGAGTTCCAAGCCTAGGTGTTTTAGAATAACTCTCTAAAGAGTTTTTCTTAAATAAAAGATTAATCCTACAAAGTGATTCATATAGTTACAAAGTAGATAAGTCAAATGACAAATTAACTTCTCAAGTGCATCTTAAACAATGAAGAAACACATTAAAGATTTAACTCCTAGTGCAAAGTCTAGCTAAGATATTTTATGTTGATGTATTAGGAATTGTTCATCGAGTTATAACATTGATGTATTATTATTTTTAGTATATTATAAACTGAAATAGGATTGTTGCCTTTAAGTTGGGATAACTCAAAGACTTGAGAACACATACCTTGGGAGGTTTGTGTGTTGTTAGGACTTAGAATTTATAATTTCTTAGTTTACAAAGTTTGTAATCTTTTGTTGAGAGGCTCATTATATTTATTGATGTTTAGGTTAGTCCTGTAGATGTAATGTCGTGTTATTTTATACCTTGTGTGAGCAGAGTGTTTTTCACGTAAAATAATTTTTCATCACTTATGTTCTTACTGATTCAGGTGAAACATGTTAAGTAACCTGTATCATACATGGGAAATTCTTAATTTAAATTAACTTAACTATAGGTCATGAATAATATCAATTGGTATTAGATTAGGGTATCTTATTAAGATAAGATCTAGGATAAATTATGCACTACTAATTGGGTACTATGAAGGACAGTCCACCATTATGTCTCCTTTTTTAGTGGGTCTCATTTGGGTGGAATGCTCATATGGAGAACTTCATTTAGGCTGAGAACCATGATCTATGAGGTTGAACCACTGAGGGATCAACAATCCCTACAAAGACAATTGATTGAGAGAAAGTGAAGAAAGTGAGAAGCGAATTTACTCTAGAAGATCTCATTTCTCTCAAAAAAATTCAAAGTCTAAAATATTCTTATTTGTGAACTAGGTCCTAATGAGTAAAACATTCTTATTTGTGAACTAGGTCCTAATGAGTATAATAGAATCTCAAATTTTATCTTTACCAAGAAAATTTGGGATGCACTGGCCATCATGAAGGGACTAGTCAAGTGAGAAAGTATAGGTTTGCTATGTTTTCACTAAATATGGAGCTTTTAAGATAAAGGAGAGTGAGTCAATGCAAGATATGATCACTCGACTTACATCCCTGGTCAATGAACTATCATCTATGGTAAAAGTTATTACCACCTAGTAAAAAGTTGAGAAAGTCCTAAGGGTTCTTCTAAAAGCTAAGTGGGATGTAAAGGTTACTACTATAAGAGAAGAAAAGTACACTACCACTCTGACCCTTGATGAGTTGGTTGGGAACTTAAAAAACCTATGAAATGAATATGGATGACCTAAAAAAGGAGAAATGATCTAAGGATAGGTCACTATTACTAAAGGCATATACTAGTGAGGATTCTGACATTGATAAAGAACAAGTGACATTTCTATCAAAATATTTTAAGAAGTTCTTTAAGAAAGGAAAGGGATATAACAAAAAAGAAATAGATAGCAGACATCATTGCAATGAGAAGTCTTAGTTTGGATATTTCAAATGTGAAAAGATAGATTACATGATTAAAGATTATCTATTATAGGAGATTGAATGGAAGAATGAAAGATATGAAAAGGTGCAAAAGCCAAAGAAAAAATCTAATTTCAAAACGAAAGAGACATTTTGTGGTGTTTTCATGGAGATCAAGCTCAGATGAATCTAATAATGAAGACGAGACAGTATTTATGAAAATTGGCGAATCTGATTTTGAAGAATAAGAAAAATTTGAGGTAAGTCTACTTGATCTTAAATATAAATTGCATCTTTGTGGAGTTATGATGAATCCACTAATTGATGGTTATAATAACTTAGCCGTTGATAGAGATTAGTTACTCAGTTATCTTGCTAGTCTCAAATATGAGTACGTTGATGTTGAATTGAGAAATAAAATTTTACTCTAAAAGAACAAATTAACCAACATTGTTCTACCATCCTTGCATTAAAGTCTAAAATTATCTAGCTCTGTATAAATGATAAAGGAAAAAAGGTTATTAATGATGATCATCAAAAGATTAATTATGAACTTAAATAAGAAAGATGAACTGTACCATGAAAAGGAAAAAGTTAGAAGACTAACTCAGGAGAATTCTAGGATAAAATTGGATCTAAAAAGAGCAAATTACTGGACTGAATCATCTATGAAGCAAAACTTATAATGGAAAAGCTAGTTTGGGTTTTCACAAAGAAACAATCTCCATGGAGGATTGACATTATCTTTTTGGAAAACAAGGACATCCCACCACTAAATGTCAAAAAGCTAATGGAGTTATGAACAAAAATATTAACTTGATTAAAAAGAGAGATCTCAAAATTGATAAAAGAAATAGGCACACTAATATGTTTCTAGCATAGCCAAGAATAAATTTGAGCCATCCATTTGATCATTGGAAAGGACCTAAGCTTGTCTAAGTACTAAGGCGAACCCCTAAACTATTTTATAGGTGAAAGTGAAAGGAGGTAAGCATTATTGATATATGGATAATTCTTACTCAAGGCATATGATTTGAGATAAAAAAATTCTTTCACTTACCTCATTTAAAGAGGAGTTTTGTCATATAGAGATGGTAAGAAAGGTACAATAATAGGAGTTGGAAAGATTGGAATATATGAAAACTTTGGAAGAAGTGTATCATGTGGATGGATTAAAACACAATCGACTTAGCATCTCTCAAGTATTTGACAAAGAAAACAAGGTAACTTTTAATTCTATAAGGTACAAAGTCAAAAAGCTGAACATAAAGAAAATTATGCTAACTGCCAAGAGACATACAAATGTAAAAAAAGATGATGTCTGGGGAGTACCAAGTATTAATCTCACCTGTCTTAGTGCAATTGAATGTGATACCCTATTTCGTACAAAAGACTTGGTTATGCAAGTCTGAAACAACTAAACATACTTGATTCTAAGGACCTAGTTATATACTTGCCTAAAAGTAATTTAAAAGATGATAAAATTTGTAGTGAATATGCAAGGGGAAGCAAGTCAGATCTTATTTCAAAATAAAGAACATGGTAAGTACAACCAAGTGTCTTGACCTAGCCCATATGAATCTTTGTGGACCAATGAGGGTAAGAAGTAGAGGAGGTAAGAGGTATGTTTGTGTTTTTGTTTATAATTAATTGTGGTTTACTTGGACTCAGTTTTTGATTTCTAAATGATATGCCTTTGATTTGGTTTTCTATTTTTTAAGAAAGGTAAAAGAAACTAGGTACTTTCTTTATTTCTATTAAAATCTGATCATGTAACAAAATTTTAAAATGCTAAATTCATTGAATTCTATTCATCTAATGGAATAGATCCTAATTTCTTTGCTCATAGGACACCTTAGCAAAAGTAGAGAAGTTGAAAGGAAAAATAAAACTTTAGATGATATAGCTAGAACAATGATGATTATAGGAAATCTTACAAAATTATTTAGGCTAAGGCCATAATCATTAGATGATACATTGTGAATAGGTGCATGTCTATACCTCTCTTTGAGAGGATTCCCTATGAATTGCTTAAAGGAAACCTAACATTGCACATCTTAGTTCCTTTGTTTATAAATGCTTCATTCACAATTATGGAAAAGATAATATTGGTTAATTTGATGCTAGAAATAATGAGGGAATCTTCTTAGGATATACACACTATATAGAAAAGCATATAGGGTCTTAAACAAAACAAAGCAAAACAAATTCTATTGAAGAAAGTGTGCATGTTGTTTTTCTTGAGTCCAATATAATGCTTAATACTAATATATAGGATGAAAGTTAAACTGATGAGAACTTATAGGAATAGGTTATGCCATCTGTTCCATCTGATGGGAACAATGATAAGGGAACAACTAATCAAGAAATTAATTCACCTACCACACAAGCATAAGTCATTGGGAATACTATTGGAACTTCACTAGGATTGGTGTTAAAAAGTTACAAGTATCAAGGTTCCATTGTATTGAAAATGTTCTCATAGAACTGACATATGGAATAACCACCAGATCAAGCCTAAAGAAATTATGTAAATTTAAAGCATTATTGTCAATGATTGAACCAAAAAAGTGAATGTTGCTTTTTTTTTTTTTATGAAGATTGGATACTATTTATGCAAGAAGAGCTCAAGCAATTTGAAAGGAGCAAGGTATGGAACCTGGCATCTCCACCCTAGGATATAATAGTGATTGGTACCAAATAGGTATACATAATTAGGCTTGATGAAAATAGATCAGTCACAAGGAACAAGGCTAGTGTCATAACCCAAAAACTAAGGGTCATGATGACACTTGTCGTGGAAAGCCTTGACAAGTAAGCCTATCACCCAAACTAATATGAAAAGAAAACAACAACACCAAAATCCAAGGTAAGGCTTCTAGGAGAAGCCAAACTACACATATACAATAATAGAGGAAATGTACGTACCAAGATAACATAAATCTCCCAAAATCTGGTGTTACGGTATAAGAACCAACTAAGTACATCTCAAAGTCAAAAATATAAATGATAACTCCAAAGGAACATATCTGTCTCTGAATACAAAACAAGATGTAAACTAAACAAGAGGAGGTATTAAATCAACTCTGGAACCATATATCCTTTGCTACCTCAAAAATACTCTAAACACCGCCTCAATCAGCAATCGTGCCATACACTTATACCTAGATCTAAACTGAAAGGGTGCAATAGTGATGGGTACGGTCCTCTTGTATGCAGTAGGTATAATAGGCCAACTGAGAAAAGTAGAAAATAAAGTATATAAAATACACACTATGGGCAAGTCACCTGTAATTAGAAAAGGTCCCAAATGGTAGCCCACACCTTATCCACTAATAGTTCTACAATACACACATATACCAAATACAAATATGAGAGAGAAGCATAAATTGATATCAAATAAAGAACAAAATACAACACCGAATCTGCAAATGTATAAAAATGCAATGATGATGAAGATAATATAATGCATAAGGTTGTCGCACGACCTATGTATACACCTACCGAGATGTGCTCACAAGGTAGGACCCACGGTGGGTTCATCAATATATATACAAGCAAATAAATAATACCAACTCAACATCCATAGCTTCTCTTACGACACATACATTGGTAGAGGGTCATTAAAGATGTCATATTTTCTATCAGAAAAGCCAGTATTTCCATGGTGGTACCAATATTTCATGAACATATATGATATGAGGATGTAATTCTCACAACCAACAAGAATGAGGATTTCCAAAACAACCAATATACCAACCATGTGAGCTAAAATTCACTTAATATGCCAATCGTCCATGATCCAGCCTAATCCATGTACAAATAGAGTAAGATACACCATAATATGCTATTGATACCACATAAGTCCCAACTTACATAATTTACACCAAGAAGAAAATAATAAATTATATAAATAACAGGCCAATAACATCATATAAAATCCCACATGGTCACACAACAAATAATGTCTTTAAACCACCAAATAACAACAACATAGGCCTCCACATAGGAAAAAAACAAAAATAAGGCCATTTCTATGATTAGTTCCTACACCCATAACATGCATTTATATCAATATTAACTAACCAGTCTAGTTTGAAGAATGTTAAGCCATAACCTACCTTGAATAAAGAAAATCAGTTTGAAAGCCTTTCAAGATGAAGCCTTCCCTTCATAAATAGACTCGAAATCAACTAAAATATACAAATATAAAATATATGCATTAAAAGGAATCCAATGATACTTATATTACCTATTATGGAGTTGGGGTCAGAACGGACCCCTAAAATGAGTTATTGAAAAAGAAGGGTAAAACCTAATTTTAATTCAAAAATATACTACCCATGATTAAAGGAACCCACAGAACAAAACTCAAGTAAAAATATGTTGAAATTGGGGTTTCAGTTGAAGATTTACTAATTTGGGCCTTCCAGGGCAAAATCCCCAAATTTCACTTTTGAAATCGAGTTTTAACAAGACTTAAATGACATAATCAAAGAAAAATAATTGAAATAGGGATTTGGAACTTAACCAAGATTGAAAATGGAATAAATCTACCAAGAACACAAGAACACAAGAACCCAAGCTCAAAGTATAAAAAATGGTGAAATAAATTGAGAGAGAGTATATAAATTACCAGGCATCGCTTAAGTCGACACTGGGCTACTTAACTGGCTAAGTTCCACTTTAAAGACACCCACCCTATTTGAAAGTATCGCTTAAGTGGGACTAATGCTTCTTAAGAAATAATCATTTAAGTGAGCTAGCCATTTCTTAAGTGACACTAGTGATATTTAAGCTATACCTCATCTCAAAAGATAATATCGTCGCTGTAAAATATAATAACCCAACAAAGATTGGGAGGTTGGAGTTGAATCCCAAAGGAATATGTGGAATCATGGCTCTCAGTTGTTGTAATCAATGGGTAGAACTGGCAAAGTAAATAGGGGAATTTGAGTATCAATGTCGAAATAAAATCGAATATCAACTTTGGTTGTAATCAGTCGTAAGTGAACACTAGGATTGTGTTCTCCCTGGCTTCTCAACTTTGTAGGCTTATTATGCGATGTTGAAAAACCCCAATACCTTGTATGCTAAATCGATAAGTTATGTACCTTCTACAGTTATTTGGACGAGCAGAAAGATTTCACCCTTTACCTATAGAGTCTCAGGATGTTGCTTTACTAACCCTTATCTTGATTCCATTTAATTATTACCTTTTAAGTGTCTAGTTAGTAGATGAAATCTAACCATCTTACGTAGATAAAACCTAGTAGCATGGATCAACAGTTAATCTCCAAATTATAGTTGTTATTATCTTTTCCTAGTCACTACTCCTCTTTTGGAGTAAGTAGCGATAATTCTGGAAGGATCCTAACATTTGCAACTTCTAGAATAACTATTAAAGTGAAGATAATACAATGCATACATAGGTATCGATTCAGGACAACAATATCACTTCCCTTACTTCATCAATCCGCTAGGGTTTCCACAACCCTAGCTATGGGTTTTTAGCTGCTTGTGCTTGTGGAGCAATCAACACAATAATAAGAAGTTGAAAACCCACAACCGTAACTAAATTAATCAACTAAAGTTGATACAAGATAATCCTAAAATCAAAATCTAATCTTGGAATCAAAATATATTTGTAAGTATCAAAAGTGTGTAACTACTACTAAAAAACACATAAAGGGTACTTATAGTACATGAGGAAAGCCTAAAACCAAAGCCTAAATGAAATAGGAGAAAATAGGATTGGTGGCCACTTATGGTCTCTATTTGTGCCCTGTCCCTGGGCATAAGTGGCACTTGCAGTCAGCAGGGAGGGTGCAAGTGGCAACCGCAAGTGCTAGGCCAGAATTTTCCTGCAAGTTAGCTCTCAGGATTTTGGACTTCTAGAACTTGCTTTGCCCACATGTGGTCCATAAGTTCTACTTGCAGTCCATATGTTGACTTCACAAGTGTCGGGAGTCATTTTTCAGCTCTTTTTCAATTCTTGCACATGGTTTGATCACGACAAGCCGAAAAGTATCCTGAACATCCATAATTGCTCTAATAAGTATCTAAAAACACCTTTTTCATCTTTTCTCATGAACTTAGAATCCAAAACATGATTCCCTACAAAACTTACCCAAAATGTATCATATCTAACAACACAACCTCAGAAACTTGCATATTTTCCTCATTTTAAGTATCGAATGTTCTATATTTCTTGTGCACATCAACACCCTTAACTTATAAAGTTTCCATGTTCTCAGGGAATGAAACACAACAAAAAAAATGATGCTTAACTAGGAGAATATAATATATTCAAGAAAGTCAATCAACACTTTAAAATCGGAAACAACACCTCTCCTATCTCACTTTTTCAAAACTAACTCTTTATTAACATAAAGTACAACAATGTAACACAATGGGATCAAGGTATGGAATTACATTAGCAAAAGAGAACCATGCATAAGTACATGTTACACTACTCAAAATAAGCAAATAGCTAGCAATATGACTTATGTGCCCTCGCAACAAAGATATCCTACTCACTCATATGAACTAATGCATGTCAATGTAGGGATAGTCACGAGACACTCACACTGAGAAGAGAAGTTTCAATCAATGTACATCAAATACCATAGGCTTGCCCTTATTTTCTTTACTCTAGCATTCAGATAGTCAAGTTAGGATCACTACAGGACTTTTCTCGGCTTGTAATGTAGTCTTGGGGGCTAGTATAGTACATATGGACATATCAAGTGACTAAGAGTCCTTGGCAGTACACTAACCTTGGGGTGCCACTTATTAGTCGATTTTTTTATTGCACCCTTATTTCTCTCTTTTTATTCTTTACTGCACATTTAGGTTGGATGTGGTCTTTTATTCTATCGTTTTTACTTTTTCACAAATTTTTATTTTCTTTTCTTTTGCTACCACACCCAGCCCTACTATTTTTTTTTCTCTTTTTCATGCCCACTTTAAATCATGTACCCCAATGACAACCACCTTCAACTTAAACAATTTACCTGAGTTAAGGTGTATAATATCCGAGGAAAACTCAAGCCAAAATAGGTACACTGTAACACAAATAGGAAAGTGAAAGGTGAAAACAAAGAAATAGGCTAAGGCTCAAAACAGTGATCAAGGGATACTATTTCACACATGAAAGGCTATTTTAGGCTAAAAGTGGACTAAAATAAAAAATGGCCTATGATCCTGTCCCATCTAACTATCCTTCAACCTAGGCAAGACTAAACAGGCATAAAGAGAACTAAGCAGCATCTAACAGACACATAATGTATAGTCAATATTACAAACTACTACTTATTCAGTTCATGCAATTATTAGCAAGTGATTATCCTGTCCCTAAACCTAATGCCATAACAAGATCCAAATGTTTACACATATATACATTCACACAGTTCAATATCAAGTATCTCAAGGCTACATGGTGTGCACTGTCACCTTAGACCAAATCAAATATGATCAAAATATTTCTAAAGTGAAAACCACCATAAGTAGCTCTTATACGGTAATTGTATAATTTTTTTGTGTAGGTTCTAGAGCTTTGTTGGCATAGTAGATGAGATGCAATATCTTTTATCTTCATTGGCCTAGAACAGCTCCCAAGGCCATTTTGCTTGCATCACATATTACCTCAAAATGTGTAGACCAGTCAGGAGACACAATGATGAGCGCCGAAATCAAATACTCCTTTAAGAATTTGAAAGCCTTAACGAAAGCATCATCAAACACAAATTTCACCTCTTTCTCAAAAATTTTGCACAGAGGATTTGCAATTTTAGAGAAGTCCTTGATTCTTTTAAAGCCTACATGCCCAAAAATCTCCTTATGCCTCTACCTGATACTGGCAGTGGTAATTTTTCAATCACCTCAATCTTTGATTTGTCCACCTCAATACCATGTTTAAAGATCTTGTGCCTTAGAGTGATACCTTCTTTCACCATAAAGTGGCATTTTTCCCAATTTAGTACCAAGTTACACTCTTTACATCTCTAAAATGCACTGGCCGAATAGGCGAGCAGTCAACGAATAAGTCCCCAACCACTGAAAAGTCATCCATGAATTCTTTGATAGTGTTTTCCATCTTAAAAGATAATGTGAACATCATACATCTATGAAAATTAGTAAGCGCATTACATAACTTGAACAACATCCTCTTGAATACAAAGGTCCTATATGAGCAAGTAAAAGTAGTCTTTTATTGGTCTTCGGGAGCAATCATGATTTGATTATACCCTAAATACCTATTAAGAAAACAATACCAACCCTTGCTTGCTAGTCTGTCCAGCATCTGATCCATGAACAACATAGGGAAGCGGTCACTTTATGTCCACTTGTTCAACTTTCTATAATCCATGCATTCTCTCCAACTGGTCACTAACCTCATTGGTACTAATTTATTCTTTTCATTAGAACCACTGTGATTCCATGTTTCTTTGACACGTATTGCACCGGGCTCACCCACTTGATATTTATAATGGGAAAAACTATCCCAATATTTGATTATCTCCTTTTTTAATATCTCTTGTATAGGAGGATTCAGTCATCTCTTGTGCTCAATATTAGGAATACTATCTAGCTTAAGTTAGATTTTGTGTGTGTATAAACCTAGTGGAATCCACATAATGTCTATAATGGTCCACCCAATTGCTCTCTTGAATTTCTTAAATACTGATGGCAAAGCTTCCACTTATGCTTCTTCTAAATCTACTGCAATGATCACCGATAAGATTTTATTTACCCCCAAGAATTCATACGGTAAATGTGATGGGTGGGCCTTAATTCCAATACTGGTGGCTCTTCAATAGATGGTTTTTCAAGAGGTGTAGTTACATTCTTTAAGTTAAGATCCAGCTTCTTAGATGCATATTTGTAAGAATCTATGCCATGTAGTACCTGAGCTATCTTATCATATTTATCTATCCCCTCACTTGCAAAGTTTATGATCACTGCTACTTATGCTTATACCCTTAATCTATCCTCAATAGGTACATCTACTGTAACCACATCATTATCTACTGTATCAATCACTGCTACCACTCTTATATCATCAGGCTGCTAAATTATCATGCACCTGTCTGTCGTTGGGCCAAAGTGGTAAAAATTTAGCTATACTGCTACTCCAACTACTTAATGGTAGTTGAATGTGACTCAACCTTCTAGGTTAATCCTAAAATATCGGCCTTAAGTTCTTTAAAAAAAGTTTCCTAGCTTTCTTGACTCATAATCAGTTTAGTTAGCATTGCTTCTATTCTTGATTCTGCATCTCGTCCGACAGGTGGAATGTATTTGTCTCTATAATCATAGTTCCGACCTTAATTCCCTTGACCTTGGGCTTGAAAACCCGCCAACTGATGATACTCATACTTTGCCTCCTCCTGTAACTCAAACTTATTACCCTAGAAGCTGCACCCAATGACCCTATTGTATCAACCTTTATAGACTTTATTGTTGCAAATTGTTTGGCCAACTCACTAATATCTACCCTCAATAGTGAAATCTCCTAAGCTATTGTATCCTCAGATACCCTCCGCTTACCAAAAGCTGCAATTTCATAAATGTCAAAACCTCTATCAACCTCCTGAGTTTTCTACCCTCGATTAGTTATTGAGATCTGATCCATAATACTTGAATCCATCTCCCATCATAATCTTATGAAGTATACTCTAGAGATAATGTCTACCATTGCTCTGGAATTGATAGTCAGGGCTCTATAAAATATCCCTAACAAGCTTGTCCCTGAAATCTGGTAGTTAGGCACCATGCTAAGCTTTTTGTTGAACTTGAACCATGCCTCATGCATAGATTCTGACAGTAGCTATCTAAAGTTATAAATCTCATCCTTGAGATGTAATACCATGGATAGAGGAAAGAACTTGTTAAAAAATTATCTACATAACTCTCTCCATGTAGTGATAGATCCTCTTGGAAGTTCCCCTAGCCATAAATATCCTTTTCCAATAAGCGAGAAGGGAAACAACCTTAGTCTCAGTGCCTCCTGATCTACCCCTCGAATGGTGTATAAAGTGAAGATCCAAGTAAACTTTTCCAGATGCATCTTTGCGTCATCTATAGGCAACCCCACAAACACATATTTTAAGTATAAGAGTTGAATAAGAGCACTAGAAATGTTAAACTTGACATCTAAGGGAAAAACAGAAGGAATAATGGCTCCAGTATCTGTCGGCTCAACATATCCAAGATCTTCTTCTTGGTGTTCATACTGTTGAACATACTGATATAATGGGATCACTTGAGGTCGGCCTTCTCTGACTCTATTATAATTTCCATCGAGTACTGCTCGGTGAACTACTATCTGTCTCTGCTTAGCTAAATCTGCCTCCTGATCTATACATTAAGATTCTTCTACTACCCTCCTCTTATTTTTAGCTTGAGCTAAAATCTTACTAGTCTGTCGATCAACAATGTCCTAAACTCCTTCAGGAGGAGGGGGAGAAAAATTATCTCTTTTTGATTCCATCATCCTACTAAGTATTTGTAAGATCCTTTCTGGATTCAGATTCAGTAGGAGTAAAGGATTGCCTCATATCCGAGTGCTAGGCATACATCGGTTATTCCTAACTAAGAACAAACATAAAAAGAAAAACCTAAAAACTATAATAGCTGCAATTCTCAAATCAACACCATATTGCCCGCCAATGGTGCCAAAATTTGGTAACGTCCAAGCTATACCTCTTCTCAGAAGATGATATGATTGCTACCAAATATAGTAACCAAACAAAGGTTTGGGTTGAATCCCAAGAAAATACATGGAATCGTGGATCTTAGCTGTTGTAATGAATGGGCGGAACTGGAAAAGTAAATGGGGAGATTTGAGTATTAATATCGAACTAGTAGCGAATATCAACTTTGGTTGTAATCAGTCGTACTTGAACACTAGGATTGTGTTCCCCCTAGCTTCTTAACTATGTAGGCTTATCGTGCTATGTTGAACCAACTCAATACTTTGCATGCAGAATCGATAAGTTATGTAACTTTTATAGTCTTTTGGATGAGCAGAAGGATTTCACCCTTTACCTTTTAAGTCTCAGGATGTTGCTTTACTAACCCTTATCTTTATCCCAGTTAACTATTACCTTTTGACTTTTTACTTATGAAATAAAATCTGACCATCTTACGTAGATGAAACCTAGTATTGTGTATTAACAGTTAAACTCCTAATTACTATTGTCATTATCTTGTCCTAGTCACTACTCCTCTTTTGGAGTAAGAATAATCTAGGCTGGATCATAATGTTTGCAACTGCTAGAATAACTATTAAAGTGAAGATAATACAATGCATGCATGGGTATCGGTTCAGGAAAACAATAGCACTTCCTCTACTTCATCAATCCACCAAGGTTTCCATAACCCTAGCTATTGGTTTTTAGTTGCTCATGCTTGTGAAGCAATCAGCGACATTCATGATTGAAAGAATAGATGAAATCATAATATTAAGAAGTAGAAAACCCATAACCATAACTGACTTAATCAACTGAAGTTAATACAAGAGAATTCCAAGATCAAAATCTAATCTTGGAATCGAAATATGTTTGTAAGTATCAAGAGTGTGTAACTGCTATTAAAAAACACATAAAGGGTATTTATATAGTACATAAGGAAACCCTAATAGCAAAGCCCAAGAGAAATAGAAGAAAATAGGGTCGGTGGCCACTTATGGTCTCTACTTGCGCCCTGTCCCTGGGAGCAGGTAGAACTTATAGTCAGCGGAGAGGGCATAAGTGGCTACTGTAAGTGCCAAAACATAATTTTCCTGCAAGTCAACTCACAGGATTTTGGACTGCTGCTACTTGCTTTGCCCACATACGGTCCAAAATTTCTACATGAGGTCCATATGTTGACTTAGCAAGTATCGGGAGACATCTTTTCAGCTCTTCTTCAATTCCCACACATGGTTTGATCACGAACAAGTTAGAAAGTATCCCAAACATCCATAATTGCTAAGTATCCAAAAACACCTTTTTCATGAACTTAACATCCAAAACATGATTTCCTGCAAAACACACCCAAAATATATCATATCTAACAAAATAACCTCAAAAACTAGCATATTTTCCTTGTTTTAAGTGTCGAAAGTGGTATAATTCTATAGCACATCAACACCCTCAACTTAGAACGTTTGCATGTCCTCAGGAAACAAAACACAATAAAACAAAAACAACACTTAACTAGGAGAATCTAAGCTATTCAAGGCAGTCAATCAATGCTTTAATCTCAGAACACAACCCATTTTGCCATCCGACACACAGAACAACAAATGTTGATTGAAGTCAACTGTAAAGCATTTTTAACCATCAAAAACCACAAACTCGAATAAAATCACATCAAAATAAATTGGGATCCATTCCAATCATTCCCACACCCTAGAAATACCACAAAGCAACCATAGAGAGGGGTAAAATAGTCAAATCATACAAAAATGAATAATTCACAAAAATCACCAAAAATTAAGTCATTACATCATCCACCACTAAGAATCTAGTTCGTCTGCTAACTAAAGGCAAGGTAATGCTTGAATTAGAAAATACCTAAGGATAACTACAACACATATCATACTCGGTCTTCTAAGTAGCCTCTTCTATAGGTTGATGTCTCCACTGAACCTTAACCACTGAAATATCTCTAGAATACAACCGTCTAACATCCTAGCTAGAATAGAGATGGGTTCCTCAAAAAAGACAACCTCTTATCTAACTAGTCTGAATCCTAATAAATGACATGATACTTGTCCCGAATGTGATGCCGAAGCATGAAAACCTGAAAAACGGGATGAACATAGGGGTAATGCTAACTCATAAGCTATATGCCTAATAGTCCAAAGAATCTCAAATGGTCCAATATACCTAGGGCTAAGCTTGCACCTCTTCACAAACCTCATCACGTCTTTCATGCTTGACACATGAAGAGAGACTTGATCACCAACATTAAATATCAAGGCATGAATTCAATGATTTGCATAACACTTCTGTCTACTTTGAGCTTCTCAAAATCTATCTTGAATAACCGAAAATCTATCAAAAAACTGATAAAGAGAGTTTATACCTTGAGGTCTAATGTTAGAAACATCAAACTAACCAACTGGAGAGCAACAATGCCTATCATACAAAACCTCAAAAAGATATATGTCAATACTGGAATGGTTGCTATTATTTTATGCAAACTTTGCTAAGGGAATCAATCTTAACCAAAAACTTGAAGCCTGAGAAGAAGTTCTGACGACGTTGGTGATAAGGCATCACGAAAGGCATCAGCTTAAACTAGAGAATTGAGTTTGAAGAAAAAATCTGATGATGTTGGTGATACACCGTCAGATCGATGATGTGGCGTCAGCTACATCATCAGCCTAACACAGATTTTGAAGGCGGCGTCAGCTTGAGCATCACCTATTTCAAGAATTTTATTAAGTTTTGTTATTTTATTTCCTTAAATAGGCTTTAGTATAAATAGCATCTTTTAGGGTTTCATTCACAACTTCAGAAGCAACTTTTGACATCTTGTAACTTATTAAAGGGGAGTTCACTTATTTTTTACTCTCTTAACTTAGAATTCAATTTTTCATCCTTTGATTTAGTTATGGGAAATTCTTATTGTACTTGAAGGAGAAACAACTTTGAATTTCATGTTTTGTAAGCTAACTTGCTTTAAGTTATGAATTTAATCTTTGTTATCTCTTTCTATCTTATGAGCAACTAAAATCCATAACTAGGGTTGTGGGATCTATGCTTATTATTTCATTGATTTAATAGTTGGATTAGGATTTGAGTGATTGTGGGAACATCTTGAAATTATGTTGTTTTAACTTGAATCTATTGGTTGCAAACATTAGGTTATACCTTAGGTTTTATTTGCTTCTAATAGAGAAATAGACTAGAGGTTGTCAATTATCATCAGGGACTCGGAAGCTACCAACCTTCTGTTTAATGATTGATGTTGTAACTGGATCAATCTACCTGAGATAACATCCAGTTGGAAATAGATATATTATCTAAGTTTGAGAGAATTAGATAATAAATTGTCTGGTGAGGTTGAGAGATAAGTAAGATAGTATCATCGACAGGGATAATCTGTTGTTCCCACCTATTATGAGAATAATGAACAGTTATTATTCAATGGACATTAATAGTCATAGTGATCACAACCCTAGTTTCTCTATATCATTGATTCGAAATATTGAAATCTAAGTTTTGAGTTCTAAAATAAGTTGAAATGTCATAATTTGTTTGATTGATAAAAACCCCTATTTTGTCTTTTCTTATTATTTATTTGAATTTAACTTGTAGCTATAGTTTGAACTAGTTTAATCGCCACTCACATTATTCCCTGTGGATTAGACCCCAACTCTGAAGTTGGGTAAATATATTGACGACAACCGCCTTGCACTTATTTGAGGTATAAGTTGAGCGTTATAAAAAATGGCGCCGTTGCCGGGGAACAATTTGGCATATTGAGTTAGTTTGGAATTTTAGCTTACTTTCTTGAATTCAAACTTGTAAATATTTATTTGTGATTTCCTTTGTTTCGTGTGTTAGGTAGATTTTATTTATTTTTTCTTATTTCTTACTATGGCATCATGGAATAAATGTGAGTTTAATGGTTGGAAATCTTATCTGGATAATTCATGTCCATATTGTGATGGACACCACTTTTGGCATAACTATAGATATACTCTCCGGAGAGAGATGTGTGCACCATCTCCATCCTACCAGGAGTATAATTGTTCTTTATGTGGTGGTCAAGTTGGACATTAGAGTGATTTCTTAAATTCCTCCTCCCCCTATTGTGCTAACCCAAGTTCTAGTTCTTCTTATGAGTATGAGAGGTCTTATGGTTAAGAAAAGGAAGAACGGAGCACTGGAAAGAGTGACATTGAAGCTATGCTTCAACTAATGTTAGATCGTATAGATACAATGACTAATACCGTATGTGACATACGTCAAGACATTAGGCATTTAACGAGGGAAGAGAAAGGATAGAAGAGATGGAAATCGAGGTCAATCATCTAAAACACTATTATACATTATTTTTAGATGATATCTTATCTGTGGAATCATTTAAAATAATGGAAGAGTGTGACGATGAAGAGCAAAATTCCTATATTGATGATGAGATTGATGTTGTTCAACCTTTGGAGATTTCCCAACCAACCGAGCCAACCATGAGGGATGATGCCAATATTGAGGGAATGGTGCTAAAGGCAAAAGAAGAAGCCAAGCCAATCTCTTATGAAGACTCTAGCCCAATTTAAGGTAAAAATGTTGAGAAGATGAATAAAAGTGAGTGTGTAGAGGATAGTGTAAATTTTAAAGTAGGATTTGTTGGGCCACACTCGAAGCATTTTTCCACATTATGTTTAGATGATATCTTGTTTGTGGAATCATCTAAAATAGTGGAACACTGTGAAGATGAGGAACAAAAATCCTATACTCTTTATTTTACACTTGATAAGCAACACAAAAACACACCTCACTTTAAATCTGAGTTATTTACCATGCATCATCCATTACTTGGCTTCTTAATATTTGTACCACCTCCCTATGAGCAAGGCAAGAAGATGGACTCTAAGTTGAGGGTAGGGCTACTTGTGGTTGTTGATGTCCTCTTGGGGTTTTTGTTGCCGTGCCTCTTTTCTCTGGAGTCTTGTTCCTAGTAGAGTTGGCATGTTTAGGCGTATTGTGTTTTGTTTTGTGATGTGTTTTGGTTAATTGGGAGAAAAATAAGTATCTAGGATAGTTGACATATTTTTGTTGATTTTTTAGACTGATAAATACCTCTCCGTTGGTCTATTTTATAACTGTGTGATATACATTTATGTGTGACCACTGTGCATCTTATTATGGAATTAGTACTAGTGACATGATATCCACTGCTAAACAATTGCATGAACCGGATAGGTAGTAGCTTGTGATGCACATTTGTGCCATGTGTATGTGAGATACTACTTAGTTTCCTTTGTGTGTTAAATCTAGAATTTTCCCAGTTACTCTTACTTTGGTTGAAAGATAGGGGTTAGGAAAGGATCATAGGCCGTTGTTGATGTTAGTCCACTTTTAGCCTAAATGACCTTCCTTGTTATGCATATATCTCTTGATCCCTATTTTGAGCCTGAATTGACCATTTCTTTCTATGAAACCTATCACCTTCCCATTTATATCATAATGAACCTGTTTTGGCCCTGGTCCTCCTTGGACACTGTGCACCTTGACTTAGGCAAACAACCTAAGTTGAGGGTGGCTATCATAGGGGTACATGATGTAAAATGAGTATGAGGAATGGTAGAATAAAAAAAAGAATAAAAAGTAGGGTGCTATAGAAAAAGAATAAGAAAAGAATAGTTGTGAAAAATAAATAAATAAGAAAAGTCACATCCATCCTGAATAATGCGTGATCAAGAAAAGGAGAAAAAGAAGAAAAAGGTTAATAAGTGAACCCCAAAAGTTAAGGTAGTGCCAAGGAGGCTTAGTCACTCTAAATGCCATTGAATATCATACCATCCCTTAGCCTACATTACAAGCCTAAGAAAAGACCTATAGTGATCCTAAATTACCTGTCTGGACACCTTGGTAATGAAAATAAGGGAAAGCATATGGTATTTGACAAGGATTGATTGGAATTTCTTTCTGAGAGTGAGTGTCTCTTGACCGTCCCTGCATTGACATACTTGAGTTCATATATGAGTGAGGAGGGACTTCTTTGTTGTAAGGGTACATCGGGTGCATTGCTAGCTGTTTACTTGTTTTGGTAGTGTAACTTGAACATATGTATGGTTATTGTTGCTGAATTGATGCCATATCTTGATTCCTTTAGGTCACATTGTTAATCTTCATGGATATGCACAACTGGATTGAACGTGGTGAGTGGCATGTATTTTGAGCTAACCTTGATAATTAACTGTGATAGGTATCTTATGTGTCTCTTGGTTAAGCATCGTAGTATGGTGTTATGTAGTTGCTTGAGGACAAGTAATTGTTTTAAGTTGAGGGTGTTGATATGTGAGCAAAAGCTAACACATTTAATGCTTTTTAGCTCAAAATAATTGTGAATTCTAAAGCAACTCTTGTTGTTTTGATGTGTTTGCTCATGATATTGCAGTAAAATGCTGAAGGAATAAAAACAAACAACTGAGCAAAAGAGTTGAAAATCTAAGATAAAGAGAAAAAATTATGGCTGACGACCTCCGTGATACGTCGTCAACCTTGTGATAGCTTATCAACATTGGCATCAACCTTAACCAAAAACGTGAAGCATGAGAAGAAGTTCTAACGACGTTGGAGATAAGGCGTCACGAAGGGCGTCAGCTTAAACCAGAGAATTGAGTTCAAAGAAGAAATTTGACGATGTTGGTGATACATCGTCAGATCGGTGATGCGACGTCAGCTACATCGTCTGCCTAAGATAGATTTTGAAGGCAACTGAAGCATTCTGGCACCATCCGTGATAGAGCGTCAGACTCTTGACTTGGCATCAGCTTAGGCGTCACCTATTCCGAGAATTTTATTAAGTTTTGTTATTTTATTTCCTTAATTAAGCTTTAGTATAAATAACATCTTTTAGGGTTTCATTCATAACTTTGGAAGCAGCTTTTGACATCTTGTAACTTAGTAAAGGGGAGTTCACTTGTTTTTGACTCTCTTAACTTAGAATTCAATTTTCCATCCTTTGATTTAGTTATAGGAAATTCTTATTGTACTTGAAGGAGAAACAACTTTGAATTTCATCTTTTGTAAGTTCACTTGCTTTAAGTTATGAATTTAATCTTTGTTATCTCTTTCTATCTTACGAGCAACTAAAACCCACAACTAGGGTTGTGGGATATATGATTATTATTTTATTGATTTAATAGTTGGATTAGGGTTTGAGTGATTATGGGAACTTCTTAAAATTCTGTTGTTTTAACTTGAATCTATTGGTTGCAAACATTAGGTTATGCCTTAGGTTTTATTTACTTCTAACGGAGAAATAGACTAGAGGTTCAACAGGGACTCAGAAGCTACCAACCTTCTGTTTAATGATTGATGTCGTAACTGGATCAATCTACCTGAGATAACATCCAATTGGAAATAGATATGTTATCTAAGTTCGAGAGAATTAGATAATAAATTGTCTGGTGAGGTCGAGAGATAAGTCAGATAGTATCATAGACAGGGATAATCTGTTGTTCCCACCTATCACGAGAATCATGACAGTTATTATTCAATGGAGATTAATAGTCATAGTGATCACAATCCTAGTTTCTCTATATCACTGATTCGAAATATTGAAATCTAAGTTTTGAGTTCTAAAATAAGTTGAAACGTTAGAATTTGTTTGATTGGTAAAAACCCCTATTTTGTCTTTTCTTATTATTTATTTGAATTGAACTTGTAGCTATAGTTTCGAACTAGTTTAATCGCCACTCACATTGTTCCCTGTGGATTCGACCCCAACTTTGAAGTTGGGTAAATATATTGACGATGATC
Organism: Capsicum annuum; assembly: GCF_002878395.1. Taxonomy (NCBI): domain Eukaryota; kingdom Viridiplantae; phylum Streptophyta; class Magnoliopsida; order Solanales; family Solanaceae; genus Capsicum; species Capsicum annuum. The sequence continues at coordinate 148,972,536 of NC_061115.1, read as the reverse complement.
GCCTTGCACTTATTTGAGGTGTAAGTTGAGCGTTATAGCAATTTGGTATAATTTGACTTAAAATTTTACCCGACCCTTAATAGCAATTTGGTATAATTTTATTCCTAATGATGTGTAGATTACTATTTTGATAGAATGGCGAGATTTTAGGGTCATGGAGTGAAAAAGAATGATTCGTGGATGATTTAAGGGTTGTAATTTGTCTTTGATGTAGGCTTCTATCTACCCTTATTCTTGAGATGGGATTTGATATATGTTTGTTAGGGATATGATTGCTGATAGAATATCATGACTGAGTCTAATTTATGAATTAGGAGCTAGAAGGCTAATTGACCCTTAAGGTGAAATACTTATTCTACTTCTATGATCCTATTGCCATCTTGATAGATTTAGCTATTTCATAGTATAATTTTCATATTATACTAGATATGGGATGGTATTTAGGTATTTGAAGACTGATTGGTATAATTAGTCTTATTTGGATTCTTTAGGCTATATTAGAACCATAATTTAGGTAAAATTGCCTTAATTTCTCATGTTTTAGGTGGAACTATTAACTCAGGTCTAATCATAGCTTATTCATCACCTAGAAGTGAATGTTGATACCTTAGCCTTGTTTAGGGTAGAAACTTGTCTAAAATAGAATTCGGGGATTAGAAGTGGGTCCCTCCGTCCCAACTTAGGCCAAGATACATGTTAGCTTTTCTAGACTTATTTATGTACATGTTAGCATATTGGACATAATTAAGGTAATTAACCTTTAGTATGAGGTTTAATATGTTACTCGGTGGGTTGTGATGGTTTTTCTTGAATTATTATGTTATGGTTATGTCAGTTATAAATTATTAGGCCCCAAGCCGTGATTAGGATAGTGGTTTAATTTCAAGAGGTGTTGTATCCTTATAAAAGAATGACCGTAGTTGTTAGATGATTTGATTCTTATAATTGTATTTGTTTGGATACTGGTGATGGAATACATAGATTTGGTAAATTCATGATCACTTAGTAAATGGTACGATCCCAACCAAAATATGATTTTTTTTCCCTAAAAAAGGGATTTATCCCTGTTTTTCACTTTTACAATAAATTTCTTCACAACAGGAATCATAGCATCTTTATGAGTAACTTATGAGCCTTTGAGACTAAGTATGATAATTTTGAGATTTGAACAAGATAGATTCCAATCCATGGTTTTGCTACTACTATTTACCCCGATCGAGAGAGATTTCTCCTTTTTTACACTTTTATGATGATTTAGTCTCGAAGTTTACCTCGAGCAATGGATTTATGGACTTATACGATTTTAGCAACGGTTCTAGACCATGCATTTTATGTGTATATATTTATATATATATATATATATATCTGGTGCTAGACCAAGTGCATTGATGATGGTATTGATGATATAAGTTCCAGTTCAAGTTTGACGATTAATGATGACATTGATGATTATTTGAAATCCTAGATCGGGACCAAGTCAGTGTATACGGGTATTCCCAAACCTCATAGGGACTCCTTCGATGAGCTATTGTACCAGAGAAAAAATATCACCATAGGTCCTTCCTTTGTGAGCTATCGAGCTAGAGGAGGTGTATACATTGGGTTACTTTATGGTACTTTATGGTCTTATGAACTCTCCTTGCATTCATTCATGCATGTGAATTGCCTATCACTAGTATGACCCAATATTTATTAGCCTTATGGAGGGCTATGATTGTTGTTTGTTGATTGAAACTTCCAGGCCTATAGCGATGGGGTTTTATGAAAAGCCTGATTAGAAATTGGTTGTCCGGACTAGACGATTACCTTGTAGTGTTATTATTATTATTATTATGGTTACTACATGGCAGGTTGATTAACGGTCTGGTATTAAGACTTGGAGGTATGAGTTAGATTCCTTATGCTTATAGTTATTTCATTATGTATGATTATTCCATAGTTTGACATTATGACTTTAGACCCTGATATCTTGATTTATTTCTTTATAGCTACTTATTATAGTACGTTTCTCATGTTTAGATGGATGGATTAGAGATCCTAATTATATTAGCGCTAGTTCCTACTATGATTGAGAGGTCCGAAGATGCTAGCTGATTACTTAACTTGTACCCTTGAGTTAGCCTTGTTATGTATATGTATCTATCTATAGTAGTTAAGGTATTATCGTATATCTATCCCTTCTTTCATGTACTCATATTGTAAATCCATTTCTTGGCCTTGAATTCTATTATATATATATATATATATATATATATCCTTTTTTTGCTCTTTATTCATAAATTGGATAGTGATATATGGTATCGTGTTAAGGTCTCAAAGTATGGTTGAAGAAGGGTAACTTATCCTTATTATTCCATTAGCTTATTATGTTAGTTTCTTGGATATGAATCCTTATTGTCTCCTTAGATTTATTATGTAGTTTGGTGGATAATTGGGTGAAGTTTACATTCTTTCTGGCATGTTATGTATATTTACATTATCTTTGGAGCTTAATCGACAGTCGACTACTGAGTACTACATGTTTGATACTCTACTACACTTTCTAGGTGTGTAAATTATAGTATGGGTTCTCACTGTTAGTTTGTGCATCGTGCAGAGTAGATATGAGACAGCGCCCAGGCACACATGCAAGTGTACGTGATCTTATCAACTATTAAAGTGGACTAATTAAAGCCAAATATCGATCCCACAGGGACTTGGTTAAACAATGATTCAATTTCACTTCATAATTTAGATTCAATTGATGCTATCATAACCAAAAGAGAGTTTGGAGTTTGTAAATTGCAAGCAAAGTAAATAATGCATAAAGTAAAGATCTTGGATGTAAAACCCCGTACTTCTACCTAGCTTAAAATCATCCCAGAAATGTTAAAGACTTGTTTCAAAGATGAATCCATTTTTATACATGTTTAATTTTCAATATTTTCACTTTTTATCATGTGGGAAATTGAATAAGCTTTCCATCAATACAAAATTCACCCAAATCCAACACCCGGGCGAAGAGCTAGAGCCATTTTAGTAAGATAGTGTGCCACCTGAGCCATCAACGCGTTGTGGAGCTAGCCAAAATGGCAATTGTCCAAATTCAGTGAGTCTCCGCGATTATGACACACTGTGCTAGGGCTAAAATTAAGAATTGTCCTTTTTCCAGTGTCTCAACGCGATGTCTCCGCGTTGAGCCAAACATCCAGGTCACAAACAAAGTGGCAACATGATAGCCCTGCATCGCCCCACCATTCAGATTCCCAATTGTCAAGTTCCAGTGACTTGGTCCGACAGCAGCACGATGAGGAAGAAAATTAGGAAATTTTCAAAAAAATTAAAATACGCGTCCAAGAGTTAAAAGGGTCAATTTCCTACCCCTATTTAAACCCAATAACACGTGATTCAACTGTTTTTCATCCAAAACACAGTGTTTCTCTTAAGTTTCTCCAAGAACAAGCTAGGGTTTTCAATTGGGGAATCAAATCCAAGACTCAAATTCAAGAATCTCTCTGTCAATCTTCATAGAATTCAAAACCAAGGTATTTACAGTGTTCATTCATAGATTCCTTTCATCCATGAAGCCCAAGGATCAAGTTTTAAATATTGTATTGTGAATATTTTGTTGTGGGTTGATTATGTTCATGTTATTATGGTTGTATGATTTCCAAGATGGAATCTTTATGTGGTGTTCATGAACCTATGCTAGTATGTGGTCAGAAACATATGAAATTGAGTTGAAATATGGAGTTTTGTTGTATTAATTTGATGGTCATGCCTATGCCCTAAGTCATGCATCCTAGGTGTTTGATAAAATGCCTAAGAGAATAGAAATTATGTATTATAGCTAAATTGTGACCCAAGTGATAAGTATATCCTTTACCCTTTGACTAAGAATGACTTCCATGATATTGTGTGCATTATGAATGGTTGAGGGAATGTCCATGAGAATAGGTTGAGGAAAGTATGACATGTTTATATGCAATTACATTTATGTACAAGACTATGATAACCATGTGCTTCATGAAATCCCTAAATTGATGTATTATGAATTGTTGATATTGGTCATGTGTTCAAGAAGTGTCATGTTCTGTCAGTTTCATGCTATCGAGTCCTGGGGTACTTGTACCCAACAATTTAGCTGTGTGCCTAGAGCCAGCGTCATGTTTTCACGATACTCTCAGTTAAGCCATGATCCTTAAAATTTAGTCAGTCATATAACTCAAGAAAACTCAGTAAATTTAGTTTCAGTCTAGTCCTACCCAGTAATCTCAGTGACTTCAGTGGTCTCAGTAACATCAATACTCAGTAATCTTGGTAACCTCAGTATTCCTAAAAATCTCAATAACTTAAGTATTCCCCGTCAGTCTTCAGGTCTCAGTAGCATTCCGACAGTCAATGGAACTCAGTCAACTCAGTTTAGCTCTAAACAATACCATTAGTATCAGTTCAGTTCAGTTAATCATTTCAGTGTCTATTCAGTTGGGAGTAGGATTCAGCATCGAGTGAACCCAGGGATGAGGACACACACTGTTAGCCAGTAGAGTGTGTAATCCTTAGTAGCAATCCCTGTATTTTAGAACTACAGAGCCAGCGTAGGTTGAGATGTACCCCTATGAGTATAGGGATTTATACATCTCATTTATGTTTCCTACTAGGAGGGGTTGACGAAAGAGCTCCCTATTAGAGAGGGTATACTTATAGCTTGTCTTTACTCGTGGCACGGTACTGACACCCTTCCAGCTGGGGTTGCAGGTTAGACCTCTCCTGTTCAGTTTTGAGGCATGTCGATTTGATGATTACCTCCCATAGTCTCAATTTCAGATCCAGTTTCAGTAATAGAACTCAATTCAGTTCTACAGAAATCCAGGACTGTCAGATACAGTCAAATCAGTACAGTGCAAACCTAGCTAGTTCCATTAGGATCAGGACTGTCAGATATAGTCACTCATATTATCAGTATTCAGACTCAGTAATTATGTTATCACAAACTCAATTAATAGTATAATAATTACATAAAACCCATATTATCAGTATTCAGTTTCAAAACTGTCAGATATAGTCAATCAGGTTAGTTCTTCATAATTAAAACTGTAAGAAATAGTCTTTCCTTTATTAATAATATAGCATCAGTTCCTTAGTACTCTATAGACTCAGTTATTCAGTATCCCAGTATTAGCACTCAGATATCATTAGATTCATATTATCAAAATTCATGAGTCAGTGTTATCACAAATTCAGTTACAGTCTCTTATTCATGCATGTATTCTCATATTCATGTTATTCAGTCAGTTAGTATTTTTCATGCATATGAACCATTGCATTCAGCCTACATCATATGCATAGCAGTTCATTCAACGTACTGACGCATTTGCGCTATGGTGTTTTATACCATAGGTTTAGAAGCACGAGCTCCCGAGCATTCTTAGTAGATCAGACATTCAGCAGCTAGACTTATAGTGAGTCCTCATTATTCGAGGATAACATGATTATTTTATTACTTTATTACTTTAATAGTTCGAAGTTAGTTTGGGATATGTCCCATCAACTTCACAGTTTTCAGACAATTTAGAGGCTTTCAGACTAAAACATGTTTCAGATAGTTTATTTCAGTTTTGGGTATTGTTATACCCCATTACAGACATTGTATTATATTCAGTATTAGTTCAGTTTTGAACCTTATGGCCTTAAAGCTAATATTCCGAATATTTATAATGTATTATTCAGTGCTCAGTTACAGATATCAGTCATGGGTTAGCTTATTGTCCTTCGGGGTCATGAGCATTGTGTAGCATTTTGGGTACTAGATTCGGGCCGTTACAAACTTGGTGTCAGAGCCTAAGGTTCAACAATGTCCTAGGAAGTCTGAAAAACAACATTTAGTAGAGTCTTGTGCATGGGTGTGTTGTGCACCACACTTATGTACAGGAGGCTATGAGATGTTTTTTGAACTGTTTCCCCTTTTTCATATTTCAGATCATGTTATAGAAAGGTTCTCTAAGAAATTCATGTAGGTTATCATCATGATCCACTTATGTCAACTCCACCTTACTTTTAATGTAACAGAAATAGTGAAGCTCAAGGTCCTAGGGGTAGGACTTTCTCAGACAGTCCCCACAGACAGTTATGGGATTGCCCACAGACTCAAAAGTATCCCATCACTTCCGTTATGTTCCAAAGTTGTTGTAACGCCCCGAAATCAAATCCAGAGATGTCACACGGTGCTTAAGGTCACAAGTGACCCCAAGCTAACCCTTCATCTGGCATAACTCAAAGCAATTGAATAAAATGCATAAAATAGAGGGAATAATGTGGAAACAACCCATAACTTAGTCTGACCAACAAGAAAGTAAATTTATACGGTCACAATTCTGCTCATATATATACAAATCCGAAACTGAATACACTAACTACTAGTGACTGTCTATGAAGCCTCTACTAGCATTGACCAAAGATAGCCGGGTCATGACTCCCAACTACCCCTACTCAATATGACTGAATATAGAAAATACAATACACCTCAAATCCGAACAACTCAAGTCCCTGAATCAAAAGGACTAATCACCTGCCGATCGAGAGCTGCGACACAGCTGAACATAATATGTGCGCTACAGTTTGTACCTATATTTTGGTAAGAATGTAGCCCATGGAAATATGTGGGTCAGTACTTTAAAATGTACTAAGTATGTGGGGTTGCCTGCAATAATATAAATAGTACAATCAATTTCATGAAAACATGCATACGGACAATGATGACTCACTTGGCTTGAGTTATATCAAATCATACTTTTCGTAATTTCATAATAAACAGTTCATATGATAAAATCTCGTAATCCACGTAAATCATTATAAATCATAAATTATGATAAATCATCCTAAATCATCCTAAATTATCATATCGTCAAAAATCATCATAGGTAATTATAAATCATCATAAATGACCATAAAACATCATAAACATCTCAACTCTTTGACTCAAATCTCAGAGTGACTCGGTAATTCAAGAAACTTAATCTTATGGACATGGGAGTTTCCTATAACCGACAACCCCATGTGAGCTATGTGGTATACCAACGTTTGAAACCCCCGTTGGCGGGAGCATCATGCTCTTTGCCAGGGAGTACGACCTTAAAACTGAAATAATCACAATCGGGCTCTCTGGCCAATAATATCATCATCAAATAACCCTACGGTGGCACATAGGTTTGGAAAAATACCAAATTTTTATCTCGTTGCTAAGTACTACTCCCCAACAAGCTCAGAACGCGTTAAGAAATCCACCACAACATCATAAGGGTCTATCATAAAGACCAAATCAAATCTCTTTCTCATTTATCAAATCATATCAATTTGTGGATCCCTAACTCAACACATTTTAGCTCAAAACATTTTAATCTTCCTCAACATCAACAAGGTATCAATGCATTGAACCATAACCGACTCGACATTTGGACAAGGATATGAAGACTCAATACGTAATATTTTAAAAAATTTACCTCATCAAAATCATCCAAAAAATACCAAGACTCATTGCAACTTCGATATCAATATACCTAATAACTCAAATCGTCATAAGGAAGCTCAAAAATTGACACATGGCTCGAAAACACTTGAAAATACCAATAATTCATTCTTGAACTTAAAACATGGATACATGTTCAAAATATATCAATTCTTGATAGAAACACCAAGAATCTCAATATTAAATCTCAATTCATAGAACGAAAATAGTCAAATACTCATGTGATTCAAAACTTACAATTCAAATCTTTATAAGTTCATAATCGAATTATTTAAACATAATTCAACTTACAGAACCATATGAATCCATTAAATAATCTTAATTGGAAAGCTTGAACAATTTACATATATACATAATCAAAATCTTAAGGTAGGATATCTTGGAAATAAATTCATCTGCCAAACTCATAATAATCCAAAATAAAATTTGAAGATACGGGCACAAGAACGGAAGAATTATTCTTGTTCAAACCCCATATACCTTAAAATTAAAGATTAGAATGAATTCTTGCCTCGGAACACTATTCACAAAACTGATTGGTGCATCTCAAAGAGCTCGAAACGGGGACTTCATTTATCGGATTAATTTGGAATTTCCATGGTGGAATTGGAAGATTTAGGAAGGGGAATTTAGAGGTTTAGGGTTTCTTTCTTGGATTTTTTTTTAAATAACAGACTTTGATGCCCAAAATCAGTTTTTATGCTTATTTCCACGAAATGGGGCAAGGGTGAAATGACTGGATTGCCCCTAAGGAAATTGAAAAATGGCAGAAAATTCCTGCGTACCTTGGCCACGAAAAACTGAATAACTCCTCGTTCAGATATTGGATTTTTGTGAAATTTATATCGTTGGAAAGATAACTCAAAGATCTTTAAATTTATATATGGTAGGACACCCAGTTCGCCATATATAAGGATTTATGATCGACCGAAGTTGACCCAAATCAAATCTGTCCCTCAGTTACTGATTTGACATGCTGTAATAAATTGATCGTAACTTATTACTCTGATGTTGGAATAGGGTGAAACCAATTGAATTGGAAAGAAGACTCAAAGAGATTTCGTTTGATATATAGAAAATCTCCTAGTTCCTTATATTCAGGAAGTGATGATCGTTTAAAGTTGGCCCTGAAATGCTGAAAATTGCTGGAGCATGCTAATCGCATGGTGCCACTGTTTTGGGCACCCAAGCGTGCCCTTATGCTACTCCAAAAATTTCGAAACTCACTCGGGATTTATTATGACCTTTCCTCATCGTAACGCAACTTGAAAATCAAAAAATAGATGTCGGAAAGGTCATCAAAGAAATACCGAAAGATCAGAGGTCTAAATGATAAAGTTTCAACAGTTAGCAAATTTTTTTTTTGAGTGCTAAGCTTCTCTTGGCAAGATAAAAATTCTTTAATGACTCGACACATTTGGGAGCGAAATATTTTACGGGAAAAACTCGGGGTATCAGATCATCTCCCCCTTTGAAACATTCATCCCCGAATGTCGCTCGTTAGGTTAGGAAGGCAAGGAAAATTGAGGATACGCAACTAAAATAGCTTGATGAACAAGTTTTTATTTTTCTAAGCTTTGGAGTACTTTCCGACGCATAAGCTCATGATAATCACAACGACATTGTTGAGTCTATTACTAAAAGAGTTGGATGAAGGAAGAATTATTAACTTCGACTTAAATCCGCATACACAAAGAAAGAGATGAAAGATCTAGGATATGAAAACTTGGGATATCACAATATCTCCCTCTTGGGATTGGTTCTCCCCGAATAATACTAATTGATTCAAGGGACACTTTATGATCGACCCATGCCTTAATACTTGGGTTGGAAACAAAAGCAAAGGCTAAATAGAATTTGGTAACTCACTTTGACGCAAATAAATCATTCTTCAAATGGTTATGCTCACGAAACTTCAAGTAGTGAGATTGAACCACATCGGAAGATGGAAGAAATATATGAATCCGTCGGAATAACTATCAAGTTGAATTTCTAGGTGCACGGACCGAATCAAGACACGCTCTCATTCAATTAGGACATGATTCAAAATATTTCCAAGGAACTTTCAATGCTACTAGGAAGCAATTGGGTTTGGGATATGGTCCGAACAATATATATATATATATATATTGAAATAAGGATTTATAACTCGACCCCAATTTTAAGTATGGAACGTAGGTTGATTAGTCTTATATCAAAATAAAAGTACTAGACCCCACGCAGTACAACTTACTTTCAAGCTTATCAATACGCTTCGTACACCCTTTCTCCGCAATACTATTTTACCCAAACACCAAACTTACTTGATTCAATTCATAATTCTCACAAGGTATTTGCAATCTTGGCTATTCAAATCTAACTAAGCCAAACTCTCTCTCCTCATTTTCAAGCTTAATTTGGAGTCACCAATTCCTCCACTTAAAACCGTAACATAGCACCATTCTGAATTATAAATTTACACACATCCACATTATTACAATTCCTCATCTCACAGATAATTCTTATTATCACTCAATCAACTCTAATCCACTTAATACTCACCATTTTCAACCATCATATTCATATCAACAAGTCTTGAAGCTTAGGGAACTATTCATAGGCATATACGCAATTCAACTTATAGCAAGGCCAAGGCTTGCAACTAATATCCTCAGACAGGAGATATATTCACAATACATGAGTGCTATGGAAGATCAATTTACAAGAGCTTTTAGCTTAGACTTCTAAATCAACATAGACACCAAAACTTATCGATAATACAAACTTTAATCTCCATCCATATATACACACATGATGTTCAAGCCTATCTTTATAATCACGTATACACTCCTAATCAACACCCATAAAACACCTTTTTCAAATTCTACAATCCTTTATTAAGACAACTTTCAGACACTATTCTTAAGAAAACACTCACTAACTTTTCCAATTAACTAAGACATGCACAAGAATTCACTTCAATAATTCTCCACCTACAAACCTAGATAAACCATAACACAACCACTTTCACAAACACAACACAAAATACTTCAAATAACCATGACATCTATCAAAAGCCTAGCCTCAAGCTTACTCCACACTTGCCACCTTAGCTAAAATGAACATGCCACAATCTTTATCAACAAAAACCCGCTCACTCTCTCCTATCATCACCACTGTTCATCCACACTCCCTCGATAAATGGAAAGTCACGAAAGGGTAGAATATGAAGGGATATTGTGTATGACTTGGTGTAGTTTTTGAGGCCGGAGAACTAGGGCATCAAATGCATGAATTCAACCAGAATCAAGATTAAAGATTAAGCACACCAAGGACATAAATTGAATCTTATTGGTCGCTAAGGGTGTTGCCGACGGACTGAACTTGAACATACAATAAAACTTAAGCACATACATTATGAACCGCGCAACTTGAGTTTGGAGTTTATAGCTTTTGGTATGTCGATTTCGCCCACTAGAAAAAATTGGGGCTCCATATTTTGATAGTTAGGAGAATACATGTTTTCCCATGATATGCATTGACATGTATTATGATCGGGAGAATGAAACATAAGGCATGAGAAAATATCGAAGCCACTGAAAAGGCTGGGGTAAAATAGGATCAACACCACTACTTCTCACCACCAACTTGCAACCCACCGATACACCAACCTGAATCCCGCAATCTTAACTTAGTAAATTTTTTTTCTACTATCTCCCCCTTAGACTTAAGCTAACACTCCGAGTCAATGAATCACCATACAAACTCTAGTCCACGACATTCACTTTACTTCAGGTTCCCAGATATACCCATACAGAAGATCCATAACTTAACCCGCATAACTACACCCGCGAGCGCAAAACCCATTCTTAACATAACTCTCAAATACCCACCAACTTAGACAACTTCAAAAGTTATCATACAACAATGCATTCACTCCGCAGCTTAGATTCTAGAACTTACCATGGATACATCAAACCTTTGCTAAACCATACTAACTTTTTCGTGCTTTACTAACATCACATCTCAAACTAACACCCTCGTCAACCTCTAATGCCCAAGTTAACTCACAATTATATCGTATACCACATATCCTCATTCATACTTACCTGATCAAGGATAACACTAACCGCTTAATATTTAATAACTTAAAAAAAATTCCCATAACACCTTGAGCATACTACTACCTCAACACACAATATCACACTTGATCACAAACAAATAGACTTAAGCTCCCATACATATGGTTCAAACCTACTAAATCTCCTCCCTATCACTAACGTCGTAGCAATTCAATCATTAAATTCATTTTTCTCATCACCCGCTATACAAACTTAACAACTCAATCTGACTACGATTAACAACAATCTCAACAACCATTTCCATCTATTAAACACCCTAAAAATACTAGTCCACCAAAACCTCATAACAACAATAATCATCCACAATTCCATGGCCTATGCCATAATAATTTATTAACACCGCCTTTCACCATGTTTCTAACCAATGCAAGACCAATAGAGTAAATAACCAGCGGCTAGTGAATCGAAATAGGCCTTACACAGCTTTACTAGACTTTGGTTTTGTCTTTTGTAAAAGGAAATAAATATCAAAACAATTATGCTAGTGAATAAAAATAAGCCCCACACGGCTTCACTAGACTTCAAGTTTTCATCAAAAGATGATTAGAAAATATTTTCAAGAAATAAAAGCCTGGTACACCATAATCAAGGATTCGAGAATATGTGTCTTGCTTTACCTCAACTGAATGACTCAAGAGGGATGAGGGTACATCTTTTCAAGCTATGGGACCTTTGCTAGTAAGCCCAGGAATATAATCAAGAGAGAAAATTAGAACTAGTTAATCACCTCGTCTCAACATTAGTACACGAATAAGGAAATTACGAAATCACATCATGAATTCTAGGGAGAAATCCAAAAACACTTCCGACATAGGCTTAATGCACAACCTTCAAGAACGTACATATGACACCTCAATTTTTTGAAACTCAAGAGCACTAATGAAATTATTTTTTTCTAGTTCACTTATAAGCTCGTAATATCAGAGGAGATTATCTAAGAAAGCTCCATCTATAAGGATTTACGCTTGACTATATCCAGGATTTTAGAACAAGGCGAAATGGCCCAATTTATGCAAGATATGAACCTATATGAATTTCTTAAGAAATCTTTCCATAGCACGATCTACAACTTGAAAGAAAGGGAACATTTTCCTAAATTCCTCATAGCCACTCGAAGAAAAGTACAGGCATCTCCGTATCGGTCCGCAAGACTCTACTAGACACGGCTTCATAGACACCCTAGGACACTTGAACTCTGTGCTCTGATACCAAGCTTGTAACGCCCCAAAATTGAATCCCGAGACATCACACAGTGCTTAAAGTCACAAGTGACCCCAAGCTAATGCTTCATCTGGCATACCCAAAGCAATTGAATAAAATGCATAAAATAGAGGGAATAATGCAGAAACAACCTATAACTTAGTTTGACCAACATGAAAAAATAAAATTACACGATCATAATTCTGCTTATATATATACAATCTGAAATTGAATACACTGACTACTAGTTACTGTCTATGAAGCCTCTACTAGCATTGACCAAAGATAGCCGGTTCATGACTCCCAACTACCCCTACTCAATACAACTGAATATAGAAAATAAAAGACACCTCAAATCTGAAAAACTCAAGATCCCTGAATCAAAAGGACTAATCACCTGCCGATCTAGAGCTACGACCCAGATGAACATGATATGTACGCTAAATCTTGTACCTACATTTTGGTAAGAATGTAGCTCATGGAAATACGTGGGTAGCACTTTGAAATGTACTGAGTATGTGGGGGTGCATGCAACAATATAAATAGTATAATCAATTTCATGAAAACATGCATACGGACAATGATGACTCACTTGGCTTGAGTTATATCAAATCATACTTTTCGTAATTTCATAATAAACAGTTTATATGATAAAATCTCATAATCGACGTAAATCATTATAAATCATAAATTATGATAAATCATCCTAAATCATCATAAATTATCATATCGTCAAAAATCATCATAGGTATTTATAAATCATCATAAATGACCATAAAACATCATAAACATCTCAACTCTTTGACTCAAATCTCGAAGTGACTCGGTAATTCAAGAAACTTAATCTTATAGACACGGGAGTTTTCTATAACTGACAACCCCACGTGAGCTACGTGGAATACCAACGTTTGAAACCCCCATTGGCGAGAGTGTCATGCTCTTTGCCAGGGAGTACGACCTTAAAACAACAATAATCACAATCAGGCTCTCTGTCGAATAATATCATCATCAAACAACCCTACTGTGGCACATCGGTTTGGGGAAATACCAAATTTCCCTCTTGATGCTAAGTACTACTCCCCGATCAGCTCAGAACGCGTTAGGAAATCCACCACAACATCACAAGGGTCTATCATAAAGACCAAATCAAATCTCTTTCTCATTTATCAAATTATATCAATTTGTGGATTCCTCACTCAACACATTTTAGTTCAAAACATTTTAATCTTCCTCAACATCAACAAGGTATCAATGCATTGAACCATAACCAACTCGACATTTTGAAAAGGATATGAAGATTCAATACGTAATATTTTAAAAAATTTAACTCATCAAAACCATCCAGAAAATACCAAGACTTATTGGAACTTTGATATCAATATACCTAATAACTCAAATCGTCATAAGAAAGCTCAAAAATTGACACATGGCTCGAAAACACTTGGAAATACCAATAATTCATTCTTGAACTTAAAACATGGATACATGTTCAAAATATATCAATTCTTGATAGAAACACCAAGAATCCCAATATTAAATCTCAATTCATAGAACGAAAATAGTCAAATACTCATGTGATTCAAAACTTACAATTCAAATCTTTATAAGTTAATAATCGAATTATTTAGACATAATTCAACTTACAGAAACATATAAATCTATTAAATAATCATAATTGGCAAGCTTGAACAATTTACATATATACATAATCAAAATCTCATGGTAGGATATCTTGAAAATAAATTCATTTGCCAAACTCATAATAATCCATAATAAAATTTAAAGATACGGGCACAAGAACGGAAGAATTATTCTTGTTCAAACCCCACATACCTTAAAATTAAAGATTGGAATGAATTTTTGCCTCGGAACACTATTCACAAAATTGATTGGTGCATCTCAAAGAGCTCGGAATGAGGACTTCATTTATCGGATTAATTTGAAATTTTCATGGTGGAATTGAAAGATTTAGGAAGGGGAATTTAGAGGTTTAGAGTTTCTTTCTTGGAATTACTTTTTAAAAATAACAGACTTTGATGCCCAAAATCAGTTTTTATACTTATTTCCATGAAATAGGGCAAGGGTGAAATGACTGGATTGCCCCTAAGGAAATTGAAAAATGGCAGAAAAATCCTATGTACCTTGGCCACAAAAAACTGAATAACTCCTCGTTCGGGTATTAGATTTTTGCGAAATTTATATCGTTGGAAAGTTAACTCAAAGATCTTTAATTTTATATATGGTACGCCACCTAGTTCATTATATATAAGGAGTTATGATCGACCGAATTTGACCCAAATCAAATCCGTCCCTTAGTTACTGATTTGACATGCTAAAATAAATTGATCGTAACTTATTACTCTAATGTTGGAATGGGGGGAAACCAATTGCATTGGAAAGAAGACTCAAAGAGATTTTGTTTGATGTATAGCAGATCTCCCAGTTCTTTATATTCAGGAAGTGATGATCATTTGAATTTGGCCCTAAAATGCTGAAAATTTCTGGAGCATGCTAATCGCATGGTGCCACTGTTTTGGGCACCCAAATGTGCCGTTATGCTACTCCAAAAATTCCAAAATTCACTCGAGATGTATTATGTCCTTTCCCTATCACAACATAACTTGAAAATCAAAAAACGGATGTCAGAAAGGTTGTCAAATAAATACCCAAAGATCAGAGGTCTAAACGAGAAAGTTTCAATACTTAGCAAAATTTTTTTTGAGTGCTAAGCTTTTCTTGGAAAGATAAAAATTCTTTAACGACTCGACACATTTGGGAGAAAAATATTTAACGGGAAAAATTGGGGTATCACAGTTGTACAGATCTCATTCATGATCATTAGAACTCATTCGCAAACCCAAAATTAGATATGTCATCATATCCGTTCTCAGAATCCTATGATAGTATATGACCTAGAGTTAGAGGCATGAACCCAGGAGTTTAGCAGTAGTAGATTTGGGATAACACTATCCAAATTAAGCAGATTATGTGTTCATGGGGATAGTTGTACCAAGGTAGACCAGTAGGCTTGAACAGTGCATTCAAGAATTTAAGATTATTGATCTAAAATTTAGTATGAAGGTGTGGATTTGAATTAAGACATGCAATTTTAGTAGTATACAAAGAAACGAAATCAGATGATGTGTTTAGTAAGGCAAGCACGTGTTGAACAGAGTGTAAGTATGTGATGATGATTGCATTTTAGTTTAGAGTTTAGTAAAGTGTTCACAGACTTATGATGATGGCTTAAAGCCAAGGGGGAGATGATAGATCAAGTGACCAATTCAGGCTCTCAGATTCCAGTAGTAGTGGTAGTAAGTATAGAAAAGTTGTAAGGGAAGATAATTCCTGACCCATTCTTATCTCAGTGTAAAGTTTGGTACTTCAGTCGGCATGATGCCTACACATGCTTCACATCTCAGTTCTATGAACACAACTTATATTCACATGCTTTTCATAGAATCATGTACGATTCCATTTTTCCAACATAAGGAGCTCAGTTCTATCCCCTTCAGTAATACAAATCATGTCCCACGAATGCAAAAAACTCCAAACTCAAGTCATGCAGCTCATGACTCATGCACTCATGTCATTCTTTACAGTATGCTTAGCCTACACGATTCATGACTTCAGTCTTAGGGTTCAGTCAAACTCAGATTATGCCACGTATACTCTAAGTTTAGATACCTCGGTGAATCCATAGTGTTAATGTTCCATTCCACAGGCCTCAGTTACAACATCATTCAGTAGTCAGTATTTAGTAAAGGACTTAGATAGTTCTACAAAACCATGGCTTTCAGCTATCAGTTATTTAGACATCAAAATTCAGTGCTCATATACTAGTCTAAACCTCAGTTATTGAAAACCAGCATTCAGTCCCAGTTACAGTCTTAGTTAGGGGTACAGTATTAATTACCGTCTTAGCGACAATCTCAGTCCCAGTCCTAGTTTAACTAGATCAGAAACTCAGTTCACTTTCAGGATTACTCGACCATAGCATATAGCTATTAGTTACTCAGTCATTAATATTTCAATACCTCAGTTATGAAGTATTTCTAAATCATGACATATGCTTGGTCTCACAATTTCAAGTAATACGGTTTTCATAAATCCATGCCCAGTCACCTCATGTGACTCAGTCAGTCCTTACCTCCTATGCATAATATTCTACTACCTCAGGCTAGTCATTCAGACTAAGTGCAGTTCAGACTTATATGCCAGCATTTATCTATAAGTTATTCAGCTAATCAGATAAATTAGTATGTTTATGCATTCGTGCTCAACACTATGTGAACTTTTTCAGCAGTCTCAATTGCAGTGCATAAGGTTTGGTCACTGTATCTTAGAGAATGTTTCATAGGCCTTGCCTCCTAATAAAAAACCCCCAGCCATGTAGTGATCTCCCATTCAGATGTCCTACTCAGACCAGGCCAAGATTTGCTTTCTCTCTACAGTCATTAGAACTCTATAGAAAGAGTGTCATAGAAATGCTTCATTCGAGTATAAGTTTTTATCATGAGTTAGTCCGCAAAGCCAGTACTTCAGTTTAGCAGTCAAAATAGACAAGTTCAGATGGTGTGGTTCCCTATCTTTCTACCTAATTGCACTATTTAGAATCTCATGAATGTGATCATTCTAAGATGGACCAACTAGGTAGTTGCGTGTTCAACTTGGTTCATGCGTTAGTTTCATATCCCAGATATTCAGTCACGATTCAGTTCGTTGGTGCCCTACGCATCATTTCAGTTTTTTTCAGTATCATAGTCAAGTCAGTATTTTTCTATAGACCTAGTTTCCTAAGGGCGAGATACACCATAATTCCCTAAAACTTTAATGACATAATCATTTCGCTCTCTTTTCCTAAGAATCCAGCTTGGAGTAGTGGGTACCCATAGGTTGACCCTATAGCTCTAATCTCGATCGTATGCCACATATTCAAGGTACTTAGTTCAGATCACGATATTTCGCTTATGATCATGTTCCAGACCCAGTTATGTTCTCATTTTTCCACACATGCATATTTAGTAATTAATCTCAGACTCATCCCAAGGTAATAGCTTTTCTTAAGCTTATCCAGTTTATGTCCAGGTTTTAGTTACAAATGTAGTATTCAGTTCCATGCTTACTTTTTATTATAAACTTGGTATTGTTATCCTTACATATTTAGTCGCATGTTTATGAGTCGATTCAGTCATGTATTCACGCATCAAATATGCGTGATCAGCTTATCAGTACTCTTAGTCATGCATTCATATATTATCTCAGTCATAAAATCATGCATCAGATATGCATGCTTAGTATGAATATCAGTAATGTCAGTCAGGTAGTCATGTTTCAGCTATTCATGTTCAGTATGTACTTCATCTTATCATTTTTCCCATCTAAATCAGTATCATTCTAGGATGAATGTTCCCAAGGGAGAGATATTATAATACCCCGTACTTCTACCTGGCTTAAAATCATCCTAGAAATGTTAAAAATATGTTTAAAAGATGAATCCACATTTATACATATGGTATTTTTAGGATTTTCACTTTTTATCATGTGGGAAATTGAATAAGATTTCCATCGATACCAAATTCTCCCAAATCCGACCCTCAGGTGAAGAGTTAGAGCCATTTTAGTAAGACAATGTACCACCTGAGCCATCAATACATCGCAAAGACAGCCAAAATGGCAATCATTAAAATATAGTGAGCCTCCGCAATTATGGCACATCGCGCCAGGGCTCAAATTTAGACTTGTCCTTTTTCCAATGTCTCAGCAGGATGTCTCGGCGTCGTCCCAAACTTACAGGTCATAAAAAAAGTGGCAACGCGATAGTCCCGCATCGCACCACCATGCAGATTCCCAATGGTCTAGTTCTAGTGACTTGGTGCGATAGTGGCGCATCGCACTAAGGATGAACATCGGGAAATTTTTACAAAAATTAAAATACGTGTCCAAGGGTTTAAAAGGGGCAATTTTCTACCCCTATTTAAACCCAATAACACGTGATTCAGCCATTTTTCATCCAAAATATAGTGTTTCTCTCAAGTTTCTCTCAAGAACAAGCTAGGACTTTTAATTGGGGAATCAAATCCAAGACTCAAATTCAAGAATCTCTTCATCATTCTTCATAGAATCAAGAACTATGATATGTACAGTGTTCATTCATGGATTTCTGTCATCCATGAAGCCCAAGAATCATGTTTTAAATCTTGTATTGTGAACATATTATTGTGGGTTGATTATGTTCATGTGATTATGGTTGTATGATTCCCAAGTTGGAATCTTTATGTATTGTTCATGAACCTATGCTAGTATGTGGTCTGAAACATGTGAAATTGAGTTGAAATATGGAGTTTTTTGTATTAATTTGATGGTCATGCCTATTCCCTAAGTCATGCATCCTAGGTGTTTGATAAAATGCCTAAGATAATAGAAATTATGCATTATAGCTAAATTGCGATCCAAGTGATAAGTGTATGCTTTACCCTATGACTAAGAATGACTTCCATGATATTGTGTGCATTATGAATAGTTGAGGGAATGTCCATGAGATTAGGTTGATGAAAGTATGACATGTTTATATGCAATTACATTCATGTACAAGACTATGATAACCATGAGCATCATAAAATACCCAAATTGATGTATTATGAATTGCTGATATTGGTCATCTGTTCAAGAATGTCATGTTCTGTCAGTTTCATGCTATCTAGTCCTGGGGGTACTTGTACCCGACAATTAGCTGTGTGCCTAGATCCAGTGTCATGTTTTCACGATACTCTCAGTCAAGCCATGATCCTTAGAATTCAGTCAGTCTCATGACTCAGGAAAACTCAGTAAATTCAGTATCCATCTAGTCCTACTCAGTAATCTTAGTGTTCTCAGTAACATCAGTACTCAGGAATCTCGGTAACCTTAGTATTCCCAGAAATCTTAGTAACCTTAGTACTCTCCGTCAGTCCTCAAATCTCAGTAGCATTACATCAGTCAATGGAACTCAGTGAACTTAGTTTAGATCCGCTAAACAATACCATTATTATTAGTTTAGTTCAGTTAATCAGTTCAATGTCTATTTAGTTGGGAATAGGATTCAGCACTGAGTGAACCTAGGGATGAGGACACACACTGTTATCCAGTAGAGGGTGTGATACTTAGTAGCAATCCCTGTATCTCAGAACTACGTAGCCAGCATAGGTTGAGATACACCCTTACGAGTTTAGGGATTTATACATTTCATTTGAGTTTTCTACTAGAAAGGGTTAACGGAAAAGCTCTTTGTCAGAAAGGGTATACTCACAGCTTATCTTTACCCATGGCACGGTACTGACACCCTTCTAGCTGAGGTTATAGGTTGGACCCCACCAGCTTAGTTTTGGGGAACGTAGGTTAGATAATTACCTCCCACAATCTCAGTTTCAGATCCAGTTTTAATAATATAACTCAGTTCATTCTATAGAAATCCGGACTATCAGATACAGTCAAATCAGTATAGTGTGGAACCTGGCTAGTTCCATCAGTTTCAGGACTGTCAGATAGAGTCACTCATGTTATCAGTATTCAGACTCGATAATCATGTTATCAAGAACTCAGTTAATAGTATATTAATTATACAAAACCATGTTATCAGTATTCAGTTTCAGGACTGTCAGATACAGTCAATCAGACCAGTTCTTCATAATAAGAACTGTCAAAAATAGTCTTTCCTTTATTAATAATATAACATCAGTTCCTCAGTACTCTAAAGACTCAGTTATTTAGTATCCCCGTATTAGCACTCAGATATCAGTAAATCTATATTATCAGAATTCACGAGTCAGTGTTATCACGAATTCAGTTACAGTCTCTTATTCATGCATGTATTCTCATGTTCATGTTATTCAGTCAGTTAGTATTCTTCATGCATATGAACCATTGCATTTAGCCTACCTCACTTGCATACTAGTACATTGAACGTGCTAACACATTTGAGCTATGGTGTTTTATACCATAGGTTTAGAAGCATGAGTTCCCAACATCCTTAGTAGATCACACGTTCAGCAGCCAAACTTCCAGTGAGTCCTCATTATTCGAGGATAACATGATTATTTTATTACTTTATTACTTCAATAGTTTAGTGTTAGTTGGGGATATGTTCCCTCAACTCCACAGTTTTCAGACAGTTAGAGGCTTTTAGACTACAATATGTTTCGGACAATTTATTTCAGTTTTGGGTATTGTTATACCCCATTACAGACATTGTATTAAATTCAGCAATAGTTTAGTTTTGAACCTTATGGCCTTATAGCTTATATTCTGCATATTTACAATGTATTATTCAGTGCTCAGTTACAGATATCAGTCATGGGTTAGCTTCTGGTCCTTCGGGGTCATGAGCATCGTGTAGCGTTTCGGGTACCAGATTCAAGGCATTACATTGGACAATCAATAGGAGTAAATCCCAGGGTTGAATCACTTTGAACACTCATACTCTGTTATTGAACTTTATTCATTAACTTGCTTATCATGGTTGTCTATTCAAAGGGTTAATCGCATGATCATGGCCTCCCAACCTATAACCAATTACCTAATAGGGACATTACAACTACATCATTGAGCGGGGATGTAATAATCCAATTAAGTTCTTTAAGCTATCATCCTATGTTAAAATAAAGTTAGGAATCTAAGTACATCCCTGTCCTAGACACTAATTTGTATTTCATATTTTATAAAAGACTATGAAACATACTTTGTTCAATCCCACATTCTGTCTCCCTATTCCCTCTCCCGAGTTCATAAGGTTTATACTAGGTGCATTCTAATGGTGATGAAACCTCAAAATAGTTAAAATAAGATTAAACACACAACCAACAATGATAAGTAAATAAACGAACTAAACTCAAAATAATAGTTCTCATTTTCTTGGCTTCAACCCTGGAAAGGGAGTTTCTAGCCACACATAGTCATAATCGTAATCACTAGATTGTAATTAATGACTAAGGACATGAATGAACTAAATTAAATGGTAAAAACATAAGTCATGAAGTTTTAGAAGCCTCCTTGATGTTTCAAGATGTCCAAATATGAATAATAATGTTTACAAAGATGTATTTATAGTATACAAGTAATCCCAAGCCGAATAGGAGTTGTAGTGCAACTTTTGCCGTGTTTGAAGAGGGGTCACGATGCAATGATTGATTGACATGACTAGGGCTCACAATAAACTACCATGTTGATTAAAGTATGGTTCATGATGCGAGGCTTTCTTGAGTCAAATGGGGGTCACGATTCAAGGCTATCGCGACACCTCTCTGGAATTTGCTTCTCAAAAATTGGTTAAGTGTTGGACGTTCCTCCAGTCATCCTTACTTTGTGGTGTATTTCCCATGGTTTTATAGCCTCAAATTCATCTATATATCATCATAAACATCTCACAAAATATAGTAAAAGAACACAACATACGAATTAGAGGCTCAAACAACACAACATCCATCACGACAAATTAAAAACATGAGCTTAAACTAGGTTGATCTCTATGATCTTCCTCTTAATGTTTCGACTCTTTACTTGAATCTCTTGAACTTTCTATACTACCAAGAAGTTTTTCCACATATAATGACACCATTTAAACCATTTATAACACATTAAAAACAATAGAATCCAGCGGAATCAACTAGACAAGCACTTAGCTCAAGCTAGTAACACTCGTTTCATCAATTGAACTCTAAGTGATCCAATTAAACCCAAACTTGTTTGAATTACACTTTGATCATTCTAATAACACACTTTATCACTTAGATGCTTGTTTATATCAATATAAACATGTTAAGTACCCAATTTACTCTCAAAACAAGGCTTAATAAGATACAACAATAAAACTAGAGTGAATAAATACACCCAACATCACCACCCCACACTTAAAGCCTTGTTCGTCCTCGAACAACTCTTTACTATAAGCATCATAAGTTGAGGAGACTATGAACTTCTACTAAATGCAAGACACTTAAGCATGTTACAAACACATTTAAAAGCTTATGAACAGTACTCTAAAATATCCTAGCCTCACAAATTGGCTCACCTAGTTTGCAAACTCATGCTTATCCTTCAATCAAGGACATTATATAAATCACCAACATTCATCAAGAATGTGTCCCTCACAACAAGAGAGTTACCCATAATCACTCATAATTAAGCAATTCATAACATGATGGGTTCAAAAATCACATTACGCTCACTCTCACAAAGAATTCACAAATTATACACAACGAAACATAGGCTTTCCCTTTGTGTACTGCTCCACTAGTATCAGAATGATGAACTTAGGATCAATTAGGTCTTTTCTAGGTTGTAATGTAGGATAAGGGACAGGTGGGAACTATTTGAAAAAAGTGATTAACCTCTCTAATCTCTTTAATACACTACATTATTCATTTAAAACCAATCTCCAACAACCAAATTACACTTTTTCATCCACCCATATCTTTTATTTTTCCCCATCTCTTTTAAGCATTTTCACAAACACTCCAATGGGGGTATTGTTTCTTACCACATGAATTAATTTTTTGGTATTGTTTCTTACCACATGAATTAATTTTTTTCTTTTTTTTTCTTTTTTTTCTTTTCACAACCATGGTAATATTTTTAGCTCAATGTCTATCACACCCAACCACACTACATCAATTATATACACCGACAAATATTACCATGGGGTATCTAATTCACCTCTTTCTTCTTATTTCTCAAACTCCTTAATTTATTTTCCATTAAAGCTCCTAGGATCTTTTTCGACCAAATTATGGTCTATCAAAGAAGGGGATTAGGCTACATAAAAGGCTACCACAGAAAATAAACTAAAGGATCAATGGGGTTTAACTAGGATTACGCACAAGGGTAAGTCAAAAAGAAGATATAAAACAAGGCTATCAAAGAAATGCCTATATCATCTCCTAAACCCACACTCTTTATTTCACTTTGCATACACACCAGACAAGTTCTAGACATCATATGCAACAAGGAATATACAAATACCTCACACACACATGGCATATGCTCAACTCAATAGGATCATCATAGACTACTAACCAAACAATACATGAATTCAAATTTACGCCACAAGTACTAGAGTCACAAAAATAAGCCTAGGAGTCTCAAAAATAGTAATTCTCAGTTCTCATAATTCAACATGCTTTTACAATGAAAACATTTGCATCATGTAATAAAAAATAGCACCAACAAGAATATCTCACTTATTCCTAACCTAAATTTTTTTAAATTGACCCAAAAATTGGGAATTTCCCCACCCCACACTTAAAAATCTATTTTTCCCCAAAATAAATTTAGAAGTAAGAGATAGAAATACTTCCTGAGGCCTCTAGACCTAGCTAGTAATATCTTTACACATAAAGTAAGTCTGGAGACCCCACACTCAATCTTTGCCTTGCTCCTTAGCTAGGTTTTCTGTAATTAGACTTCCTATATACCTGTGACTCAATCAAAAACAAACACTACGTGAAGTAAAAAAACTAAAAACTAAAAATAAAACATACCTACTTAACTTGGGTTGCCTCCCAAGTAGCGCCTGATTTAGTGTCGCGGCACGACCCAACTTAACGACTTAGTCATTCTTTTTCCTTTTCTTTCTCACACTTAGTATCCATATTCTTATTCTCTTCACCCATCTTAGGTGTGAATTTTCAAGGAAAATAGGTTTTTTAACTTTAGCCCTATTAGGCTCATCAACAAGCATCATGTCAAGCTTAGGTAATAGAAGCTTAAGCTGTTCAATCAGGTAGTCCAAAGAGGTCTTTGTTGGACTAACCACCCCAAACTTGTCCCCTTTAATAAAGTTGATCATATACAAATCTTTATAGTAGGATATTATTATGGGTGCTTTGTAAACATCAAATACCACCTCTTCATCCTCTACCCTCATTTTGAGCGGGCCTACTCTAACATCAATCGATGCTCCTCCAGCTGCTAAGAATGGATGCCCTAAGATGATTGGTACCTGTTTATCTGCCTTAAAATCGAGAATAATAAAGTCAGTAGGAATAATGAATTTACCAACCTTTATGAGGACACCCTCTATTATTCCTTCCAGATATGCCATTGATCCGTCTGCAAGCTGTAAAACCATAATAGCCGATCTAGGCTTTCCTAAGCCTAATGTGTCAAACAAAGATAGGGGCATCAAATTTATGCTCTCCCCTAAATCACTCAATACGTGGAACACTCTACTCTAAATTTGGATAGGGAGAGTAAACTTCCCCAGATCTTTCAATTTCTTAGGGATTTTCTATGTCATTATAGTGCTACACTCTTCAGTGAGTGTTATTACCCCCACATCCTAAAATTTCACCTTATTAGCAATAATATCCCTCAAGTACTTTGCATACTTAGGCATACCTTGTAAAATATCTAACAAAGATAAGTTAATGTGAAGCTCTCTGAAAGTATCAAAGAACTTCTTAAACATTGCATCCTCTTTCTCTTTAATCTACCTCTGAGAGAAGGGAAGTGGCATTGTTTTCTTCACTTCTGGTTCAACAACTTTAGTTTTCAAGTACTCAAACTTTCTTTATTCTTCAACAACTTTTTCAAAACCTACGGAGTTGCCCCCTCAATATCTATCTCCTTAGTCATCGTTGGAGATTCTCCCTAAAGCTCTTTAACACTCCTCAAAGTGATCGCTATAACCTATTTTAGATTTTCTATATATCCAGGCAACCCACTTTGTGGTCTCGTATTTAATGCTTGCTATAACTATCCCATTTGAAATTCTAAGCTTCTCTTAGCACCTTGTGAATTTTTCATATCCGCAACCAATTGTGTTTGATTAGCTAGAATTTATTTCAACATCTCTTCCATGTTGCTAGTTGACTAATTTGTTGGCGCTGGTGGTTGCTGAATTTGTTATTGTTATGCGTTCCATAGATGAGGCTGCCACTTCATGTTGTAGGCATTACCATAATTTTTCTTTGAGCATTGCCTACATATATTGCTGATTCTGGATTTGACGCACACATAACTGCTAAGTGACCACTGTTACCGCATACTTCACACCAACCTACAGCTTGTTGGATGGCATTGACTATGGTTGTAGGTTGTGCTACTCCCAATTTAATTCTGTTGAACTAAGTGTTTATCAAATTTTTTAATGGAGAAACCTAAGCTGATAAGGCTGTGAATTGGTCCACCTCCAATACACCCGCAATGCTTTTGGTGTCACTTCTAGAATTTGAATGCCACTCGGGATTTTTTTTGTGCTATGGGTTCAATAATGTGTACAGCTCATCATAAGTCAATTCCAGTGCTTGACCACCTGAGGCTGAATTTAGTAAAATCAATGTATTGTGATCAAGTGCTTCTACAAAAGTATGAGCAAGTACCTCATTAGACTATTGGTGATGTGGACAATCCCCAAGAAGAGCCTTGTAGCATTCCCAAATGTGATATAGATTTTCATCAGGTTTTTATTTGAAGCTAACTATCTCACTCTGAAGTCTTAGAATTTTACCTGATGGAAAGAATCTGATGAGGAACTTTTGAGCTAAGCCATCCCATGATGTGATCAAATTGGCCGGATCCACATTCAACCACCTTTTTGCTTCCCCCAAAAGTGAATGGGAAAAAAGTTTCAGCCTCACATAATATGTATTCACCCCAGTTAAAATGAATGTGTCAGTATGATCAATGAAATTCTGTAAGTGGACTTGTCGATCCTCGTGTGTAAGCCCTGGAAACTATCAACTGCTGATTAGAAGCTGCACTATGTTGTGCCTTGACTCAAAATTCCCCCCAGCAGTCGATCTTTGAATTAGGAAAGTCAAGTTAGTCGGAAGTGGGACTGTCACTTTTCTTACGGTCCTGCGGGCTACTTGTTCTACATCCATTAGAGCAGGAACTACTTGATCTTCTTCTATTTGTGTAAATTGGGGGAGATGGATTGTGTCTCTCCTTTGTTGATGGAAGTGTTGTTTGGGTTCGAGGCTTGGTTTAACCAAATCCCTATCCCTTGCCAGTTTCCTAACCTTTACAACTATTTCCTGCAATCTCAAAACCAAGACCAAGCGTAAAAGAAACACCAAAAAATCTAAAGGGCCAAACTAAAATAAAATAGTTTGCCTATTGTGAGTCCCTGATGACGGCGCCAAAAACTTGACAGCGCACATACAAGTGTATGTGGTCTTATCAAGTTGTAAAGTGGCCTAATTAAAGTCAAGTATCTATCCCATAGGGACTTGGTTAAACAACGATTCAATTTAAGTTCATAATTTAGATTAAATTGATGCTATCATAACCAAAAGAGAGTTTGTAGTTTGTAAATTGTAAGTAAAGTAAATAATTCGTAAAGTAAAGATCTTGGACAATCAATAGGAGTATATCCCAGGGTTGAAGCATTTTGAACACTCATACTATGTTATTGAACTTTATTCATTAACTTGCTTATCGTGGTTGTCGATTCATAGGGTTAATTGCATGATCATGGCCTCCTGACCTATAGCCAATTAACTAATGTGGACATTACAACTACATCGTTGAGGGGGGATGTAACAATCCAATTAAGTTCTTCAAGCTATCATCCTACGTTCGAATTAATTAAGGCATCTAAGTACATCCCTGCCCTAGAAACTACTTTGTATTTCTTATTTCATAAAATACTCAGAACCATACTTTGTTCAATCCCACGTTCTATCTATATATTCCCTCTCCCGAGTTCACAAGGTTGATAATAGGTGTATTCTAAGGGTGATCAAATCTCAAAATAGTTAAAACAAGATTAAAAACACAACTAACAATTATAAGCAAATCAACGAACTTAACTCAAAACAATAGTACTCATGTTCTTGGCTTCAACCGCAAAAAGGGAGTTTCTAGCTACACATAGTCATAATAGTAATCACTAGATTGTAATTAACGACTAAGGACATAAATGAACTACGTTAAATTGCAAAAACCTAAGTTATGAAGTTTTATAAGCCTCCATGATGTTCCAAGACGTCCAAATATGAATAATAATGTTTACAAAGATTATTTATAGTATACAAGTAGTCCCAAGCCGAATAGGAGTTGTAGTACAACTTTTCCCATGTTTCGAGGGGGGTCGCGACGCGATGATTGCATGACTTGACTAGAGGTCGCGGTGAACAAGATGGTTGGTTCAAGTATGGTTCATGAAGTGAGGCTGGCTTGATTTAAATGGAGGTCGCGACGTGAGGCTAACACAATACCTCTTTGGAATTTGCTTCTCGAAAATTGGTTTAGTGTTGGACGTTCCTCCATTTATCCTTGACTTTGTGGTGTCTTTACCATGGTTATATATATATGTATATATATATATATATATATATATATCATGATAAACAGCTCACAAAAGATCCTACAAGAATACACAACACGAATTAGAGGTTCCAAAAACACAACATCCATCACGACAAATAAAAAATAAGAGCTTAAACTAGGTTGATAACCATGATCTTCCACTTCATGTTTCGACTCTTTACTTGACCTAGTTGAACTTTATACACTACCAAAAAGTTGTTACACAAATAATGACACCATTAAAACCATTTAGAACACATTAAACACAATAGAATCCAACAGAATCAGCTAGACAAGCACCTAGCTCAAGCTAGTAACACTAGCTTCATCAATTGAACTCTAAGTGATCCAATTAAACCCAAACATGTTTGACATACCCTTTTCATATTATAATCACACACTTTATCACTTAGATGCTTGTTTATATCAATATGAACACGTTAAGTACTCAAGTTACTCTCAAAACAAGGCGAAATAAGCAAGAATAGTAATACAAGACTGCATAAATACATCAAACGTCACCACCCCACACTTAAAGCCTTGTTCGTCCTCGAAAAAATCTTTACTCTAAGTATGATAAGTTGAGGAGACTATAC
Organism: Capsicum annuum; assembly: GCF_002878395.1. Taxonomy (NCBI): domain Eukaryota; kingdom Viridiplantae; phylum Streptophyta; class Magnoliopsida; order Solanales; family Solanaceae; genus Capsicum; species Capsicum annuum. The sequence continues at coordinate 148,943,827 of NC_061115.1, read as the reverse complement.
ACTTCTACTAAATGCAAGAAACTCAAGCTAGTACTACATTGACTACACAGAATTCAAGTTTCTACACTAAGCAAGTTACAAACACAATTAAAAGCTTATGAACACTACTCTAAAACATCCTAGCCTCACGAATTGTCTCAAATAATTTGCAAACTCATGCTTATCATTCAATCAAGGACATCATACAAATCACCCACATTCATCAAGCATGTCCCCCTCACAACAAAGGAGTTACCCATAATCACTCACAAATAAGAAATTCATAACTTGATAGGTACAAGAATCACATTACGCTCACTCTCACAAAGAATTCACAATTTAAACACAATGAACCATAGGATTGCCCTTAGTATACTACTCCACTAATATCAGAATGATGAACTTAGGATCAATTAGGTCTTTTTCGAGTTGTAATGTAGGCTAAGGGATGGATCAAAACTATTTGGGAATAATGACTAACCTTTATAATCGCTTTAATACACTATATTATTCATTTAAAACCAATATCCAACAACCAAACTACTCATTTTCATCCACCCATATCTTTTATTTTACCCCATCTCTTTTAATCATTTTCACAAATACTCTAGTGGGAGTATTGTTTCTTACCACATGAATCAATTTTTCTTTCTTTCTTTTTCTTTTTCATAACCATGTTAATATTTCTAGCTCAATGTCAATCACACCCAACCACCACACATCAATTATATACACCGATAACTATTAGTTTGGGGCATCAATTTCAACTCTTTCTTCTTATTTTTCAAACTCCTTTCTCAATTAATTTTCCATTAAAGCACCTAGGATTTTTTTGGACCATATTATGGTCTATCAAAGAAAGGGATTATGCTACATTTGAGGCTACCACAAAAAATAAGCTCAAGGCTCAATGGGGTTTAACTAGGATTATGTACAAGGGCATGTCAAAAAGAAGATATAAAACAAGGCTATCAAAGAAATGTCTATATCATCTCCTAAACCGACACTCTTTATTTTGCTTTGCATACACACCAGACAAGTTCTAGACATCATATGCAACAAGAAATATACAAATACCTCACACAGATACGGCACATGCTCAACTCAATAGGATCATCATAAACTCCTAACCAAATAATAACATGAATTCAAATTTATGCCACAAGTACTAGAGTCACAAAAATGAGCCTAGGAGTCTTAAAAATAGTAATTCGCATAATTCAACATGCTTTTACAATCAAAACACTTGCATCATGTGATAAAAAATAGCACCAACAAGAATATCTCACTTATTTCTAACCTAAAATTTTTTAAATTTAGCCAAAATTTGAGAATTTTCCCACCCCACACTTAAAAATCTACTTTTTCCTCAAAATGAATTTAAAAGTAAGAGATAGGAATACTCCTTGAGGCCTCTAGACCTAACTAGTAGCATCTTTACACATAAAGGAGGTATAGAGACCCCACTTCAGTCTTTGCCTTGCTTCTTAGCTAGGTTTTTAGTACTTACACTCCCATATACCTGTGACTCAATCAAAAATAAAAACTACGTAAAGTAAAAAAAACTAAAAACTAAAAATAAAACATACCTACTTAACTTGGGTTGCCTCACAAGTAGAGCCTGATTTAGTATTGCGACGTGCTTGGTGGGTTATAGTAGGCACCATCATAGCCTGAGAAATCAGGTCGTGACACACACAAAGCAACCTCTGCGACCAAACTCAATAAGGAGAGGTACGACTGAGCTAGAACAACCTCCCAAAGTTATTGAACCTGCAGACCCAGTATCTGAATACTACAAAGCTGCCTGTATAGGCTTACTATAATACCCATGCTATCCTTTAAAATCTCTACATCAAGGAGTGTGACCTATTAACTTGCCATACTAGCGCACCCTCTTGGAGCCTTCTTGAGATACTTGAAGAATAGACTCAGTTATCTTAGCACAATACACTATACTTTGAAAAGATGCTCCTGACACTACAATATGAGCAGTATCTAGCTGAAGTGAAACATCCAACCCCTTTACAAACTTCTAAATCTTCTCATACTCTGTGGTTAAACTGGTATAAAAATATCTAGGCAAGGCATGGAAACGTGTCTCATATTTCGTAAAGTCATAGATCCCTATATTAAGTGATCAAACTCATATCTGATGTGATCCCTCAAACTGTATTGCTCAAACCTATCCAAAAAGGCCTTAGCAAAATAATCTGAAGTCATCTCTGGCAAACCAAGAAGTATGAAACTAACAAGTGACCTTTGCCAATCCATGGATGCATCTTTCAAATGGTAAGTAATGTAAGCAACCCCATGTGACTCGAGAGATACAAGATTATGTAACTTCTATGTATAATCAATTAAGAACTCATAGGTATCCTCACCCATAACACCACTAAACCTGGTTGGACCCAAGTGAGTAAATCTTTCAAACTTCTTCTAATCCACAAAAGATATAACTTTATTCGTAATAATAGTAGGCATAGTGAATATGGCTGACTGAGATCTGACCTAAAGGGGTAACATTGATGAAGGTTAACCTCCTGATCTCAAAATACCATACTCAGATGCCAACACAGAAGGAGGAATAATACTTGGAGTCTATGGAGTACCATAAGCAAATATAGGTACCGATGGAAGATCCACACTCAGAATCAGAGAAACACCATACATAGACTCTGGCATAGATAAAAGTATCAAAGCTGGAGAAATACCTGGTATACTCAAAGGAGCACCCTCTAAGTGAGTTAGTAAGAGAATCGATAATACCTCTAAGACTAAGGTAGAAGAATATTGTGGGACTTAATTAGGCCCCATATCTCTAGCATTCTCAACCTAAGGCTCAAGAGAGAGTCCTCTAGTACTACATTTAGAAGGAAAAAGTCCTTATGTCCATCCACTACCTCGGGCCCATCCACGACTTGTAACTCACTCTCTAAAGTAATCTCTCTTCTTCGATGATGGCTTCACATCTCTAGCCTCACAAAATCTAGTCCTCGCCATCTGTATAGAAAATAGTGAAACTCAGTTTTGAACACAAGGTATGAAAAAATCCACACAATACAAAAAGAAATAAGAGAAGTTTCCTAAAGATATCTTATAGCCTCTCAAAGATAGATATGGATTTCTGCATATTGTTTCACGAGCCTCTACTAGACACTTTGTTCTTACACTAATGAGACCAATGGACCTAACTTCTCTAATACTAGTTTTTCGTGGCCCCAAAACTATGGATAATAGTGGCACTTATCACAACAAGCCTTGACAACTAAGCCTATCATCTAAGATGATATGGAAAGGGAACAACAACACCAAAACCCAAGGTAAGGGTTCTTGAGCAAAGTCGAACCACACATATACAATAATAGTATAAAATATATAAAAAGATACATAAATCTCCCAAAATTTGGTGTTATAGTGTAAGAACTAACTAAGTACATCTTAAAGTCCAAATATACAACTAATAGCTCAAAAGGAACACAATCTATCTCTTAATATAAAATAAGACATAAACTAAACAAGAGGAGGTAGTAGATCAGCTCTAGAAGGATAAACTGACCATTACCTCAAAAATACTCTAAACACCTTGAAGCACCAAGGTTTTGAACCATGAGAAGAACTTCTTCATTGGGTGTCTCTGAGTTGGGTACGACTGGGGGCATGAGTCATACCCCTTGTATATGAGTTATATCCTACTTAAAATTCTCTCTTATATACTAGGAAGTGTGGTGAAGGTTACATACTTTCCTAGGTATGAGTGACCCCCTACTCAATCGTACCAAAGGGTATGAGTCATATTGAGTTTGAACTTTAAATTTGAGTGGACTATTTTTGATACGGTTGAAGCATAAGATTTAGGGGTTGAGTACTACCTTTTTTATACAACTCAAAGGGGTGTGGTCGTACCCTTAACAGTATAGGTGACGTAGGATAAACCTAGGGTATGATTTAGCGTACCAATCATACCTTAAGGTATGGTTCCTTTAGTGAGTCATACCCTTCGATGGGTCCATTTTCCAGCTTTTAACTAAGGTCCTTGTGGTTATTTTCTATGCCTAAAATCCTAAGTCCCCTTACTAGATAGGTTCTTGTATCCTCCTAAACATCCATTTGATGGATCAAATTCCCTAAACACTCTCTCAAACTCATCTTTGAAGAATTGGAGGTTAGGGTTTTAAGGGTGATCTTTAAAAGGCAAAGTGAAGTCAAGACTCTTGATGAATCAAGTTGTCTAAGGAATGTAACTCTTCTCCTTGATAAATAACACTAAAACCATGTATTTTAAACTTGTATTAGTAAGTGTACATGGTGTTTATACATATTATTGATAATGATTTTCATATGTGGGTGCTTGTTTTATGTGGTATAACATGTGAGTATTGATTATATCTTATCTTGATGATTTATACTATGAAAATGGCCTTGGTAAAGGCATGCACTTAAGGTGTCTATGAAAATGTCTAAGTGAACTGTCTAGTCTTATGTTGATGATGTTTTAAACTAGGGCAGTGGCCCAATAAGTATGAATAGTTGTTAAATGATATTTTAAAGGTATTATGAGCCATATATAGTGAAATTTATTACCTTTTTGGGTAATCATTAATGAGGGGTTAAAGTTTGTAAACATGAAAGTGAACTTGAATTATGTGTTGAACTAAAGTGTGGTATGAATGAAACATTGGATTGCTAATGAAATGTGAATAGTTTATGAGGGTATTGATGAACATAAATTAAACTATATGACAAATTGAATTAAGGAATTGGCCTATTGAAATGGTTAAGCAACAAAGGCTTCTATGAGGACCATGTGGTAATCTATAGTGTTGATTTGTCTAAATGGGTTAAAGTCCTTGAGTGTTAATTGAATAGATGATGATGTATGGACAAAGGGTTGGAGTCCTAATGTCGACTAATAATATTCATAATGGCTTGAGGTTAAAGTCCCTTGCCAAATAAAAGGGCTTGAGGTTAAATTCCCTTGCCTAATGAAATTGTTTGTGGTTAAATTTCCTTGCACAATGATATCTCTTGAGGTTGAAGTTCCTCTCCAAATAAAATGGCTTAGGTTAGAGTCTCCTATCTAATACGGCATAAGGTTAGAGTCCCTTTCCTAATGTGTGGGCGTGTGGTTAGAGTCTCTTGCTTAAATAAATGTGCATGTGTGATTAAAGTCCTTTGCTTGAAAGGGTGTGTATGCGGTTAGATTCCCTTTCTTAGTGAGTGTATCCATGGTTAAAGTCCTTCGTCTAAGTGATATGTGAATGTGGTTGAAGTCCCATACCTAATAAGAATTACTGAATCTGATTGTGGAAGGTCGGAGTCCTCCACTTCATGTCTCATGATTGAGTGCTTTGAGAATGTTGTTATGACTTGTGTACTTGATAGCATGTGAAATACCTATATATATGGATAAGGTCATGAATATGTTTGAATATGATATATTGACTTGTTGTTGATTGATGATGCTATTTTATCCTTATTCGTGAATTACATATTAGTGCTCCAACCACTAATAGTCTCCGAACGCTATGTCCCCACGTGACATAGGAGACAAAGCATCATCTACTCTTCCTGCGCAGTAATTAGGTGATCAAAGCCGTTCGTGCATTGACTTGGGTATGGTGAGCTTCCTTTCTTCAGAAGACATTCCTTCTTGGTTTCCTATCTTTAGACGTAGTCTTATATTTACTTGTTTTGGCTATTGTTTGGGGCTTGTCCGAACATATACATTTATAAACATAGGTTTGTCTAGAGGTATTATAGATGACTGTGGACTTGAGTATATTGGTTAGTTTTATAAATCCAATGAAGTGTTTAGACATGTTTAAGTTATGACTTTAGCATTGTTTCCGCTATCTTATTATATGGTTGGGATTCACCCGACCCTTGTTATAGATGTGATGATGATTAGGTTAGCTTATCGGGGCGACCTCTGATTCATATGAGCTTGAGGTGCCCCTACGACATGGCCCGATTTTGGGGCTTGTCATACCTCCCGAATCAGCTACCATGAAGTGCACTCGTACTTAGATCTACACCAAAAGGGTGCAGTAGGGATGAGTACGGTCCACATGTAATTAGAAGGTATCATAGGCTAACTGAGCAAAGTAGAAAATAAAGTATATAAAATACACATATGGGCACATCACTTGAAATCGGAAAAGGTCCCAAATGGTAGCCCACACCTTCTCCACTAATAGTTTTGCAATATACACATATACCAAATACAAGTGCGAGAGAGAAGCAAAAATAGATAGGTATAAAATCAAGAATGAAATACAACATAGAATATGCATAGTGTATAAAAAGGCAATAAGGATGATAATGATAATGTGATGCACGAGGTTGTCGCACAACCTATGTATACAACTACCGAGCTTTGCTTTTGAGGAGGGACCCATGAGTTGTTCATCAAACGATATATAATCTAATAACCAATACCAATCCAATTTACATAACTCCTCTCCTGCACATACATCGGCGGTGGGTTAATAAAGATATCACATTTTCTATTAGAAAAGCTAGAATTTCCATGGTGGTACTAATGTTTCATGAATATATATGATATGAGGATGTAATACTCATAACAACTAGAATAAGGATTTCCAAAACCAATCAATATACCAACCATGTGATCCAGAATCCACTCAATATGCCAACCGTCCATGATCCAACATAATCCATGTTCCAGTAGAGTAAGATATACCATAATATGCCATTGATATCACATAAATCCTAACTTACACAATTTCCACCTAGAAGAAAACAACCAATCACATAAATACCCGGCCAATAACATCATATAAAATCCCACATAATGACACATAGCAAATAATATCTTTAAACCACCAAATAACAACAACATAATCCCCTACACAGGAACAAAAAAAATAAAGTTATTTTCATGATTATTTCGCACACCCATAACATGATTTTACATCAATATTAACTATCCAACCCAGTATGAAGAAAGTTAAGTCATAACCTACCTCAAATAAAGAAAATTAGGTCTAAAATCCTTTCAAAATGGAGCCTTCCCCTTATGAACGAACTTGAAATCAACTAAAACATGCAAATATTAAATCTACGTGTCAAAAGAAAGCTAATGATACCCATATTGCCCATTTTTTACTTGGGGTCAAAACAGACCCTGAAAATGAGTTTCTAAGAAAGAAGGGTAAAACCAAAATTTTAGATCATAATCATGATTAAAGGAACCCACAAAAGAATACCCAACTAAAAATGAGATAAAATTGGGGTTTAGATTGAAAAATTACTTATTTAGGCCTTTTGGGCCAAAATCCCCAAATTCTACTGTTGAAATTGAGTTTTAACAAGATATAAATGACTAGAATCAAAGAAAAATAATTGAAATAGGGATTTGTAGCATACCCAATCTTGAATATGGAAGAAATTCTCCAAGAGCACAAAAACCCAAAGTCAAAGTATCAAAAATAGTAAAAAAAAAATGAGAACAGGGTAAATACCCAGGTGTCACTAAAGTGGCCGGTTAAGTGGCCATCGCTTAAGCATCAAGTTCTACTTTAGCGACACCCCCATCTTCATCCATTGCTTAAATGGGCCTAATATCGCTTAAGCACCACTCGCTTAAGTGAGCTGTCTATCGCTTAAGAGACACTCGGCTGATTAAACTAGGTTACTTAAAAGATCAGCTGGCCTCTTAATAGGCCACCTCTTAAGTGACCAAGTATCATTTAAGCGGATGCACCTATTGAGTGGTGCATCAGCTGGAGACATGGAGAATTCCAAGTAACTGAGAATCCCTCAATATTCATCTAGAATTCTGAGAATGCAAACAAACTATGCTACCATATCAAATTCAACTCTCCATACTCAATGACAATATTAAATTTTCAAAAAAAAATGTTGTTTGCATGAAATTAATCTTTAAGACCCATTTTCCTAACTTTTTGAATTGAGGGTCGAATTGAGATACAAGAGACATAAAACTACACCAACCATATTACCAACCTAAAATCAATATGTTAGATCTGCTGACAAAACTCGATTTCCCATCTGATGCACCGAACAACAAATGTTGATGAAAGTCAAATATAAAGCCTTTTTAACCATCAAAAATCACAAACTCGCACAAATCACACTAAAATACATTGAGAACCTATCAATCATCCCCACATCACTGAAATACCACAAGGAAGGGTAAAATGATCAAATCACACATAAATGAATAATTCACAAAATTACCAAAAATCAAGTCATTACAACAAGGTTTATAAAAATACAATTAAGATGAAGAAATTGACTATGACTAGGCATTTGCACCTATGGAAAAGTTTGAAGTGATCAAGCTACTTATTGCTGCCTTTGAGGAATTCACTCTGTGTCAAATAGATATGAAGATTATCTTCCTAAGTAAAAATTTAAAATAAAGTCTTTGTGAAAAAATCTTTTAATTTGAAAGCACTAAATGCCATAATCATGTTTATAAGCTTGAAAAGGTTTTTTTATAGGTTGAAGAAAAACCTCAAAGGATTGGTATGAAATAGTGTCAAAGTTCTTGTTGGAACATGGGCACAAAAGAGGTAAGATTAACAATACTCTATTTTTAAAAACTAATGCGAAGATGTGTTAATTGTACAAGTATATGTTGATATCATCGTTGGATTACTAATGACAAAATAACACAAGAATTTGAAAAGTTCATGAATAGATGATTGAGATGAGCATGATGGGTGAACTCAAATTTCATACTAGGATTGCAAATCAAGCAAACTCTAACCAAAACCATGATACATCTACAAAATTATGTAAAGAAGTTACTCCGAAGATTCAAAATGAAGGAAGCTTAGGACACTGATACTTCTATTATAACTGACACAAAATTAGATTTGGAAGAAATAGGTCTATCTATGGGGAAAAAGTTATATAGAGGAATTGTCAGGTCTCTCTTATATCTCACTGTTAGTAGACCTGATAGTCTTTAAGATTTATCTTTATGCAAGATTTCAAGAAGGTCCTAAAGAGTCTCATCTCATGGATATCAAAAATATTTTGGCATACCTTAAGGGAACAAGTATCTTAGGATTATGATACATAAAAATAAGAAAGTTCAACCTTGCGGACTATGCAGATGCTGACTACGTAGATTATCTAGTTGATAGAAAAAGCACCATATGCATAGGACACCTTTTTTGGATTATGTTTAGTCTCTTGGTCCATTAAGGAATAAAATTATATAGCTTTTTCTACTACTGAGGTTGAATATTGGCTGTTTTCATATTATGCTATATTTCTATGGATCAAACAATAATTCTTGAATTTTGATATGGATATTGGACATGCCCTTATCTTTTGTGGTAACATGTAACAACCCTTATTGTGATTTTTAGATTTTTCTATTTTTAATCATTTTTCCTTCCATATAGTTGCTATACGTTCTTATGAGCCTCAGATATGGTTATCACTATCATCAAAGCATTTAGGGGTGATTTGGGTGAGTTTGAAGTTTTGAGTAGCCTTACAAAGTAATTAGTTTGACTTTGATCTATATTTTGGTCACGACCCAACTTATGAGTCATGATGACACCTACCTTACCCTGCCAATAGGTAAGCCAAACCTTAGCCTAGAGCTCTAAGCAATGGGCTAACTTGGTGGGAAATGGCCTAGAAGTAGAAAAACAACATTTAAAGACTTAAAATAGCAATAAAACAATCATAATAGTCTAACAGATAGATAAAAGATCAATAATCCTCCCACAAACTAATAATGTCACTAGAAGAGCTACTACAAATGAAACATTAGTACTGAAATAGTCAAATACAATCCGTCTTGGAAAATGGAAGACTAGATATAAAAAATAAAAGTAGAAAAAGGCAACTCCGACTCTAAGAGCTCACACAATCTCGAAAATAAACCCAAAACTAGGATCATATCTCTGGTAGATACTAGTACTTGTATCTGCACCAAAAAGGTACAAAAGTGTAGTATGAGTACAAAATATACAGGTACTTATTAAGTATCATCGACCAACTGAGTCAAATCATGATATAAATACGATAAGATAAAGGATAAAATAAACTAAGTCAAGGTAATAGCGCAAACCTAGAAACATGCTCCAATGCTGTTGTGCATAAATAAACAAATAAAATAAATTTGGAAAATGTAACGTAAAAATCACACAATTAAAACTACTAAACTGGCCACCATAAGTCAATAAGTGTGGAAAATAAAATAACCCAATGTGGACCCCCATAGGCTCAAAGGGTGCATTCAAAGGAAAATAAATAATTGAAGATCCATAACTTTACCAAATAACAGTTTTAACCATCAAACCATCCATACCATATCATACCCAAATCTAAATGTTGGACTCGAATCGAAACTCATATCATCATCATCATAACATCTTCAATAGTATCAACATCATAACATTATTTTCCAGACATAAACCGAAACTCATAGTATCAATACCATTATCAATTATCGGAACTCATATAAATAGACTATATCAATAAACCATACTTATAAACTATATCGTTAAATCAATAGATTTTACCCAGAATTAGCACCAACTCCCAATTACAAATCTAGCATAATCATTTAGTGTTTAATCTCCTTAAATTTCCCCAAATAAGAATTAATAAGGGTACAATATATATATAAAGGTCTATAAAAGCTAACACAATTCTTAGCCTAAGGTGGGCAGAAGGGCCCATTTCTAATCCCTGAAATCCATTTTTAGTCAAGTTCTTCTCTGAATTAGGCTAAGGCATCTAAAATTCACTTTTAGATGCCCCAAATACTCTATAGCTCTAAGATGGGGCCTAATCTCTTCTCCGACTAGAGGGGTGTCAATACCACGCCACTGGTAAGGACAACTGTGATAACCCTATACTGGCAGGTACTCAATGAGAATGGTGGGAACCTTAAATTGAAGGGTTAGGCCACCTCATCAACCCTAATCTGACGGGTTAAGATGTCTCAACCTATGCTGGCTACGTAGTTCTGGAACACAAGGATGACTACTATGAATCACACCCTGAACTGGCGGGTGAGTTTTCATCCTTGGGTTCACTCGGTGCTAACTTCTACTCCCATATGAAGGACACTGAACTGAATAACTGAACTGAACTGATTAGCTGAATTGATACTGATCAACTGGTCTGATACTAGTGGTATTGTTTAGCAGAGCTAAACTAAGTTTACTGGATTCCAATGACTGATGGAATGTACTGAGTTCTAAAGACTGGTTGAGAGTACTGAAGTTACTGAGATTGACTGTGAATACTGAGGTTGGTGAGGTTACTGAGCACTGAGATTACTGAGATTACTGGACTTCTGAGATTAGTGAGATTTCTGAGTTTTCCTGAGTCACATGACTGACTGAATTCTATAGATCATGGCTTGACTGAGAGTATCATGAAAACATAACATGGCTCTAGGCACACAACTATATTTTTCGGGTACAAGTACCCCTAGGACTCGATAGAAGGAAACTGACTCAACTTGAATTTCTTGAGTACATGACCATCGATAAAAATCCATCATACATGAGTGGGGGATTTCATGAAGTACATGGTCATCATAAAATCTATCATGAGTAGGAATTCGTATAATTAAGTCATAAATCTCATATTCTAATATCATGGGCATTCCAACAACATATACTATTTATAGCACTCACATGGAAACCATTCAAGCGTAAGGGAACGGCAACATGTAACGTTTAGTTCATATTGTAATGATTTAGGGATATTATACTTCATGTATTTATTCAACATCTCAAACATGGTAGGGAAAGCATGGATATATTTTGTGTACATAATTTATATCCCCATTATCATACATGCTTTATACCACAACAATAACAACACATAATTTGCATGGAAATTCATATTGGAGTGTATGACTAACATGAACTTGTTATTTAGATATCATGAGATCATGTAAATATGAAGTTCTTACGTACTAGGCATTTTATCGAACACCTTCCATTCATTCTTTAAGGCATAGGTGATTTCATACTTGCATTCTATCAATCCATCTAAAGATCATGTTTTTCAAATAACAACATAACTTTCATGAGATATATAGTCACGATAATATTATATAGCAAAAAAAAATAAGCATCAACATGGGTATGATTATATCACCACAATCAACCAATCTTTTTTATTTTAAAGATTGATTCTTGAACTCCACAGATGAAAGGAATCCGTGGAGGAACACTACGCATATCTTGAAAGGGAGGTTCTTGATGATTGAAGGAGGAATTTCCTTGAAATTTGATCTTCAAGCTTAATTATGCAACCCTAGTTGTTTTTCTCTTTTAGTGCTCTTGGATGATGAGCTTTGAGATGTTAATAGGGTTGTAATGTGTTTAGAAGCTATATATTTCATAGGGTTAAGTTTAGGGACGTGTAAGGAGTGTTAAAAGACTTAATTACCCTTAAAATAACTCAAAACGGAGTGTTTTTGGTACCTGGAACTGACTTAGGCGGCGCCCAAGTGATTTCCTAAGATAGGTTGGGCGGCACCTAACCAATCGCCTATGTTTGGGTTGGGCGGTTCCTAACTAATCGCCTATCTTTACTGTCTCTCATGAAAAAGGGCATAACTTTTTGCTCGGGTATAGGATTAAGGTGAAATTGGTATCGTTGGAAAGCTAGTTCTATTATCTACAATTTGGTGGGTCTAAATCAGCCAAAATACCACATTAACATCGAGTTATACTCATTAAAATATGAATCTTTCAAAATCGAACACTAAAACTTGATGGATTCAAAAACTCTTAGCTTGTATTACCTTAAGTGACTCATATGAACATGCTTAATGTATCATAAGCTATCTTATCGCTAGGATACTCATTGTATGTTATGCACTAAAATGCTACTCACAGGATAGGAGGTTTGATACGTAGGAAAAATGGTTCATCTCCTAGCTTAGAAACATACGGAGTACTACAACAATCAAGCCACCAATATTTTAGGGACTTTATAAAAAAATATGGAGAATTAACCTAGAAATAGATAGAATCTTACCATAAATTTGAGGAAGAAACAAGTAAATTAATTTCACAAAAGTTCCAAAATCACCCACAAATTATTCTCATAAGTTTTTCCATTTTTTAGGGTTCAATATTCTTAGAAATAGATGAAAAATAAGGAAAGTCTGCCTAAGTTGGGTTTTTATACCCCTACTAGGTATACAGGTGTCACTTAAGTGGACATCGGGTCGCATAAATGGACACTAGGTGCTTAAGCAACCATTGGTTAAGGGACCATGTGTCGCTTTCATAATGCTGGCATCCTTAGCATATGTAGCGTAAGCGATACTAGCATCGACTAAGCAGCTCTCACAAATATGATCGAAGCCTCGCTTAAGTGATACTAGTGGTTCAATGCCAGATCTCTTAAGTGATCGGCCGGTCACGTATGCGATGTACTAGGATAAGTTGTGACTTGAAATTTTCAAAGTCCTTACCAACCGCTTGGAATTCATTTAGAACCCTGTATACGCAAATGAACTATTCTATCCAATAAAATTTAATGTTTTGTAATCAATGACAGTCAAAATTTCCATCTGAGGTCGTTTCAACAAAAAGTGAGTCCCATACCCATGTGCCATTTTTCTTAAATTTTAGCCAATAGCTTAAAATAAGTCTGAAAGCCTCAAGACCCGAACGAAGGATCCACCTAGACTATAATTGATGTTCCAAAGCTATTGGAACTGTCAGAATTGGCATACTATGTGGTTTGATTAATTTTTTCTCCGGATAGTCAATTTGAACGAGTGAAGACTTTAAAATAGGGAATGGGCTCTAAATACCAAGTGAACTGCCCAATAACTGAACTGCCAATTCTAGCAAGTCATAAATGACTTGGGAAAGCTATATGAAAGCTATAAGTGGCGAATATTAGTAGAAATATAGAAAATGACATGGAGTGTCATTGCAATATCCACTTTTAAAATAACTTTCATCCATGAAAGTAAAGAATTAGTATTTACCTAAAGTCTAAAAAAAGTAAGGATATTGGGTCTGCATCTCACTCTCAATCTCCCAAGTAGCCTCCTCTACTAAGTGGTGCCTCCACTGAACCTTAGCTATTGAAATATCACTAGTGCACATCCCCTTTACGTCACTAGCCAATATGAGCACCGGCTACTCCATGAAGGTCAATCACTCATCTAGCTGAACTGAGTCCCATCTAAGCACATGAGATGCATTAGGGATATATCATTGCAACATAGACACGTGGAAAACTAGATGGACAATAGTAAAATCTAGGGGGTAAGGATAAACTCACAAGCCACCTCACCCACTGTGCAAAGAATCTCAAAGGGTCTAATATATCTAGGGCTGAGCTTGCCTTTCATTCCAAACCTCATTACATCCTTCCAGGGCTATACTCGAATGAATACCCAATAATATACTACAAATATTAAGGCACAAAGTCTACAATCCGCATAAGACTGCTGCCTACTATGAGCTACCCTCAACCTATCCTGAATCGCCCTAACTCTATACAACGACTATTAAATCAAGTCAGTACTACATGGTCTAAGCTCAGAGGTCTCAAACAAACCAGTCATGGAATGACATTGCCTACCATACAATTCCTCAAAATATGTCATCGCAACACTCAAATGGTAGATATTATTATATGAAAACTCTACCAAAGCTAAGTGTTACTCCCACCACCACAAAAAATCCCTAACACAGGATCTGAGCATATCCTAAAGCCTGAATAGTCCGCTCTGACTAGCCATTGGTATGAGGATGGAAGGCTATACCAAGATCAACTTGAGTACCCAACTCCTCCTAAAAAGCTCTTCAAAAGCTAGAAGTGAATACCAAACCTTGACCTGAAATTATGGATATAGGCATACCATGCAAATGGACTATCTCACTAACATATATACGAGGCAACCTCTCAGTATTGAAGGCCATCTAAATAGGAATAAAATGTGCTGAATTGGTCAACCGATCCACAATAACAAATATATCATCAGAACCACGAGAAGTATGAGGTAATCCACTAACAAAGCCTATAGTAATCTACTTCAACTTCCTCTCAAGATTGGGAAACCTTTGAATCAATCCACTATGTCTCAGATGCTCGGCCTTCACTTGCTGATAATATAGGCAATGAGCTACAAAGTCCACCATATCCCTTTTCATGCCAATCCACCAATAATGCTGACTCAAATTTCTATACATCTTGGTTGTGCCTAGGTGAATGGAATATCTGGACTTATGAGCCATACACAAAAATTATTGAATTAAGTATAAACCCTTGGAACACAAATGTGACTATAAAACCTCTAAACACCCTCAGAATCCCTAGTATCCCTCTTGGACTCACCACTCAACAGTTGATCACGGATGTTGCAATGTCTCTTATCCTCAAACTAATGACTCTAAATTTGTTCAAATAGCAAAGACCTCACCTCAACACTCGAAAGAATCCTCCTAAGGTCTGAAATTTTAAGTCGCACTATCATGTTGGCTAAGGACTGAATGTCCCATGCCAATGGCCTCTGAGAAAATGAAATACAAACCAAGCTACCCATACTTACTTCCTTCAAACTAAAGGTGTTTGCAACCATATTTTCCTTGCTCAAATAATACAAGATATAGACATCATAATCCTTAAGCAACATTATCCATCAATGCTTCTTAGAATTATGCTCTCTCTTGATCATAACATGCTGAACACTATGATGATCCATAGAGATCTCATAATGCATGCCATAAAGATACTGCCTCCAAATCTTAAGCATGAACTCCTTTCCAAAACTCAACTCACACTCCCCAAACCATAAAAGAGAAACCTCCTTCTAAGCCAATTTGGTCATCGACTCTACAATGATAGCAAAACTCTCAACAAATTGTCTATAGTAACCGGCCAAAACTAATAAAGCTACAAACCTTAAAAGGAGATGTCGGCCTTTCCTAATTACAAATAGCCTTGATGTTTACTAGATCTACCATAATCCCATCCTTAGACACCACATGACCAAGAAATGTCACCAACTCAAGCCAAAACTCACACTTAGAGAATTTGGCAAAAAAACATATGATCCCTCAAATTCTGAAGCATAATCCTCAGATGCTGTATATGATCCTCTCTACTTATTGAATACACAAGGATGTAGTCAATGAACATAATCACAAAAAAATCCAAATAAGGATAGAACACATGGTTCATTAAATCCATAAATTCATCTGGGGCATTGGAAAACCCAAAAGATATCACTAGAAACTCATAATGACCATAATAGGTCCTAAAGGCTATCTTTAGGATATCCTTAGCCCGAATCCTCAATTGATGGTAATCAGACCTCAAATAATTCTTAGAGAACATAACTGCTCCCTGTAGCTGGTCAAATAAATCATTACTATGAGATATAGGATATTCGTTCTTCATTATCAACATACGTCTATAATCAATACACATACGCATGGAACCATCCTTCATCTTAACAAATAACATAGAAGCTCCCCAAGGAGATACACTTAGTCTAATGGAACCCCTACACAAAAGATTTTGAAGATAAGAATTTATCTCCTTAACCTTGGAAAGATCCCTACGGTGAGGTTCTATAGAAATAGGTTGAGTTATCGTCTCAAGATTAATAATAAACTTTATATCACACTGTAACACCCCGTAAAAATCCTAAGTCAAATTCATCTCCTTAAGGCTTGATAAGGAAATCCAACACTTAGAAGAATTTCGCTAACTGTTAGAAACACTTAGTTTCATCTTATACCTCCAAACTTCAGGGATTTATTTGATGACCTTCCCAACCTTCATTTTGGGATTTTGAAGTTGCATTGTGATTGGAGAAGTCAAGAGTACATCTCGAGTGAGTTTTGAAATTTTTGGAATCCGTTTAGGGCGTGTTTGGATTTCAAAATAGAAGCACCATGTGATTCGCATGCTTCGCATGCTCTATAGCATACTCTAGAAATTTTTAGCATTTCAAGATCAACTTTAAACGATCATAACTTCTTGAATATTTTGAAATGTGAGTGATGCTATATATTGATGAAAAGCTCTTTGAGTTCTTTTTCTAATGAAATTGGTTTAATCCAATTTAAACATCGGAGAAAAGAGTCATGATCAATTTACTTCAGCCTATCAGCCTGAAAATAACATAGGACAACTGTCTTTCTCTCTTTCTTCAGGGGTATTTTAGTCTTTTGTCCATCCTATATATATGCTCAAACACGACATTAAGCCTAATTTAGAGCAGAATATACTCCCTTTTTCTCAAATTCTCTCAAAAATTATCAACAAGTAAGGGTTCAATTAGGGTTTCAAGATTCAAGCCAATTTTCACCATTAACTTTCATGGATAATCAATCTAAGGTATGCATAGTGTTCATTGATGGATTCTTTTCATCCATGGAGCTCAAGAATCAAGTTTTAAGTTATGTATCATGAAAATTTTGTTGCGGGATGTTTATAATCATGTTTTTGATGTTAAATTGAGTTTTAATTCCATGAGTTATTTCAAAAATCATGAAAACTAATTTATTTGTGGTATTATTCATATGAGATTTATGTTGAGTTCTTGGGATTTGAAAGTTGGATGTTATACCCATAATATTGATATATGTTAATTGATAAATGAAATATCCATGTTTCCCATGTGTGTTGAATCATGACCATCATATGTTGAAAACCTTGATATGTGAATTTGTGGTTATGACCATGAATTGGGAGCATGTTATATATGCCTAAGTATAAATCATGCCTTTCATGTGTTTGTGAAAATGTTCAAGTGAATGAATTGTGCCTTGTGATCCATTGGTGATCTAAATAATGAATTCATGTCAATACTACACAATCTAAATGATTTCCATGTTGATGCTATGTCTTGCAAGTGTTTGACAAATGGTTCATTAAAGTTAAGTAATGAAACTACATTATGTTAGCATGTATACAAGTTCATGTCATGCAAGTGAAACTAAAATTGTGAAATTATGATATGTTAGGATTACATTCCTATTCATGTACAAGACTATGATTATCAAGTTCTTTCATGAAATCCCCAACTCATGGTATTATGAATTGCAGACTTTAGTCCTAGGATCAAGAATTTTCATAATGTGTCAGTTTCCTTCCATCGAGTCCTGGGGGTACTTGTACCCAAAAAATATAGCTAGGTGCCTAGAGACATGTCATGTTTTCACGATACTCTCAGTCAAGCCATGTTCAGTAGACTTCAGTCAGTCTCATGACTCAAGAAAACTCATGTAAAGGCAGTATCAATTTAGTTTTACTCAGTACTCAATAATCTACGTAATCTCAGTAATATTCCGTCAGTGTATGGAATTTCAGTAAATCTCAGTATCAGTATAGTTTAGTTCAGTATTCAGTTTAGACATCAGTAAACTCAGCGAGCTTACAAAACTCAGTAGCATTTAGTTAGTTAACAAAATTCAGTAGTGTTTCGCTAGTCATCGGAACTCAATAAACTCAGTCCATGTTCAATTCAGTTAAAAAGAACAATCAGTAACAGTTTAGTTAATTCTAGTATGAACTAGGAAGTCAGTTCAGTATAATCAATTTAGTGTCATTCAGTTGGGAGTAGGATTCAGCACCGAGCGAACCCAAGGATGGGAACTCAGCTGCCAGTAGAGGGTGTGATTGTTAGAAGCAGTCCTTGCATTCCAAAACTATGTAGCCAGCATAGGTTAAGACATCAATACCTTTCAGTTGAGGGTAGATGAGGTGGCTAGACCTGTCAGATGAGGGTTCCCACCATTATCATTAGAGTACCTGCCAGATAAGGGTCACTCACAGGTTTTACTTACCAGTGGTGCGATATTAACACCCTTCCAATCAGGGTAGAGATTAGACCCCAACTAGCTATTATAGTGTATTTGGGGCATGTTGGTTAGATAACTACTTCTCACAGCTTCAGTATCAGTCTCAGTAAAAGAACTCAGATAGTTCTTCAGGATATCGAGACTGACAGATACAGTCAATTCAGATACAATACGAAACTCAGCTAGTTCCACCAGATTCAAGATGTCAGATATAGTTATTCATGCTATCAGTTATCAGAACTCATGTTATAAGATATATCAGTTATCAGAATTCAGTTATCAGTCATGATATGTTATCAGTAAATACATGTCATGAGTATTCATACTCAGTAGTCATGTTATCATGAACTCAGTTTCAGGACTGTTATATACGGTCAATCAGATCAGTTCTTCATAATCAGAACTATCAGAAATAATTATTTTCTTTATCAACAATATAACATCAGTTCCTCTTTATTCAGTAAACTCAGATGTCAGTAAATCAGTACACAAAATTTAGTATCTTGTACTAGTACATTTTCAGTTACAGTTATTATATATTCATGCATGTATTCTCACGTTCATGTTAGTTACTATTGCTTATACATATGAACCCCATGCATTCAGCCTATCTCACTTGCATACCAGTACATTCAAAGTACTGACTCATACTTTTCTCGCGCTATGGTGTCTTATACCATAGGTTTGGACGCACGGGATCTAGAGCTCCCTTAGCAATTTCAGAGTCAGCCAGGAGCAGTAATTAATAGTGAGTCCTCATCCTTCGAGGATAATTATGTTATTATTCATATCACTATTTTAGTTTTTAGTTTATTTCAGTAGACAGAGTTAGTTGGGAACATGTCCCCTTAACTCCTTATTCAGTTCAGTTTAGAGGTTTTCAGACTACAGCATGTCAGACAATTATTCCAGATTTATGTTGGTATTGTTATACCATTTTTAGATATTATTTTATTAGATGTTTATTCAGATTTGAACCTTATGGCCTTATAGTATTATGTTTTTGCATATTTTACAGTATGGTTATTCAGTGCTCAGGTATAGATATAAGTCATGGGTTAGCTTGTGGTCCTTCGGGGTCATGGGCATTGTGTAGCATTTTGATTCAGAAAATCGGGGCGTTACACACACTCAGGAGGAAGACCAGGTAGATTGGTACGTAAAACATCAAGAAAGTTACAAACTATAGGTACAAAGTCAAGAGATGGACTATCCATACTAATATCATTAATATAAGTGAGATAAGACTCGTAACATCTCAAAGTAAGCCTCCTAGACTGAATATAACAAATAACCCTTGTCGACTCGCGGCTAACTGCTCTGTGCCAAACAACTGGGGGTATGACAGGCATAACGAAGGTAGTAGTCTTAGAAAAATTATCTTCGACTGCATGATAGTGGGATAACCAGTCCATGCCCAGAATAAAATAAAAATCCACCATATCTAACACAATAAGATCAGCTTGAGTATAAAACTATCAAATAGTCAAATCATATAATCTATAAACTCGATCTACCACTAAAGAATCACCTATAGGAGTAGATACATATAATGGCATAGATTATGAATCCCAAGATAAATATAACTGTGGGGCACAATTAGTACACACATAAGAATAAATGGATCTAGATCAAATAAAGAAAAAATTGATTAACGGTAACCAAATCGTACTTGTGATAACTGCATTTAAAGACTCGACCTCGGGTTTTACAGGTACAACTTACAACTAACCACGCTCGCCACCTAGTTGGGTTCATGACCAATATCTTATCCTACCTACTTGAGAACATCCATGACCACCTTGGGGACCACCCTTACGACCATGCATACCACCTCTAACTGGGGATAGAACTGCCTAAATTAGAGGAACACTCTAAACTAAGGGAACCATCTCTTCATGGCTGGGTCACTTTTTCAATAAATAACCAAAAGATCAACACCCATAACATGCCCAGGCATTGTATTAAAACAAAAAAATCTGATTGTCCTATAATAACCACCAAGACTAGAATAACCAAAAGACAAACCTCTCAAAGACTAATCATAACCTTGGTCAAGACAATCATTGAAACTAGTTTGTCCTTCATTAGTTATCTAAAGTGTGGTATGAACTGGCCTTCTAGACTAACCCTGCTATTGATACAGCCGATGTGGAGGGTACCTACCTTGATAACCACTACCTCTAAACTGTTAGTTACTATGGATCCCATTGAAACTACTCTGATATCGAGGCCTCTCATCATTTCCCTCTTAGGCCTCATGATGTATCTCCTACATAACTCGAGCATAATTAGAAATCTTAGCAAAAGACCTACCTATAGTAATCAAACTCTATGTTTACATACGAAGAGGAAGTATATCCCCGAATAAAGCAACAAACCCTCTCATACTCCATAGTTAGAATAGAAGTAGCATACCTATCTAACTTATGAAATTGAGCCTCATAATCCACAACAGTCATCGAGCCCCGCTCTAACCTCAAGAAATAATCTATTTGATGATACTGAAAACTATGAGGAATGTACTTCTCTAAGAAAATCTCAGAGAACTAAGTCTATATCTAATATGAGAGTAAAAACTATGAAGATGGAAACAACATGAAAACATAAATACAATGAAATAATGGAAATAAAACACAATACAAGTAAAGCATAAATAAAAATATAGATAGATAAATTGACACAAAATGATAATGAGTGAACAACCAAAGGGTATATTAAGCCCAACAACCTTTGTATCAATTACCAAGAAACACCAACTTTTTATGTAGACCTCACGAGAATGAAATCCCAAGCAACCCACATTTCTTACAATCAATAAGCTCCCAATAATCTTAATAAAAACACTCTCAAGTGTCAACTTACATTCAAAATGATTTAAGTCTAATAAGAAAAGAGTATTAGATATTTATAGGCCAAGGCCATTTATTACAACTTGGGCCCAAAAGTGACCCTAAATGCTAGTTGGGCCTAAAACTGACTTAAAAGCCTAAAACTCAACATAGTGCATTCTCATTCTTCAAATATTCTCATGGGGGATCTCAATATTCCTTCTCATATCTAAATCTTGGTCATGATGTGCTTTCACTTGTATCATTCTCTCCTTCTTGAAATGAATTTATCCTAAAATTCAAGAAATCATTATGCTAAAGATCAAGGAATTCTAGAGAGTTCTTAGAAGTGGGAGGGAGCTTAACATGTGTAGCCATGTAAAGTTGAATGCTAAACTCCCTTCTTGAGGCCAACCCTCCTCCATTGGTACTTTGTTGTCTAGTATATTTGGAATGGTGATATCCTTATCACATAGATTCACATCAACCTCTATATTCTCATTAAGATCATCAACTCCTTCCTCTTGCTTTATTTAATCTTTGTAGTATGGATCACATTCTCAAAGTATGGTGGCTTTTCATGTTGGAAACTTACTCATTCGGTGACCCCATCCTTGACATTAAAATCATTGAGAACCCTTAAGATTAGGCTTACCTCCTTCTCTAGGGGATACTTTAGAGAACTATTCCCAATGGTATTCTTCTCAAAAGTCTTCTTGAATTCGAAACCTTAACTCCAATTTGAGGATATTTGATTCCCTACCTTAGGCTTAGTTGCTTCCTTCTCCAACTTGATTCTCTCTCAACTTCAATAGCTGCCTCTAAAAGATCATCCATTTGGGAAAACTTGTGTATTAACATTCAAGAGGTAATTTCTTAATTCAATCCCACCTAAAACTAGATCTTGGTGTGTTTTTCATCCTAGTTATAGTCAAGCTTCAAGAGTAGATTTTGAACTTCATCATAGTAGGCTTCAATACTCTTGTCTTCTTGTCTTAAATTGTACAACCTTTCAAGAAACCCCTATCTATATCTCTTTGGTACATACTTATCTCTTATAAGGGCCTTTATTACATCCCGTGGTAGATAATGACCTCTATGAAAAATCCTTTGCGTGATCTTAGCTGATTCCCACCAAGTCAAAGCAAATCCCATAAATTAAGAAATGACATAGGTTGTCTTCTTAACATCGGGAAAATCATTAGCTTGGAAGATCCTATCATATTTTGACTACTACTTGAGGTACCCTTCGGGATCACTACCTTCATAAAAGCTAGGAAGAGTGACCTTGATAGAATTGAGGCCCATTTCACGACCTCTATAACCACCTTGGTCCCTTGGGCCATGTCCTTATGCACCATATCCATACCCCCTTCTACATATCCTGCAAACACTCTTTAAACTCTAACGACTTAGTTTGGTGGCATTTGGTTAAGTGGAGCTTGGTAGGGTGGATTTAGATTTCGTGGTCTTTAGATTTGGGGTACTTGATAGGGTGGGTAATAGAGTGCATTAAGGCCTTGTGGGTTCAATCCTTGGGGAATTTGGTAGTTTGGAACTTGATTTTTGGGTATTTAATAGGGTAAAGTGAGAATTTGTGGATCTTAGGTGGGGTTTTGGGGAGTTTGTTGGTTGAATTATAGTAGTTAAGATATATGTCATGGAGTTTACTCAGTTGTAGTTGTAGGTAAGGGAGCACTTACTTGTGAGGAAGGGTACAACATATGATGTAGAGTTCTAGGAGAAATGGTAGCGAAAGTTTCTTGAGCATGCCCGCTTGAAATGGAACCTCCATTGTTAGAGTTTCCTTCCTAATTCAACACCCTTCCATCCATATTTTCTACCTTCTCCTCAAGCCTGACATCATTTTATGCATAACATCCATACTTCTTTGCCTTCCCATCATAGCTTTCATAAGACTATCAAGGTTTTCCCCGCTTTAACTAGGTTGGATCTCATCTCCTGGTTCTATGGTACCTATGAATAAGACACTCAATACAACTAGCAACAAGGTTAATAATAGTGAAATTAACTTCCCTAATCCAAGTGTTTGGAATGGCTCATAATTTAGCTCAACTTGTTGGTCTTGGTTGCTTGTGTTGGTATATGACTCAATTATAAGGTGAAACACTTAAAGAACTTGAATTCAAAGTTAAACTAAGAAAAACAAAAGACAAAAAAAAATTAAAGCACAAGGAATTAAGACACGAGAGAAGAACGGACAAGAACTAATTAAACAACCAAGTATATTAAGTTTTAGTTGTTAATTAGTCTCAAGAATCAAAGAGAAGAAAAGAGGAACTAATAGATGAATTTAATGGATTTGAACCTAAATAAAAGAAGTTTAGAGATTTGATAAGTGTTCAATAGGACTTGAGGTGCATTGGAGGTGTTCTGGCAACCTTGGTGCACATCAAACATATGCCAAACGCAGAGGGGACTGTTTTGAGATGTGGCAGCATGTTGGGCGTAGGTTGAAGGTAGGTTAGATGCATTTGGAAGTTGCTTTACTGGTTTGACCTGCGTTGGATGTATGGAAGCATACGAAATGCTGGTCAGGTGTACCTGGTCCTTCCTTACAACTAGCAATATAACATTTTGTACTTCAATGGTCCCCCCTAGTCCTCTTTTTGGAATATTCCTTAGGATCTTCAAAAGGAGATTTGTACCAACATTTTTTTACACCTATTTCTTCTCTTTTGAGGATCAAATACCAACTTTTGAAGAAAATTCAAGATGAAGACTTGAATCTCCTCAAGAACACCAAGAACTCAAAAATCTGTACTCTTTAACCCTTGTTCAGAATACGATGAAATTTTGAACCTAAGCTCTTTTCCACCTTCTAGTCATATTCCAAGCCTTATTTTGCTCAAATTCTAAACCAAAATTTTCAGATTTCAAAACCCACCTTCAATCTTCAAACTTGAGCTTCTAAATAAAGGTAGATCCTCCGATTGAGCTCAAATTTGAGATTTAGACTCTAATAGTGTTAGGGAACAACAATCTATCACTAAGACAAAAGAAAACAAAAAAATCAAAGACTCAAAATTTGACCTAAGGGCAAAAACATGAATAGTAATTTTCGGGGGATTTTTATTTTTTCAACACATATAGACCCAAGATTTACTTCATGGGAATGAAATCAAGCTCAGCTTTGATACCGAATGATACGCGAGTAAGACCTACGAATATGGAAACAACACAAAAATACAAACACAATGAAACAGTGGAAACAAAAACAAGACAAGTAAAGGATAAATAAAAGACAAATAGATAGATTGACATAAAATAACAACAAGAGGACAACCATAGGGTATATTAAACCCAACGGCCTTTCTATCAATTACCAAGAAACACCAACCTCTTACATAGACCTCACGGGAATGGAATCCTGAGCAACCCATGTTTCTTACAATTGATAAGCTCCCAACAAGCTTAATAAAAACACTCTCAATTGTCAACTTTAATTTAAAATCATCTAAGTCTAAAATGGAGAGAATCCTAGCTATTTACATTTGAAGTCATTTTTTTACAACTTGGGATCAAAACTGACCCTAAATGCTAGTTGGGCACAAAAGCAACCCGAAAGCCCAAAAATCTACATATTGCATCCTAATTCTTCCAATTATCTCATGAGGAATCACAATAATCTTCTTTATCTCTAAATCTTGGCCATGAGACATTTTCACTTGTATCAATGTTAAGGGAGGATATCCACCAGGACTGGAATCAAGATAACCTCTCTACCAGTTTCAAGCTGCCAACTCCAACTAAAAAGTAGTTTAATCCACACACGAGTCTCCACAAGGCCCAAATTACGAAGCCTATCTTCACAAGCAATCAAGACCTCATATGCATCCTTGCTCGGTGCACCAGAAACCTAGGCAGAGCCAATATCAAAATCTACCTAAGATTTTTCTACTCTTCAATAGAAATAGAAAGCTGGGTAACTATCGACTTAGCAACTACCGACTCGAAAACCATAGGTGTAGGAGGGACCTCAACTATGAAATCCACAACTATAGGTTGCACTCCCGCCTCAATACCACTCTGATCCATAGACAGTGTACCATTAGATGGTGCACCACTAACCAATCCCATAAGATAAACAAAGCATCCCTGAGCATTGAATAAGAAATAAACCCTAGTGAAGTTGAGAATGGAAGAATCTATGGCTCGAGAGTAGGAATAGGGCTTGGTAAAGACCCCTAATCCTTGACCCTTGCTGGGGACAATCTCTAGGCTATCCATAACCTCTTTCTTATCCATTTATAGCGATGTGATCCCTAAGATAAGTCTTGAGACACTCATCTCTTATAGCAGTAGCACGCGACCTAGCTATCTGCGAAAGAGTAAAACTAAAGGAATGCTTTAGAAACCAACTCATACCCTTAGTATGAAATAAGTGAAATAAGTGAAGAACTCCTAAGAATATCCTATAGCCTCCTAAAGATATGAAATGAATGTCATCATTCTGATCCAGGGCACTCTACTAGACACTTGCTTTTGTACCCACAACAATAGTGAAAACTAGGCTCTAATACCTTTTTATCATGAACGAATTTATGAGTCATAAAGGCACCTACCTTGTACCTCCAGTAGGTAAGCAAAACCATAGCCCAAAGCTCTAAGAAATGGGGTAACTTAGGGGAAAATGTCCTAAAAGTCAGAAATCAACATTAAAAGACTTAAAATAGAAATAAAATAGTCAAAATAGTCTAACAAATAGATAAAAGATCGACAATCCTCCCATGACCTAGTAATGTCGGGACAAGAGCTACTAATGAAACATCAGTACTAAAATAGTCAAATACAATTCGTCTAAAAAAAAGACTAGATATGCAAAATAGAAAGAAAAAAGACAAATTTGACTCCAAGAGCTCACCCAATCTCCGAAACCAACCCAGCACGAGCGTCACATTAGCAGAATTTACTACTACTCTAATCTACACCAAAATGGTACAAAGTGCAGTATGAGTACCAAAACCACAGGTACTCAGTAGGCATCATCAGTCGACTAAGACAAATCAAGATGTAAATATGACAAGATACAAGATAAACTAATTGAAGATAATAGGGAAAACATGGAAATAAGATGGATAAATAAAATAAATCTAGAAAAAGTAACATAAAGATCACACAATTATAACTACTAACTTGATCCCCATAAGCCAAAAAGTACGAAAAAATAAATAACCTAATGCAGGCCCCCATAAACCCGAAGAGTGCACTCAAAGGAAAATAAATAACCAAAGATCCATAAATTTACCAAATATCAGCTATCACCATCAAAGTATCCATACTGTATCATATCATACCAAAATCTCAGTGCTAGACTTGAACCAAAACTTATATTATCATTATCATAACATCATCAAAAGTATCAACATCATTTGCCGGACTTAAACCAAAACTCATAGTATCAATATAATAATATATTGCTATACTTGAACTGGAACTCATATAAATCGACAATATAAAAAACCATAATAATTAACTATATCGTAAACTATCGAATTTTATTTTGAATTAGCAAAAACACTCAATTACCAAACTAGCATAATAATTAAGTATTTAATCTGCTATAATTTTCCAAAATAAGTATTAATAAGGATAAAACATGCTTATAAAGGTCAAAATACTAACATAAGTC
Organism: Capsicum annuum; assembly: GCF_002878395.1. Taxonomy (NCBI): domain Eukaryota; kingdom Viridiplantae; phylum Streptophyta; class Magnoliopsida; order Solanales; family Solanaceae; genus Capsicum; species Capsicum annuum. Next base: position 148,916,540 of record NC_061115.1, on the reverse strand, counting down.
TTAGCCTAAAGTGGGATAGAGGGCCCCACTTCTAATCCCCAAAGTTTATCTTTAGGAAAATTCTATCTCGAAATAGGCTAAGGTATATTAATTAACTTTTAGATGTTAAATAAGCCATAATTATAACTAAGATAGAAATTAAACTTAGAACATAAGAAATAAGTTAGTTCCACCTAAAACATGAGTGACTGGGTCAATTTTACCGAAATTACGGTTCAAAGGTAGCCTATAAAATCCAAACAAGACTAATCATACCAATCATGCTTCCAATACCAAAATAACATCCCATATATATCACAATATCATAGTTATATTATGAATTATCTCAATCTATGTAGAAGGTAAACTCAGCTTACCTGGACGTTGAAGAAAAGACTAAAGAATCTGCTAAACCACTGATTTTCCCTTTCAAGAAGCTTTTGAAAGGTTTTAATACCCATAATATTCTAAGCTTGATTTAGCTCTTAGTTTAATTCTTAAAGGGTCCAAGGCTTGAAAATTTCACTAAGTGTTGAGGGCTTAGTCATTTTGAAGACACCTAAACTTTACAGATTTTAATTTTGCCCTTTCCAACCCTGAGATGATAGTTTTTGAGTTGATTTATGTTTCAGGAGTTTCAAGGTATGTCTCAGGAGAGTTTTGGGATTTTAGGATGGGCTTCGAGGTATGTTTGGATAGCCTAATCATCAAGCCCTAATGATGGGCCCACGGTGTAAGGGACATTTCCACATTACTGGGTATCACAGCACGAGGCCTACTCCCCGGGACTTGGTCTCATGGTACGAGGCCATTCCTAGTTTGTCGTGGGTCACGTCATGTTGCATGTTGTGCGTCCAGCTCCTTGGTCATTGATATCAAAGGGAAATTAGGCTTTTTTTCCCTCAACCTAATTCATCTATAACACGATTTGGGGCATCATTAGGGGCATTATTTGCCCCTTTCCCTCAAAATCACTCATTAGAATCCCTCATTCTTCCAAAGAACAAAACCTAAGCTCTTTATTCAATAAATCAAGAGTTCAGTCTTCCAAGTTCAAAAAATCCTCAAGAAACTAGATATTAAGGTATGTTGGGTGTTAATACATAGGTCCCTTTCACCCACGGAGCCCCAAAAAACCTTCTTTTCAACTAAAGTGTGGATTTTTCTCCTATTAAGGATTTTGTATGTTCAAGATGGATTAAATTCATGTCTTTCCTTATTAATTGAACTCAAATCTTATTCATGTATGGTTTCATAAAAATTCTAGTTATCTCATGCTTCACGTTCCAATTTCTCATATCAATATCTAAGTGAATTTTATGTTATAACATCAAATTGTAAATTTAACCATGCAATTATGTTGTTTTCCTCATACTTAACACATTCTTATGTTCACATTTATGACTCTCACATGTTTGATGAAATGTCCATATTTTGAGTCTTTGAACTATCATTACATACAACAGTTTTAAGCATGACTATTATATTTTTTTATCATTCAACACCGGCGGGTTATGAACACCCGATACTTACGTATTAAATATGATTTCATATTTTCAAGTAATAATTTTAGTTAAACCATGAATATACCATTTACTCAATTTTTATGACACGATGGTAAATGTCAGTTGTAATGTTAGCTGAATTTAGTTCAGTACTATAACAACGTCAGTTCAGTTGGGAGTAGGATTTATCATCGAGAAAACTCAGGGATGGGGTCTCACATACCAGTAGAGGGTGTGAACTTTAGTTGCAGTCTCAGAGTTCAAGAACTACGTAGCCAGCATATGTTTGACATGTCTTCCTGCCTTTTGAGGGTTGATGCATATCTCATGAGAGCAACTGCTAGCAGTGTAATACCCCGTACTTCTACCTAGCTTGAAATCATCCTAAGGATGTTAGAAACTTACTTTGAAAGATGAATCCACTTTTATATATATGAAATTTGTAAGATTTTCACTTTTTTTCATGTGAGAAATTAAATTAGCTTTCCAATGATACTAATTTCATCCAAATCCGGTATCAAGTTAGAAATTTATGGTCATTTTACAAAAAGCACTCAAAACTACCCAGGTGCAACGATGAGCGCCAACAGACCGTCGCCTAAATCGTCGCAACGGAGGTAGTGAGACCATATTATACTAAAGAGAAACGGCTCATTCCAACGAACCATCGAGCTAGCGATGGACCGTAGCCCAAGCCGTCACAAGAGAGGCAGTGAACCTTTATTCTGCTAAGGTGTGATGGTCAGGACTGATGGACCGTCGACCTAGCGATGGACCATCGCATAGTTTGTTCAGTTATTCTAAAGTCATTTTAAAAGGGTATTTGGGTATTTTTTCATCCATTTTAACCCCTAATAATATCAAATCAAGGCTCATAAGTTCTTTATCAAGCTACAACATCAAATTAGGGTTTTCTCTCAAAGATAATTCCCAAGAACAAGAAACCCTAGGTGTTTAATTCTAAGTCAAGAATTCAAGTTTTCTTCCATCAATCTTTAAGAAATCATCAACCCAGGTATGTCATGTGTTGATTCATTGGTCCTTTCATCCATGAAGCTCAAGAATCTCTTTTTAAAATATAAAAATTGTGTATTTATGAATGTTCATGATTTAAATAGAATTGAAATTCATGTTCATGATGTTGTGGGGTTCGGATTGCTGTTTGAAATTGCATATTCCAATGATTGACTCTAGTATGTGGTGATTTTCATAATAATCATGATAAACCCTTAAAGTTACAAGTTGATTGATGTAACCATGATTATTAGATATGTTGATGATTGTATATCCAAAGCATGCTCCCATGTGTTTGATTAAATGTCTATGTGAAAGAAAAGTGTCATACTAGTATAATAATATGAAATCCCCATTCATGTACAAGTTCATGCATGTCAATTGTTTGATGAAATTCCCTAGTCAATGAATTATGGATATATGTGTGGCCATTGTGGTGCTTTAGAACTTGTACTTAATGAATTCTCAAACTTATTATATTATGGATTGTTGATGTTGGTCATGTGTTCAAGAAAGTCATGCTTTGTTAGTTTCTTCCCATCGAGTCCTAGGGCTACTTGTACCCAAAAAGTATAGTTGTATGCCTAGAGCTAGTGACATGTTTTCATGATATCCTCAGTCAAGCCATGATCCATAAAACTCAGTCAATCATGTGACTCAGGAAAGCTCAATAATACAGTAATCTCCGTACTATTCTGTCAGTCCGCAGAACTCCGTGAATTCAGTCCAGTTTAGTTCATTAATCCATGTTCAGTGTCTATTCAGATGGGAGTAGGAATTAGCACCGAGCAAACCCAAGGATGGGAACACATACTGTAAGATGAAGGTGTGATTCTTAAAAGTCATCCTTGCATTCCAGAACTATATAGCCTGCATAGGTTGAGACATAAACACAATCAGGTGAGGGTTGATGAGGTGGATAAACACTGTTAGATAAGGTTCCTATCATTCTCTTTTGGGGACACTGTCAGATGAGGTTCACCCACAGTTTTTCTTTATCAGTGGCGCGATATTGAAACTCTTCCAATTGGGGTTATAGATTGGACCCTAACTCAGCCATAATGGCACATTAGGGGTATGTTAGTTAGATGAACACTTCCCACAGTTTCAGTTACTGGATCAGGACTATCAGATATAGTCATTCAGTCTCACTAACAAAACTTAGATAGTTCTTCAAAATTTAGGACTGTTAGATACAGTTAACTTAGAACAGTACGAAACTCAGCTAGTTCCATCAGAAACTCAACTGTCAGATACAGTCGCTCAATATAAGTTATTTCAGTTATATAGTCATCGATATCTCATATTATTAGTTCTCGGGCTCAGTAATTATTTTATCAAGAACTTAGTTACAGTTACTATGAATTCATGTATGTATTCTCATATTCATATTATCCAGTCAGTTAGTATAGTTCATGCATGTGAACCCTTTGAATTCAACCTACCTCACATGCATACCAGTATATTCAAATATACTGATGCATTTACGCTATGGTGTTTATACTATAGGTTCAAAAGCACAAGCTCTAGAGCATCAGTAGCATTCCAGTATTAGCACTTAGAGTTAACAGTGAGTCCTCATCCTTCGAGGACAAGACCATTACTTTATTATCTCATTAATTAATTTATTAGTTGGATTTAGTTGGGGACATATCCCATCAACTCCTTATTAAGATAGTTCAGTCAGTTCGAATCTTTTTAGACTACAGTATGTTTAGATAATTTATTTTAGTTGTTTTGGGTATTTCATACCCCATATAGATGTTATACTTTATCAGCTATCATGTCTCAGTTTTGAATCTTATGGCCTTTAAGCCTTTATTTTCATATTTATACAGTATATCATGCAGTATACAGGTACAAATATCAATCACGGGTTAGCTTATGGTCCTTCGAGGTCATAAGCACTATGTAGTATTCCGGGTACCAAATTCAAGACGTTACAAGTAGAGGGTGTCTCCTTGGTCCCTTGGGATAACAAATTATTTGATCCACACAACCAGTGTTAGTATCCACGGTATGGTACTGACACCCTTCCAACTGGGGTTATAGGTTGGACTCCGATTAGTTGAAATTGGGGAATGCTGGTTACATGATACCTCCCATAGTTTCTCATTATTCCAGTATATCCCAGTTCATATTTTCTTGAAAAAGTATATAGATTTTCAGTCATTCAGTTATATAGATTTCAGTTTTTAAGATTTCAGAATGATTTAGTAACATGATTATACATGGTTTTGCATTCTTAGACATTACATGTTTATGCATTCATGCTTAGTTATTTCATGCATTTCAGCCAGTTCACATCTAATATACCAGTACATTCAAAGTACTGACCGCATACTTTTCTTTGCACTATGTTATCTTATAACATAAGTTTGGACCCTCAATTTCCTAACTGTTCTTAGATAGCTCAGCATTACTAAGCAGTAGTAGTGGTGAGTCCTTATCCATCAAGGAAATGATAAGTTTATTTTAGTGATTTTAGTACTTTTTTATGATCAGTTAGTTGGAGTTAGTTCGGAGACTGTCCCATCAACTCCTCATGATGTTTAGAGGCTTTCGGACAATCAGTTAGACAGTCAGTCAGTTATTTCAATATTACTAGTTATTTCAGATAGGCAGTTTGTTTTTTCTAGTATATTATCAAATATTTAAGACATGTTTTGATACGTATTCTAGTATTTAGTTTTATAGTTCCATATTAGTGTATCTTCTGCTCTTGTATCATATCACTACTTCACTTAGTGCTCACAAAAGGTACTAGCTCATGGGTTAGCTTGAGGTTACTTGTGACCGTAAGCACCATTGTCGCTAATAGGGGTAGCTTTGGGTCATGACAAAACATTGTATAAGATCCAGGTTTTAAAGTGTCCTAGAGAGTCTAAAAGCCAAGTTGAGTAGAGTCTTGTGCATGGATCCTTGTGCATTGGTGTAAAGCATGCCACACTTATGGACAAGAAGTTATGAGTCATTTTTAGGAAAATTTCCCTTTTTTCAGTGTTCAAGTCATGTAAAAGAGTATGAGCTCAATGTAATTCCTCTTTCTAACTTATATTTTGTTTTGTGTATAAATAACATCTCCTAGGAGAAATAGTGGAAGAAGGAATGGGGATCAGGCTGAACCACCACCTGTTTAGGAAAATTCCCTGAATGAACATGTCTCCTACCCTGAATTCAAGGATGCTTTCACTACCTTAGCCTATTCATTAGTTGCTCAGAAAAACCAGCAAGCTGTTTCCCCAGCCAATCCAGTGGCAAATACAGTTGTAGTCAAGATTCAGGATTTCACTTGGATGAATCCCCATCTATTTTTTTGGATCCAGTCTGAGAAGGATCCACAGGAGTTTCTTGAAATGGTGCAGAAAGTGACCGATATTATAGTCGTCACTTTAAGTAAGAGTGCAGATTTGGCTGAATATAGGCTAAAGGATGTAGGCACACCTAGTTTAAATAGTGGATGGAAGACCGAGGTGTTGATGTAGGGCCTATTGAGTGGGAGGAGTTTTCCACAACTTTCTTAGACGTATTCTTTCCACTAGAGTTGATGGAGGATAAAGTTCAGGAGTTCATCAACTTGAAGCAGGGTAATATGAGTGTGAATGAGTACTCACTTAAGTTCACCCGATTGCCGACGTATGCACCTATTATGGTGGCGGATAATAGGTCTAGAATGAGTAAGTTTGTATCTAGTGTAGCTGATAGTATGGTTAAGGAATGTAGGATTGCCATGTTGATTAAGGAGATGGGCCTATCTATACTTATAGTTCATGCTCAGCAAATTAAGGAGGAAAAGCGTAAGAAGAGAGAGGGAGAGAGAGAACAAGAAGGCCAGAATAGGTAGTTTTAACTTTTCTCAACCCATGTCTGAAGGTGGTAACCATTCTTAGTTTTATCAGAAATTTTTATCCCTAACTCCATCTTTGGCTAATGAGGCAGTGCCTAAGTTCAGGTAAGACAATCAGGATAGAGCGCCAGGCTCTAATTCCTCGGGTAGTGTGAATAGTGGTGCACTAATCCATTTTGCTAAAGATATGGTAGGAATCATTAGGATGAGTGTCGGTCTGGTAGTGATATATGTTTTCAATGTAGCAAGCTAGGCCACAAGGTCAGGGATTGCACAGGGACTGACCAGCAGGGTCAATTTAGTCATCCCTTAGCTCTAGTCGGTAACCTAACTCAGCAAGGTGCCACTTCTAGTACAACCAGTAGGCAGTGCAAGAATAGATTGCATGCTCTCTAGAGTCGACACGATTAGGAAAGTTCTCTTCATGTGGTTATTGGTACGTTACAAGTTTTCCATCATTATGTTTATGTTTTATTTAACCTTAGAGCTTCACTTTCTTTTGTGACCCTCTTACATAGCCGTCAATTTTGGTGTCAGTCCCAAAATATTAGTGGAGTCTTTCTCAGTGTCTACCATAATGGGTAAATTTGTTATAGCCAGACAGGTATACAGAAATTGCCCAGTCATAGTATCTCATAAAAGAACCTTAGTTGATCTGGTAGAGTTAGAGATGACTTATTATGCTGTCATTCTTGGCATGTGGGAAATTAAATTAGCTTTCCTACAATACAAATTTTATCCAAATTCGTTATTAGGATAAAAAGTTATTGCCGTTTTATAGAAAATAGTCAAAACTACCCAGGTGCGACGATGAGGGCCGATGGACCGTCGAGCTAGAGACGGACGGTCGCCCAAACTATCGTAGTGGAGGCAGTGAGACCATATTCTATATAAGGGCGATGGCTCAGGCCGATGGACCGTCAGCTAGTGATAGACCATCACCCAATCCATCACAAGAGAGGCAGTGAACCCCTATTCTGCATAGGTGCGACGGTCAGGACCGACGGACCATCAACCCAGCGATGGACCACCGTACCCATCGTTGCATAGTTTTTTCAGGTATTTTAAAGTCATTTTAAATAGGTATTTGGGTCTTTTTCCACCCGTTTAACCTCTAATAATATCATATCAGGGCTCATAAGTTCTTTATCTATCTACAACATCAAATTAGGGTTTTCCCTCAAATATAATTCGCAAGAACAAGAAACCCTAAGTGTTTAATTCCAAGTCAAGAATTCAAGTTTTGTTCCATCAATCTTCAAGAAATCATCAACCCAGGTACGTCATGTGTTGATTCATGGGTCCCTTTCAGCCATGAAGCTCAAGAATCTCTTTTTAAAATACAAGATTTGTGTATTTATGAATATTTATGATTTAAATAGAATTGAAATTCATGTTCATGATGTTGTGGTGTTCTGATTCATGTTTAAAATTGCATATTCCAATAATTGACCCTAGTTTGTGGTGATTTACATAATAATCATGATAAACCCTTAAAGTTACAAGTTGATTTATGTATCCATGATTATTAGATGTGTTGATGATTGTATATCCAAAGCATGCTCCCCATGTGTTTGATTAAATGCCTATGTGAAGGAAAAGTGCCATACTAGTATAATAATATGAAATCCCCATTCATGTACAAGTTCATACATGTAAATTGTTTGATGAAATGCCTTAGTCAATGAATTATGGATATATGTGTGGCCATTGTGGTGCTTTAGAATGTGTACTTCATGAATTCTCCAACTTATTATATTGGATTATTGATATATGTCGTGTATTCAAGAGAGTCATGCTTTGTCAGTTTCTTCTGATCGAGTCCTGGGGGTACTTATACCCGAAAAGTATAGTTGTGTGCCTAGAGCTAGTGACATGTTTTGATGATACCCTCAGTTAAGCTATGATCTGTAGAACTCAGTCAGTCATGTGACTCAGCAAACTCTGTATTATTCTGTCAGTCCACGGAACTCAGTTAATTCAGTCCAGTTCAGTTCAGTAATCCATGTTCAGTGTCTATTCAGATGGGAGTAGGAATTAGCACCAAGTGAACCCAAGGATGGGAACATACACTGTCAGATGAGGGTGTGATTCTTAGAAGTCATCCTTGTGTTCCATAACTATGTAGCCAGCATAGGTTGAGACATCAACACTATTAGGTAAGGGTTAATGAGGTGGATAAACACTGTCAGATGAGGGTCCCACCGTTCTCTTTTAGGGACACTATCATATAAGGGTCACCCACAGCTTGTCTTTACCAGTGGGGCGGTATTGACACCCTTCTAATTGGGGTTATAGATTGGACCACAACTCAGCCATAATGGTGTATAGGGGCATTCGGTTAGATGACTACTTCCCACAGTTTTAGTTACAGAATCAAGACTGTTAGATATATTCATTCAGTCTCAGTAATAGAACGCAGATAGTTTTACAGAATTCAGGACTATCAGATATAGTTAACTCCAAATAGTACGAAACTCAGCTAGTTCCATCCGAAACTCGACTGTCAGATACAGTCGCTCAGTATAAGTTATCTTAGCTATACAGTTATCAGTTTCTTATGTTATTAGTACTCAGGCTCAGTAATCATGTTATCACGTACTTAGTTACAGTCACTATATATTCATACATGTATTCTCGCGTTCATGTTATCCAGTCAGTTAGTATAGTTTATGCATGTGAACCCTTTGCATTCAGCCTACCTCACATGCATACCAGTATATTCAAATTAACTAATGCATTTGTGCTATGCTGATTTATACCATAGGATCAGAAGCACGAGCTCTAGAGCTTCAATAGTATTCCAGTCTCAGCAATCAGAGTTAGCAGTGAGTCCTTATCCTTCGAGGACATGAACATTACTTTATTATCTTATTAATTAATTTATTAGTAAGATTTAGTTAGGGACATGTCCCATCAACTCTTTAGTAAGACATTTCAGTCAGTAGAGGCTTTTCAGACTATAGTATGTTTAGATAGTTTATTTCAGTTGTTTTGGATATTTTATACCCTATCCAGATGTTATGATTTATTGACTATCATGTCTCAGTTTTGAACCTTATGGCCTTTCAGCCTTTATTTCCACATTTATATAGTATATCATGAAGTATATAGGTACAGATATCAGTCATGGGTTAGGTTGAGGTTCTTTAGGGTCATGAGCACCGTGTAGCATTCCAGGTACCATATTCGGGGCATTATAAGTAGAGGGTGGCTCCTTGGTACTTTGGGAAAACAAATTAGTGAATCCACACAGCCAGTGTTAGTATCCATGGCATGGTACTGACACCCTTCCAACTGGGGTTATGGGTTGAACTCTGATTAGCTCAAATTGGGGAATGTCGGTTACATGATACCTCCCATAGTTTTAGTCATTATTCACGTATTTCCCAATTCAGGTTTTTCTTGAAAAATTATATAGATTTTCAGTCATTCAGTTATATAGATTTTTGTCTTTCATATTTTAGAATGTTTTAGTAATATGATTATATTTGGTTTTGCATTCTTAGACATTACATGTTTATGCATTTATGCTTAGTTATTTAATGCATTTTAGTCAGTCCTCATCTCATATACCAGTACATTCAAAGTACTTACCACATACTTTTCTTTGTGCTATGTTGTCTTATAATATAGGTATGGATGCTTAATTTCCTAACTGTTCTCAACTCAACATTACTTAGCAGTAGTAGTGGTGAGTCCTTATCCATCAAGCAAATAATATGTTTATTTTAGTTATTTCAGTACATTTTTATGTTCAGTCATTTGGAGTTAGTTTGGGGATTCTCCCATCAGCTCCTCATGATGTTTAGAGGCTTTCGGACAATCAGTAAGATAGTCAGTCATTTATTTCAATATTACTAGTTATTTCAGAAAGACAGTGTGTTTTTTCTGGTATATTATCAAATATTTTAGATATGTTTTGGTACGTATTCTTGTATTCAGTTTTATAGTAGCTTATTAGTGTATCTTATACTCATGTATCATATCACTACTTCACTTTGTGTTCACAAAATGTACAAGCTCATGGATTAGCTTAGGATTACTTGTGACCTTAACCACCATTGTCACTACTAGGGATAGCCTCAGGTCGTGACAAAACATTGTATAAAGGCCAGGTTTTAAAGTGTCTTCGAGAGTCTAAAAGCCGAGCTGAGTAGAGTTTTTTGCATGGGTGTAAATCATTCCACACTTATGGATAAAAGTTTATTAGTTATTTTTTGGAAAGTTTCCCTTTTTTCAGTGTTCAAGTCGTGTAAAAGAGCATGAGCTCAATGTAATTCCTCTTTCTAACTCATATTTTGTTTTGTCTATAAATAATGGCTCCCAAAAGAAATAGTGGAAGAAGGAACAGGGATCAACCTGCACCACCACCTATTTAGAAAGATCCCTTGAATGAGCATGTCTCTCACGCTAAATTCAGGGCTGCTTTCACTACCTTAGGCTATTCATTAATTGCTCAGAACAACCAGTAAGTGGTTTCCCCAACTAATCCATTGGCAAATATAGTTGTAGTCAAGATTCAGGATTTCACTTAGATGAATCGCCCTCTATTTTTTGGATCTAGTATGAGAAGGATCCATAGGAGTTTATGGACATAGTACAGAAAGTGACATATATTATGGTCATCACTTTAAGTGAGAGTGTCGAGTTGGCTAAATATAGGTTGAAGGATGTAGCCACACCTAGTTTAAATAGTGTATGGAAGACCGAGGTGTTGATGTAGGGCCTGTTGAGTGAGAGGAGTTTGCCACAACTTTCTTTGACATATTCTTTCTGCTAGATTTGAGAGAGGATAACGTTCAGGAGTTCATTAACTTGAAGCAAGGTAATATGAGTGTGAATGAGTACTCACTTAATTTCACCCAGTTGGCGAGTTATGCTCCTACTATGGTGGTGGATAATAGGTCTAGAATGAGTTAGTTTTTATCTAATGTAGTTGATAGTGTGGTGAAGGAATATAGGACTACCATGTTGATAAAGGAGATGGACCTATCTATACTTTTGGTTCATGCTCAAGAAATTTAGGAGGAAAAGCATAAAGAGAGAGAGAGAGAGGATAAGAGGTCCAGAATAGGTAGTTTAACTTTTCTCGACCCAGGTCAGAAGGTGGTAACCATTCTAAGTTTTGTCATAAATTTTTAGCCCTGACTCCATCTTCTGCTAAGGAGGAAGTGCCTAAGTTTAGGCAAGACAGTCAGGATAAAGCGCCTGGCTCTAAGTCCTCAGGTAGTGTAAATAGTGGTGCACTAATTTGTTTTGCTGGAGATATGGTAGGAATCATTAGGGTGAGTGTAGGTATGGTAGTGATATGTGTTTTGGATGTGGCAAGATAAGCCACAAGGTCTGGGATTGTGTAGGGACTGGCCAGCAGGGTCAATCTAGTCGTCCTTTAGCTCCAGTCGGTCGCCTAACTCAGCAGGGTGCCACTTCTAGTGCAACCAGTAGGTAGTGCCAGAATAGATTGTATGCTCTCTAGAGTCGACATGATCAATAAAGTTATCTTCATACGGTTATTGGTACATTACAAGTTTTCTATCATTATGTTTATGTTTTATTTAACCCTGCAGCTTCACTTTCTTTTGTGACCCCCTTACATAGCCGTCAATTTTTGTGTCAGTCCCAAAATATTAGCAGAGCCTTTCTCAGTGTCTACCGCAGTGGGTAGATTTATTATAGTAAGACAGGTATATAGAAATTTCCTAGTCATAGTATCTCATAAAATCACCTTAGTTGATCTGGTAGAGTTAGAGATAACTGATTATGGTGCCATTCTTGGCATGTGGGAAATTGAATTAGCTTTCTGATAATACCAATTTCATCCAAATTTGGTATTGGGGTAGAAAGTTATAGACGTTTTATAAAAAGCAGTCAAAACTGCCCAGGTGTGACGATGAGGGCCAACGGACCGTCGAGCTAGCAATGGACCATCGCCCAAACCATCACAGTGGAGGCAGTGAGACCACATTCTTCATTAGGGCGATGGCTCAGGCCAACGGACCATCGAGATAGCGATGGAACATCGCCCAACCCATCACAAGAGAGGCAGTGAACCCCTATTCTGCCCAGGTGCGACGGTCAGGACCGACGGACTGTCAACCCAGCGACGGACCGTCGCATCCATCGTTGCATAGTTCATTCTGGTATTTTAAAGTCATTTTAAAAAGGTATTTGGCTCTTTTTCCACCCGTTTTAACCCCTAATAATATTAGATCAAGGCTCATAAGTTCTTTATCCATCTACAACAACAAATTAAGGGTTTCTCTCAAAGATAATTCCCAAGAACAAGAAACCCTAGGTGTTTAGTTCAAAGTCAAGAATTCAAGTTTTCTTCCATCAATCTTCAAGAAATCATCAACCCAGGTATGTCATGTGTTGATTCATGGGTCCCTTTCACCCATGAAGCTCAAGAATCTCTTTTCAAAATACAAGATTTGTATATTTATGAATATTCATGATTTAAATAGAATTGAAATTCATGTTCATGATGTTGTGGGGTTCTGATTCATGTTTGAAATTGCATATTCCTATGATTGACCCGAGTATGTTGTGATTTGCATAATAATCATGATAAACCCTTAAAGTTACAAGTTGATTGATGTATCCATGATTATTAGATGTGTTGATGACTATATATCCAAAGCATGCTCCCCATGTGATTGATTAAATGCCTATGTGAAGGAAAAGTGTCATTCTTGTCCCCCATTCATGTACAAGTTCATGCATGTCAATTGTTTGATGAAATGCCTTAGTCAATGAATTATGGATATATGTGTGGCCATTGTGGTGCTTTAGAACTTGTACTTCATGAATTCTCCAACTTATTATATTATGGATTGTTGATGTTGGTCATGTATTCAAGAAAGTCATGCTTTGTAAGTTTCTTCCCATCGAGTCCTGGGGGTAGGTTTACCCAAAAAGTATAGCTGAGTGCCAAGAGCTAATGACATGTTTTGAAGATATCCTCAGTCAAGCCATGATCCATAGAACTCAGTCAGTCATGTGACTCAAGAAAGCTCAGTAATACAGTAATCTCAATACTATTTTGTCAGTCCACGGAACTCAATTAATTCAGTCCAGTTCAGTTTAACAATCTATGTTCAATGTCTATTCAGATGGGAGTAGAAATTAGCACTGAGTGAATCCAAGGATGGGAACACACACTGTCATGAGGGTATGATTCTCAGAAGTCATCCTTGCATTCCAGAACTATGTAGCCAGCATAGGATGTAACATCAACACTGTCAGGCGAGGGTTGATGAGGTGGATAAACACTGTCAGATGAGGGTCCCACCGTTCTCTTTTGGGGATATTATCAGATGAGGGTCACTCATAGATTATCTTTACCAGTAGCGCGGTATTGACACCCTTCTAATTGGGGTTACAGATTGGACCCCAACTCAGCCATAATGGTGTATTAGGGGCATTTCGGTTAGATGACTACTTCCTACAGTTTTAGTTACGGAATTAGGACTGTCAGATTCATTCATTTAGTATCAGTAATAGAACTCAGTTAGTTTTATAAAATTCAGGACTATCAGATACAGTCAACTCAGAACAGTACAAAACTAAGCTAGTTCCATCAAAAACTCAATTGTCAGATACAGTAGCTCAGTATATGTTATTTCAGTTATACAATTATCAGTCTCATGTTATTAGTAATTAGGCTCAGTAATTATGTTGTTACGAACTTTTTTATAGACATTATGTATTCATGAATGTATTCTCACATTCATGTTATCCAATCTGTTAGTATAGTTCATGCATGTGAATTCTTTGCATTCAGCCTACCTCACATGCATACTAGTACATTGAAATGTTCTGACGTATTTATGCTATGGTCTGTTATACCACAGGTTTAGAAGCTCAAGCTCCAGAGCATCAGTAGCATTCCAGTCTCAGCAGTCAGACTTAGCAGTGAGTCCTCATACATTAAGGACATCACCATTACTTTATTATCTAATTAATTAATATATTAGTTGGAGTTAGTTGGGGACATGTTCCATTAACTCCTTATTAAGACAGTTCATTCAGTTAGAGGCTTTTCCAACTACAGTACGTTCAAATAGTTTATTTCAGTTATTTTGGGTATTTCACACCCCATCTAGATATTATGCTTTATCAGCTATCATTTCTCAGTTTTGAACAATATGGATTTTCAGCCTTTATTTTTGTGTTTATACAATATATCATGTAGTATACAGGTACAGATATTAGTTAGGTTGTGGTCTTTTGGGGTCATGAGCACCGTGTAGTGTTCTAGGTACTTGATTCAGGGAATTACAAGTAAAGGGTGGCTCCTTGGTCCTCTGGGATAGCAAATTAGTAGATCCACACAGCCAGTGTTAGTATCCATGGCATAGTACTGACACCAGTCCAACTGGGGTTAGAGGTTAAACCTCGATTAGCTCAAATTAGGGAATGTCGGTTACATGATACCTCCCATATTTTTAGTCATTATTCTAGTATATCCCAATTCAGGTTTTCTTGAAAAAATATATAGATTTTCAGGCATTCAGTTATATAGATTTCAGTCTTTTAGATTTCAGAATATTTTAGTAACATGATTATACTTGGTTTTGCAATCTTAGACATTACATATTTATGCATTCATGCATAGTTATTACATGCATTTTAGCCAGTCCTCATCTTATATACCAGTACATTCAAAGTACTGACCGCATACTTTTCTTTGCGCTATGTTGTCTTATAACATAGTTTTAGATGCTCAATTTCCTCTGTTCTTAGAAAGCTCAGCATTACTTAGCAGTAGTAGTTGTGAGTTCTTACCCATCGAGGAAATGATATGTTCATTTTAGTTATTTCAATACTTTTTTATGTTTAGTCAGTTAGAGTTAGTTCGGGTATTGTCCTATCAACTCCTCATGATGTTTAAAGGCTTTCGGACAATCAGTTAGATAGTCAGTCAGTTATTTTAATATTACTAGTTTTAGTTAGATAATTTTTTTTCTAGTATATTATCAAATATTTAAGACATGTTTTGATACGTATTCTAGTATTCAGTTTTATAGTACCTTATTAGTGTATCTTCTGCTCTTGTATCATATCACTACTTTACTTAGTTCTCCCAAAAGGTACTATCTCATGGGTTAGCTTGTCATCAGTTGTGACCGTAAGCACCGTTGTCGCTACTAGGGGTAGCCTAGGGTCGTGATAAAACATTGTATAAGATCCAGGTTTTGAAGTGTCCTAGAGAGTCTAAAAGTCGAGCTGAGTAGAGTCTTATGCATGGGTACTTGTGCATTGGTGTAAAGCATGCCACACTTATGGACAAGAGGTTATGAGTCATTTTTAAGAAAGTTTCCCTTTTTCAGTGTTCAAGTCCTGTGAAAGAGCTTGATCTCAGTGTAATTCCTCTTTCTAACTCATATTTTGTTCTATTTATAAATAATGACTCCCAGAAGAAATAGTGGAAGAAGGAACGGGGATTAGCCTGCACCACCACCTATTTAGGAAGATCCCCTGAATGAACATGTCTCCCACGCTGAATTCAGGGCTGCTTTCACTACCTTCGCCTATTTATTAGTTACTCAGAACAACTAACACACTATTTCCCCAGCCAATCCAGCGGCAAATAGAATTGTTGTCAAGATTTAGGATTTCACAGGAGTTTCTGGATATGGTACAAAAAGTGACAGTTATTATGGTCATCAATTTAAGTGAGAGTGTAGAGTTGGATGAACATAGGTTGAACGATGTAGGCACACCTATTTTAAACAATGTATGGAAGACCGAGGTCTTGATGTAGGGCTTGTTGAGTGGGAGGAGTTTTCCCTTACTTTCTTAGACATATACTTTCTGCTAGAGTTGAGGGAGGATAAGTTTCTGGAGTTCATCAACTTGAAGAAGGGTAATATGAGCGTGAATGAGTACTTACTTAAGTTCACCCGATTGGCGAGGTATGCTCCTACTATGGTGGCGGATAATAGGTCTAGAATGAGCAAGTTTGTATCTAGTGTAGCTGATAGTATGGTTAAGTAATAGATGATTGCCAAGTTGATTAAGGATATGGACCTATCTATACTTATGGTTCATGCTCAGCAGATAAAGGAGAAAAAGCATATGGGGAGAGAGAGAGAGCATAAATAGGCTGGAATAGGTAGTTTTAACTTTTCTCAGCCCAGGTCAGAAGGCAATAACCATTCTCAATTTTGTCAAAAAACTTTAGCCCTGACTCCATCTTTAGCCAGTGGGGCAGTGCCTAAGTTCAGGAAAGATAGTCAGGATAGAGCGCCAGGCTCTAAGTCCCAGGGTAGTGTGAATAGTGGTGCACTAATCCGATTTTCCAGAGATATGGTAGGAATCATCAGGGTGAGTGTCAGGCTGGCAGTGATATATGTTTTGGATATGGCAAGCCAGGCAACAAGGTCAGGGATTATGCATGGACTGGCCAGTAGGATCAATCTAGTCATCCTTAGTTCTAGCTGGTTTCCTGACTCAGCAGGGTAACACTTCTAGTGCAACCAGTGGGCAGTGCCAGAATAGATTGTATGCTCTCTAGACTAGACATGATCAGAAAAGTTCTCTTAATGTAGTTATGGGTACGTTACAAGTTTTCCGTCATTATGTTTATGTTTTATTTAACCCTGGAGATTCACTTTCTTTTGTGACCCCCTTACATAGCTGCTATAATACCCCGCAAAGTTCTCTTCTAGTCTGAGCCTTAGAGCATATCCAGCAAAGCGGAAAAATCTGAGTCTAAAAGTTTCAGAAATATCTTCCCAATTAAGAAACATTTTGAATCGTGTGTAATTTCCCTAATTTCTAATTTTAGTCATGTAGAGCATTGAACAAGCTTTCCATCGAAACCAACTTTATCAAAATCCGACATCGGATGAAGAAGTTAAGACCGTTTTACTGAGCATTATTGGAATCGCAGGTTTGACGGTCAATCTGATGGACCGCCAAGTCCTTGGTGGACCGTCAAGTGTCCCTCCAGACTAAGGTAGTGGCTTTCTTTTTCAGTCATCATGTGATGGCCAAAGTTGTGGACCGTCAGAAAGTTGACGGACCGTCAAGGGGCCTGTCAGACCGAGGCAGAATGTCCCATTCCTTGACCCCGAGTGACGGACGATCTGGTGGACCGTTAGATTTTTGACGGACCATCACTTTGACCATCACTTCGTGGAATAACATCCTAATTTTAGCACTTGAGTGACGGACGACATGGTGGACCGTCAGTTCCTCTGACGGACCGTCAGGTCGACCGTCACAGACCCCAATTAGAATTTTTTAGACAAATTTTAAAGGGGCATTTTGGTCTTTTCCAAATTCTTCCCCAGCTCTATAAATACCGGGCCAAAGGCCTTCAACTTCATTTTTCTCTCTTCCACCCAAAAATTAGGGTTTGCAAAATCAAAATACTTTCTTCTCCTTTTATAAAAATTCAAGAGGGATCAAGAAGGATCTAAAGAAATCAAGAACTCCTTTCAAGAGCCTTCAAGAAAAGAAATTGCTAGGTATGTAGATGTTGATTCTTGGGTCCCTTTTATCCAAGAAGCTCAAGTACCCTTTTTTTTAAACTTAAGGATTTTATGCTTTCTAATATTCCATGATTTGTATGAGTTGAAGTTGATGTTACTTGTGTTGTTGAGTTTAGATTTATGATTGTTTACAAGATTTATGGTCTTTGACCCTAGTGTGTGGAATTTATGTGATATTGTGATGAGTCCTTTTGAAGTTGGTGTCTATGTGAGGTTTTCATGACATTAGGGTGTAGAGATGGTTGAATAAGTGGAGTATGCACCCCATAGGTTGGATGAAAGGATGAGGTGAAGCATAGAGGGCATTGTAGTATGTTAAAAGGGAAACCCAAAGTTGTGGGCTAGTCCATGCATACCTAGTGTTTGATAAAATTCCTTAGTGAGCGGAATAATCCATAATAATAATATAGAATCCCCGAGTAGGTGTAGAACCGGACATGTCTAGTGGTTGTCAAAAGATCGTAGTGAGTAAGTTGAGACGAAATAGCGGTAATTATCCCAAGTAAGTGCTCTTTGATTTATTTTAAGGTTTGATACATGCTAAGTGGTTATCAAGAGAGTAATGACATGATAGTGTGAAGTTTTCCCAAAATCACATGATATCTAGATATATGTCGAGACCGATATAGGTGTGAAGTACTTGATGTAAGACTTCGTTGAATGGGGTATAATTTAACAACATGTCTTCATTAATGTAGTTTGTGACGATGAATCGATATTGATGACCCCCTAAATATTGGGAGCGATTCTTTAGTAATCACAATGGTGAATAGAGGTTAATATTTCCTAAATGATAGATGCAATACCGTAAGGTTTGTGAGGGGAAAAGTATGTTATAATTCTTAAATGCTTAGAGTGACCCCTTGGTAGTTGTGATGATGAGTAGATGTTTTTGAATCCTTGGAGGCTTGAGGTGATGTTCTAATAATTGATAAATTAAATATATGGCATGATTTCTGAGTTTCTTATGAATATGCCTGAATGATGGTAATGATGCATGAATGCTTGTGGTGCTTTAATGAATGATGATGATTTACTTCTATGTTATAAAGTCCTAGGGGTATTTATACCCAAAAATAGTGTTGTTGTCTAGAGCCCGTATTAGTTTATTGATAATTCCAACCGAGCCATGATTTTTAGAACTCAGTGAGCTATAGAACTCTGTATCTTCAGACAAGTGCGAAGCTTAATAAAGCTTAGTAATCTCAATTATCTTTGTAATCTCTATATCACTAGTAATCTAGCCTCAGACCTGTACTCAGCCCAATCCTAATGGAACTCAAGTGATTCAATTCCAATCTCAGAAATAATTTGAATAATCTAATCAAGCTATGTATTGTCAGTCAGATACCGTGATTTGATATTATTTCTGTTAGATACGGAACCAAGTGATCTTAATGTATTTCAGCCAGATCATTTTAGAAACATGATCATGTAAATAGATTCAGCTTTATTGTTTTCATTCTAAGGGTTTAGTGAGAGTCCTTCAGTTGGGAGTAGAAACTAGCACCGAGCGAGGGAAGGGATGGCAATTCATCCCATCAGAGAGAGAGAGGCTGGAGTTGTTAGTAGCAATTCTTGAACTCTAGAACTGCATAGCCAGTGCAGTATACAGGAGTCCCCATCAGTAGAGGTTATCACCATCAGAGAGGTTGACTATTATATTGCCTTAGGTCAACGTCCTGCGAGGGTCATCCCATCAGAGAGGCTTAACCCGAGAGTGAGTCTTTACCTGTGGCACGATATTGATGCCCTTCCAGCTGGGGTTATAGGTTGGACCCCACCTGTGGTAGGTCGGGGCATGTCGTTTAAGTGACTACTTTCCACAGCTGCAATTTCAGTATCAATCTTTAGAATTCAAGACTGTGTGGTACAGTCATCTATCTCAGTAAGGAACTCAGATAGTTTTATTGATTCATGGACCATCCCATCAGATAGGCTTGGCCTTATATACAGATGGTTACTATTATATTTAAAGATCTCTCATAAAAAAAGGCTTGATCTCAGTCTCAGATTATGTTGAATATTCTTATTATCATATTTAAAGATCTCCCATCAAATAGGCTTGGTCTTCTTCTCAAAATTTGTTGAGTATTCTTGTTGTTAGATTCGGATATAATCTTATTTTCTTGTCATTGATAAAGCTTCCGAAGTTATCTATTAGAAGAGTTGAATCTCTAATTCTGTCGGTTGAAAGCGGTAAGCTCAGAACTCAGTCTTTGATATAAGTATACTCAGATCCTCAGTTATCAGTAGCAGATGAGTCAGTGGTTTAGTATCTCAATGATGGTAGTGAGTTTAGCTCAAAGTAAAGTGATACCCAAGGTCAAGTCTCTAGAGTTGTGATGATTATGAGTATGATTTATGCATTCTTGTATGTTTGCTTGTTTTTGTGCGGTATTCTCATGATCATTTAGGTTATACATATTTTGCATATGTGAGCCCTTGCATTTAGCCTTAACCCATCTACATACTCAGTACATTTTGTGCTGACGAATTTGCGCTATGGTGTCACATTTGACACAATAGGTTTAGAGGCACATGACCCAGAGTATCATCAGTAGATCAGTCCAAGTCAGCAGTAGTAGCGGTGAGTCCTCTTCTTTCGACGATGAGTTTTAGTTTTATATTATTGTAGTCAAAATCTTATTTACTTAAAGTTGATGGAGTTAGTTGGGGACCTGTCCCATCAACTCCACAGTTCAGTCAGATTAGAGGCTTTTCAGATAGATGTATTGTATAGTATTCAGTTTTATATTTTTGAGTATTTATAGATATGTTGAACCTTATGGCCAGTTTCTGTATTTATTCAAAATATTATGCAATGTAAAGGTAAAAATATTAGAAAAGGGTTAGCTTGTGGTCTTTCGGGGTCACAAGCACTGTGTGACATCTCGAGATGGGATCACGGTGTGTTACAACCATCAATTTTGGTATCTGTCCCAAAATATTAGCAGAGCCTTTCTCAGTGTCTACCAAAGAGGGTAAATTTATTATAGTCAGATAGGTATACAGAAATTGCCCAATCATAGTATCTCATAAAATCACCTTAGCTGATCTGGTAGAGTTAGAGATGACTGATTATGGTGTCATTCTTGGCATGTATTGGCTCCACTCATGCTATGCCTTAGTTGATTGTTGAAATATAGTCATTCAATTTTAGTTTCCCAATGAACCAGTCATTGAATGAAGGGGTAGTACTTCAGTGCTTAGGGGTCAAATTATTTCATATCTTAAAGCCAGAAATATGATATCTAAGGAGTGTGCATAACATTTTGTTCGGGTCAAAGAATCAAATTCTGAGGCTTCTAGTGTTGAGTTAGTTTTAGTAGTAAAAGAATTTCCAGATGTGTTCCCTGAAGATATTCTCTGAGTTCCTACCGAAAGGGAAATTGACTTCAAAATAGATCTCCTTCCAGATAACCAACCTATCTCTACTCTTCCCTATAGAATGGCTTCAGCTTAATTTAAGGAATTGATAGAATAGTTAAAATATCTTTTAGATAAGAGTTTCATCAGGCCTAATGTTTCTTTATCGGGCGCTCTAGTCCTGTTTGTGTGTAAGAAAGACTGTTCTCTCAGAATGTGCATCAACTACCATCAGTTAAACAAAGTCACCTTCAAGAATAAGTATCCACCCCTAAGAATTGATGACTTTTTCAACCAACTTCAGGGAGCCAGTTATTTCTCTGAGATAGACCTCAGATCCGACTATTATCAGCTTAGAGTTAAAGAATGTGACATTCTGAAGATAACTTTTAGAACTCGATATGATCACTTCAAATTTCTGGTTATGTCTCTTGGACTAACGAATTCTCCTATAGGTTTCATGGACTTGATGAAGAGGGTGTTCAAGAAGTACTTAGACATGTTCTTCATAGTCTTCATTGATGATATCCTTGTCTATTCTTGTAGTAAGGATGATCATGCAAATTATTTGAAAATTATATTACAGACTCTTAGTGCTCATCAGTTATTTGCTAAATTTAGTAAGTGAAACTTTTGGATGAGGTCAGTAGCTTTCCTTAGCCATATTATTTTTGGCGAGGGCATTCAAGTTGACCCTCAAAAGACTAAGGCAGTGAGAAACTACCCTAGACCTATTTCTTTATCAGATATTAGGAGTTTCTTGGGTTTGGTTGGTTATTACAGATGGCTTGTTGAAGGGTTTCTTTTATTGTATCCCTTATGCCTCGATTATGAAGGGTTTCTTATATTGCATTCTCTATGTCTAGATTAACTAAAAAGAAAATCAAATTTCAGTGGTCAGATTCTTGAAAGAAGATTTTCAAGAGTTGAAGACTTGACTCATTTCCACCCTAGTCTTGACATTGCCATATGGTTAAGATGTATTTCTAGTTTACTATGATGCTTCTAGAGTTGGTCTTGGTTGTGTTTTGATGTAGAGAGGCAATGTCATAGCCTATGCCTCTAGACAACTTAAACCTCGTGAAAAGAATTATCCTACCCATGATCTTGAGTTGGTAGTTGTTATTTATACCATGAAAATTTGGATGCATTATCTTTATGGGGTTCATATTGATGTGTTCACTGACCATAAGAGTTTATAGTATGTGTTCACACAGAAATATCTGAATCTTCATTAGAGAAGATGGCTTGAGTTGTTAAAAGATTATGATAAGAGTGTGTTGTATCATTTGGGAAAGTCCAATATAGTGGCAGATGCCCTTAGTAGATTATCCTTGGGTAGTTTTTCTCATATTAAGGAAGATAAGAAGAAGTTAGTCAGTGAGGTTCATCAGCTTGCTAGATTAGGTGTTAGGTTAGTTGATTCAGATGGAGGTAATGTATGGGTTCAGAATAGTTTGGAGTCTGGTTGCTAAAGTGAAGGAAAAACAAGATAGGGATCCTAGGTTTTTTAAGTTGAAGGAGGTAGATAGAGATTAGAAAGTAGAGGTTTTATACCAAGGGGGAGATGGTGTGCTTCATTGCTAGGATAGGTTATGTGTTCCATGTATTCATAGTTTGCGATAATGAATACTTGTAGAACCGCATGGTGTGCGGTATTCTATTCACCTAGGAACCACTAAGATGTACTGTGATTTGTGAGAAATCTATGGGTGGAATAGTATGAAGAGGGATATCGTAGAGTTTATGGATAAGTGTCCAAATTATCAGCAGGTTAAGGTTGAGAATCAAAGGCCTAGTGGTACATTGCAGGAGTTCAGCATCCCTACTTAAAAGTGGGAAGTGGTGAACATAGATTTTGTGATAGGGTTGCCTCGTACGCGTCGTCAACATGATTTGATTTGGATCATTATGGATAGAATGACCAAGTGAGCCTATTTCTTACCAGTTCATACTTTGTACTCAGCTGAGGATTCTGCGAAGATGTATCTTAGGGATTTGGTTAAGTTACATGGGATTTTGTTGTTTAGAATTTCTGATAGAGGTACACAGTTTACCTCTACCTTTTGGATGGCTTTCCAGAAGGGTTTAGATACCCAAGTCCATCTCAGCACATCATTTCAACCTCAGATAGATGGTCAAGCATAGAGGACCATTAATACCTTAGAGATCATGTTGAGGGCATGCATAATTGGCTTTATGGGTAGTTGGGATGACCACTTTCCTTTGATTGAGTTTGCCTAGAACAATAGTTATCACTCCAGAATTTAGATGGCTCTATTTAAGAATTTTTATGAAAGGAGGTGTAGATCCCCCATTGGTTGGTTTGAGGGAGATGAGGCTTCTTTGATAGGGCCAAACTCAGTGTTGGAGGCAATGGAGAAAGTTTAGTTGATTCGAGAGAGGTTGAAAATTGACCAAAGTCACCACAAATTGTATGCAGACATAAGAAAAAAGGATCTTGAGTTTGAGGTTGGTGATATAGTTTATTTGAAAATTTCTCCCATGAAGGGAGTGAAGAGATTTGACAAAAAAGGGGAAACTCAGTCCCTGCTATGTTGGCCCTCATAGAATCTTGAGCCGTTTTGAGAAGGTAGCTTGTGAACTTGAGTTGCTTGTAAATTTGGGATCAGTGCCTCCAATGTTCCATGTTTCTTTGTTTAAGAAATGTATTGGTGATTTAACTGTTGTTCTTCCATTAGAAAGTATGGACATTTAGGATAGCCTTTCCCTCAAAGAAGTCCTAGTTGAGATTCTTGATTGTCAGATTCGTAAACTAAAGGACAAAGAAGTTCCCTTAGTTAAAGTTCTATGGTGGAATTAGTCTATTGAGTAAGCTACTTGGGAAACAGAAGCATATATGCGAGCCAAGTACCTTTATCTTTTTTCCGTAAACTCTGATTTAGCTTGAGGTAGCAACTTTTCTTAAATTGACTCAATTCTATTCACAGTTTTAGTTCTGTAACTATTCTCATGTCATTTGCATGCATTCATGAAGTCAGTTCAGTTTATGAATCATGTTTTAGACTCAGTTAAGTAATTATGTTCCAAGCCATTCATGTTCAAAGTATGACCTCAGTTGCCGTAATATCCTCAGTCTAACCAGTCTTATTCGAGGAAGAATGTTTCTAAGGGAGATATATTGTAATACCCCATAATATTCTAAGATCAATTTAGCTCTTATTTACATGCTTAAGTGGTCCAAGGCTTGAAAATTTCACTTAGTGTTGAGGGCTTAGTCATTTTCAAAACCCCTAAATTTTATGGATTTTTATTTTGGCCTTCCCAACTGCGAGGCATTGGTTTTTTAGTTGATTCATGTTTAGGGAGGTTAAAGTATGTCCCGGGAGAGTTATGGGATTTTTGGATGGGGTTCTAGGTATATTTGGATAGCTAAATAAAAAGCACTTGGGATGGGCCCGCGGCGTGAGGGACATTCTCACTTTGCTGGGGGTCGCGGTGCGAGGCTTGCTCCCCAGGGCTGGGTGTGGCGGCAAGAGGCCAATCCAATTTTACTGGGGTCATGGCGCATTGCGTGTTGTGCGTCTAGCTCCTTGGTCTTTGACATCAAGGGGTAATTAGGTCTTTTTTCCTCAACCCAATTCGTCTATAACACGATTTGGGGCATCATTAGGGGCATTATTTGCCCCTTTCTCTCAAAATCACTCATTAGAATCCCTCCTCCTTCCCAAGAACAAAACCCAAGCTCGTTATTCATGAAATCAAGAGTTCAGGCTTCCAAGTTCAAGAAACAGGATATTAAGGTATGTTGAGTGTTAATACATGGATCCCTTTGACCCATGGAGCCCCAAAAAACCTTCTATTCAACTAAAGTATGGTTTTCTCTTGTTATGGAGTTTTCTATGTTCAAGAAGGATTAAATTCATGTCTTTCCTTATTAATTAAACTCAAATCATATTCATGTATGGTTCCATGATAATTCAAGTTATCTCATGCTACACGTTCCAATTTCTTATGTCAATATCCAAGTAAATTTTATGTTATAACATCTAATGGTAAATTTAGCCATGTAATTATGTTGTTTTCCTCATACTTAACATATTCTTATGTTCAAGTTTATGAATCTCACATAGTTGATGAAATGTCTATAATTTGAGGCTTTGAAACATGATTTCAAACTGTAGTTTTAAGCCTTAATATTGTATTTTTTTATCATTCAGTGCTCGCGAGTTATGAACACCCGATACCTACACGTTTTATATGATTTCATATTTTCAAGTAATGATTTTGGTTAGACCATGAATATTACCATTTACTCAGTTGTTATGATAGTGATGTCCAATTTCACTTGTTATGTTAGTTCAATTTAGTTCAGTCCAGTACTAGTGTCAGTTCAGTTGGGAGAAGGATTTAGCACCAAGCGAATCTAGGGATGGGGGCTCACCTGCCAATAGAGGGTGTGACGTTTAGTAGTAGTCCCTGAGTTCCATAACTATGTAGCCAGCGTAGGTTATGATGTTTTCTTACTAGTTGAGGGTTGACGCATATCTCATGAGAGCACCAGCCAGTAGAGGGTGACTCTTTGGTCCTTTAGGACAACAGATTAGTGGATCCACTTAGCCAGTTTTAGTACCTGTGTCACGGTACTGACACCCTTCCAACAAGGGTTACAGGTTGGACCCCGATTGGCTAAGATTAGGGTATGTCAGTTACATGATACCTCCCAAGTTTCAGTCAGTATTCCATCATACCCCCATTTTGGTTTGCTTGACCAAGTGTACAGATTTTCTGTCGTTCAGTTATACAGATTTTAGTCTTTCAAATTTCAGAATATTTTAGTAACACGAATATACTTCATCTTTCATTCTTAGATGCTACATGTTTATGCATTCATGATCAATTATTTCATGTATTTTAGCTAGTCCTCATCTTATATAGCAGTACATTCAAAGTACACACCACATACTTTTCTTTGCGCTATGTGGTCTTATAACATAGGTCTGAACACTCAGTTTCCCAACCGTTCTTAAACAACTCAGTGTTACTCAGCAACAGTAATGGTGAGTCCTCATCCATCGAGGATATGATATGTATTTTCAGTTATTTTAGTACTTTTTAATATTAAGTCAGTCGGAGTTAGTTGGGGGTTTGACACATCAACTCCTCACAATGTTTAGAAGCTTTTAGACAATCAGTTAGACAGTCAGCCAATTATTTTAGTATTACCAGTTGTTTCAGATAGATAGTTTTTTATAGTATGTTAGAAGATATTACAGACATGTTTTGATACGTATTCTAGTGTGCAGTTTTACAGTACCTTATCAGTGTATCTTCTGCTTATCTATCTAATTACTACTTTACTCAGTGATCACATCAAGTATAAGCTTATGGTCACTTATGACTGTAAGCACCATTGTCGCGACTAGGGGGTTAGCATCAGATCGTGACAAACATTTCATGCTATCAAATTATAATCTACTCATCAAAATGAGAACAATGATACTGATATTGCACTATTGTACTTTAGGTCTAAAATTACATAAAAATCACCCACAAATGATTCTCTAAAGTTTTCCCACTTTTTAGGTTTCAATTATCTTGGGATTGGATGAAAATGGGGAAAGTTGGGCTAAATGGGATTTTTATACCCCTACTAGATATGCGGCTGCTTAAGCAAACATCGGGTCGATTAAGCTACTGGGTGTCGGTTTTGCAACACTGGTTGCCTCAACATATGTCTCATAAGTGACACTGGCATTTCTTAAGCAGCTCTCAGATACATGATTAGACCCTTTCTTAAGCGATACCAGTGGGATAATACCAGGTCACTTAAGCGACTGGCTAGTCGCATTCACGACGCACCAGCACTAGTTGAGACTTGGAATTTTCTAAGTCTCCACCAACCCCTCGAGATTCATTCAAAAACCCGTATATGAAAATGTACTAAGATACCCTATCAAATTCGACACTCCAAACTCAATGAAGTAGTCAAAATTTCCATCCGAGGTTATTTTGATAAAACTGAGTCCTATACCCATGTACCATTTTTCTTAACTTCCAGCCAATATCCCAAAATAAGTTTGAAAGAAGAAGAACCCAAATCAATTATCCACCTACCCTAAAATTGATGTTACAGAGATATTGGAACTGTTAGAATATGAAGTTGTTTGGCTGAAGTTTTCACCTAGTAGCCAATTTGAACCAGCGAAGAGTTCAAGACAAAGAATTGGCTCTAAAAAACAAGTGAACTGCTAGGTGATCAAACTGTCAGTTCTAACAAGTTATAATTAACTAGGGCCAGTTATAGAAAATCTATAAAGGGCAAAAATAAGAGGAAATATAGAAAATAACCTGGAGGGTCATTACAATTTTATGATCCGAGCTTCAAAGGGTGATTCTATCATTTACATTAGATCCAAAATATTAATTTTAGGTCAGTAGAATAGTTAATTCAGATTTCGTATCTTTATATTTGGTTTTGACTTCTTCGATAAGAAACTAGTTATATTTAGCTTAAAGGAGTCCCAAGAGTTAACTTGTTAATAAAAGACTCTTGTTATAAATTAGATAGTTCCATTGAGTCTGCAACATTTAAATTATCCTAGTGGAATTATTGATTTATTTCTATAGGCTCATCAGACCCAAAGGTTCATTCAAAAGATTTTGAAACTTCGTTGACTATTAGTGCACAACTGCTACTGTATTAGGAATTCTCTTATTACGATCGCGTGGTAGGGGGACATGTAAGACCCCGTAAAATCCTAAAGCTTAATTCAGTCCTTTAAGCTTGTCAAGGGGTCCCAGACATAGAAAATTCTAGCTAGGTTCTGAGACTTAGCATATTATTGTCCTTCAAAAGTTGACAATCTCATTTTGCCACTTTAACGTCCTTTAATGGTCAGTATTTTTATTAATTCATTATCAAGAAGGCCAATAGGTGTTCCTGAACATATTTTGAATTTTTTGAAACACGTTTAGATAATGTTCAAAGTCCCTACATAGTGGACCAACGGGATCATGGTGCGCTGCATCGCCAATCACATTGGTCAACATTCGTGCAGGATACCAGAGCCAAAACTTTTGAGGATCGATGCGATCATGGCGCGACGCATCGAGTATCTCTTCGTATCTATCAACGCACCGCGGTGCTTGTAGCGTCGGTACGCAGTTTTTAGTCATTAAATGGCCGCATCCTCAAGGGCAAAAGGGTCAATTTCCCACCCCTATATAAGTCTAAAACACGGGATCAAGCCCCAATTCAACCTAAATACACTTATCTCTCTCAAAATCCACAAAGAACAAGCTTAGGGTTTTCAACTGAGGATCCAATTTTCAGAATTTCACCATTTATTTTCAAGAATCTTCCATCCAAGGTATGCATAGTGTTGATTTATGGATTCCTTTTATCCATAAAGCTCAAGAACCCTATTTTAAATTATAAATCATGACGTTTATTTTGTGGGTTGTTTTGTAACTATGTTTATCTTGTTGTGTGATTCCCAAGTTGGAATCTTTACGTGTTTTTCATGAAACTACATTAGCATACAAGTTAAAATCCATGAATTGAGTTGATTATGATGTGAAATTTGATGATTGAACCTATGCCCTAAGTTGTGCATGTATGATGTTTGATAAAATGCCTAAGAGGATAAAAATTATGTATTATAGCTCAATTGTAACCCATATGATAAATGTATATTTTAACCTTATGTTCAGATAACTCCCATGCTATTGTGGTGCAATGTAAATGTTTGTTGGAATGCTCATGATGTAAGAGTATAAAATTATGACATTGATTATAGGTATTCCTACCACGTACAAGATTATGATAACCATTTACTTCATGAAATCCCTACCCTATTGTATTATGGATTATTGGTCACGTATTCAAGAATGTCATGCCTTGTCAGTTTCCTTCTATCGAGTCCTGAGGGTACTTGTGCCCGATAATTTAGTTGTGTACCTAGAGCCAGTGTCATGTTTTCATCATACTCTTAGTCAAGCCATGATCCATAGAACTAAGGCAATCATGTGACCTAGGAAGACTTGGTAAACTCAGTAATTCCAATAACCTTAGAAATCTCAGAAATTTAGTAATCTCAATAGTATCCCATCAGTCAACAAAACTCAGTTAACCCAGTCCAGTCCAGTTCATTTAATCCTGTTAAGTGTCTATGCAGATAGAAGTAGGATTTAGAACTGAGTGAACCCAAGAATAGGAACTCACCTGCCAGTAGAGGGTGTAATTCTTAGAAGCAATCCTTGTATTCTAGAACTACGTAGCCAACGTAGGTTGAGACATCAAACCTGTTAGTTGAGGGTTAATGAGGTGTCTTAACCTGTCAGTTGAGGGTCCTACCATTCCCATTAGAGTACCTGCCAGATGATAGTCACTCACAGCTTATCCTTACCAGTGGCGTGGTATTGATACCTTTCCAATTAGTGTTACAAATTGAACCCCAACTCAGCTATATTGATTTATTTAGGGAATGTCAGTTAGATAACTACATCCCACAGTTACAGTTTCAGTCTCAGTCTTAGTAATAGAACTTAAATAGTTTATCAGAACTCAGGACTATCCGATACAATCGCTCAAATCAGTACGAAACTTGGCTAGTTCCATCAGAACTTAGACTATCAGACACAATCGTTCAGTATCAGTTATATCATTTACCAGTAACTCATGTTATCAACATTCAAACTCAGTAGTCAGTATCATCACAGATTCAATTACAGTCACTTATTCATGCATGTATTCTCATATTTATATTATACAGTCAGTTAGCATTATTCATGTATTTGAACCCTTTGCATTTATCCTACCTCAAATGCATACCATTACATTCAATCGTACTGATGCATTTGCGCTATGTTTTTTATTCTATACCATAGGTTCAGAAGTAAGAGCTCTAGAGCATCAATAGCATTCCAGATTCTAGCAGCCAGATTTAGCATTGAGTCATCATTATTCGAAGATGTTATTATTTGATTAGTTTATTCTTTAAATACTTAGTTTATTTTAGCAGTTGTAGTTAGTTGGGGATATGTCCTATCAACTTCTTATTTAGAAAGTTCAGTTTTAGAGGCTTTTTAGACTATAGTTTATTCAGACAGTTTACTTCAGTGTTGTTTTGGTATCGATATACCACACTCTCAGATGTTATATTTTATCAGTTTTGAACCTTATGGTTGTTCTGCCTTTATTTCCATATTTATTCAGTATATTATGCAGCGTTCAAGTATATATATAAGTCATGGGTAAGCTTGTAGTCCTTCGGGGTCATGAGTACCGTGTAGCATTTTGGGTGCCAGATTCAGGGCGTTCCAAACTTGGTATCAGAGCCTAAGGTTCAATAGTACCCTAGGAAGTTTGAAAGACGCATCTAGTAGAATCTTGTCCATTGGTGTGTTGCATGCCACATTTATGTACAGGAGGCTATAAGATGT
The DNA here is from genome assembly GCF_002878395.1 of Capsicum annuum. Taxonomy (NCBI): domain Eukaryota; kingdom Viridiplantae; phylum Streptophyta; class Magnoliopsida; order Solanales; family Solanaceae; genus Capsicum; species Capsicum annuum. The sequence goes on along the minus strand of NC_061115.1, from coordinate 148,885,914 downwards.
TTTAGAAATAGTTTCCCTTCTTTTAGTATTTATGCCGTGCCAGTGAGAATGAGCTCAATTTAACTCTCAGTCTAATTTGTTTCTTCTTTTTTTCTACAGAACATTCCTCCTAAGAAAAGAAATAGAAATCAGCCAGCCCTTTAGTCCATCCAAGAAGATCCCTTGAACGAACCTGTTTCTCATCCAGAGTTCAAAGCTGCATTCACTACTCTTGCTCAGTCAGTTGTTGCTCAGAATAAACAACCAGCTATCGTTCTAGCCAACCTAGTGGCCAATTCAGCTACAGTCAGGATTTGGGACTTCACCCCTAATGAATCCTCCATCCGTTTTTGGGTCTATGTTAGAAGAGGATCCTCAAGAATTCCTTGACCAAGTTTATAAAGTTACGAACATCATGGGGATTACTTCTAGCAAGAGTATTGAGCTAGATGCATATCAGTTGTAGGACGTTGCTCACACTTGGTTCAAACAGTGGAAGTCTGAGAGGTCAGTTGATGTAGGATCCATAGAATGGGAGGATTTTGTCACCGCATTCTTATATTCTTTCCCTAAAAGATGAGAAAAGGTAAGGTGTTAGAATTTATCAACCTCACGTAAGGCAACATGATGGCAAAATAGTATTCTCTTAAGTTTACTGAATTAGCCAAATATGCTCCCTATGTAGTGGCAGATAGTAGGGCCAAGATGAGTAAGTTTGTTTCTTGGGTGAATGATAGTGTGGTTAATGAGTGCAAGTCCATAATGTTGAATAGTGACATGAACATAGCCAGGCATATGAACCATGCTCAACAAAGAGAAGAGCAAAAGATTAAGATGAGGGAGAAGCAGAATAAGAGAGCAAGGCAGGTAGTTTCAACTTTGCTCAGCCTAAGTTCTCATTTTAGTCCTAAGTCATCAGTTCCTGCTCCTTCTTTATCTAGTGCTCCAGCTCCCAAGTTTAGGGATGGTAGTAGAGATAGGGCGCCAGGCTCAAAGTCTCAAGACAGTGTTAGCAATGCCCGGACTAATCCCCTTTGTCATACTTGTGGCAAACACCATCAGGGTATTTGCAGAGCTAGCAACAATATTTGTTTCGGATGTGGCAACCCAGGTCACAGAGTCTGAGATTATCCTCAGACAGGTTCCCAGAGCCAGCAGAACCATTTCTCAGTTTATTCCAATTGCCTAAATCAGCAGGTTGCCACTTCCAATACTACTAATGGATAACGCCCAAATCGACTAAATGCTCTCCAGTCCCGGCAAGATCAGGAAAATTCTCCTGATGTGGTTACTGGTACGTTATAGATTTTTCATTTTCATATTTATGCTTTTCTAGATCCAAGAGCTTCTTTGTCTTTTGTTACTCTTTATATAGTATTTAATTTTGGAGTCAGACCTAAAATTCTAGCAGAGTCCTTCTCAGTCTTCACCTCAGTAGGTAAAACCATCATAGCTTAATGGGTATACAGGAACTGTTCGGTTATGGTATCTCAGAAAGTCACTTCAGCAGACTTAGACGAATTAGAGATGACTAATTTTGATGCCATTCTCTGCATGAAATGGCTTCATTCATGCTATGCTACAGTCGATTATAGAAACAAAATTGTCTAGTTTTAGTTTCCAAATGAACCTATCCTAGAGTGGTGAGTTAGCACTTCAGGTTCCAGAGGTCAGCTTGTCTTCTACCTTCAGGCATGGAAAATGATATCTAAGGGATATGTCTATCATCTTGTTCGAGTTAATGACTCTAGTTCTGAAACTCCCAATTTTGAATTAGTCCCAGTAGTGAATGAACATTCAGATATCTTTCCCGAATATCTTCCAGGAATTTCTCCTGAAAGGAAAATAGACTTTGGTATTGATCTTCTTCTAGATACTTAGCCTATATATTTCCCGCCATATAGAATGTCACCAGCAGAACTTAGAGAAATGAAAGAACAGTTAAAGGATCTCCTAGATAAGGGATTCATCAGACCTAGTGTGTCCCCATGGGGCACTCTAGTCTTATCTGTATGAAAGAAAGACGGTTCTCTCAGAATGTGCATTGATTACCGTCAACTCAATAACCTTACGGTCAAGAATAAGTATCCACTTCCTCGAATCGATGACTTGTTTGACCAACTTCATGGTGCCCACTATTTCTCTAAGATAGACCTCAGATCAGGCTATCATCAGCTCAGAGTCAGAGAATGTGACATTTTGAAAACAACTTTTCATACTCGGTATGGTCACTTTGATTTCCTAGTCATGTCCTTTAGTCATACCAATGCCCCAATATCTTTCATGGACTTGATGAACCGTGTGTTCAGGTAGTAATTGGACATGTTCATCATAGTCTACATAGATGATATCCTCGTCTATTCTCGCAGTGAGCATGATCATGCAGAAAATCTTAGAATAGTACTTCAGACTCTTAGAGATCATTAGTTGTTCACCAAATTCAGTAAGTACGAGTTTTCGATAAGGTCAGTAGCATTCTTTGGTCATATAATTTTTGGTGATGGCATTACAGTAGATCCTCAAAAGACTGAAAAATTAAGAAACTGGCCTTGCCCTAACTCTCCATCAAATATCAGGAGTTTCTGGGGTTTGGCTAGATATTATAGATAGTTTGTTGAGAAATTTTATTCAATTGCATCCCCTATGCCCAGATTGACTTAGAAGAAAGTCAAGTTTCAGTGGTCAGATCCTTGCGAAAAGAGTTTTCAGGAGTCAAAAACTCGACTCACCTCAACTTTAGTTTTAGCTCTTCCAGATGGTTCAGATGGGTTCGTAGTGTATTGTGATGCATCTAGAGTAGGATTGGGTTGTGTCATTATGTAGCATGGTAAGGTCATAGCCTACACCTCCAGATAACTTAAACTCCATGAGAAAAACTATCCTGCTCATGATCTTGAGTTAGCAGCCGTATTTTTTGCCTTAAAATTTTGGAGGCATTACTTATACGGTGTTCATGTAGATGTGTTCACATATCATAAAAGCCTTCAGTATGTGTTCTCTCAAAAATACCTCAATCTTCGTTAGAGAAGGTGGTTAGAGCTCTTGAAATATTATGACATGAGAGTCCTTTATCATCCGGGCAAGGCCAACGCAGTGGCCGACGCTCTCAATAGACTTTTTATTGGTAGTGTTGCTCATGTTGAGGACAGTAAGAAGAAGTTAGCTCAGGAATTCCATCAGCTTGCCAGACTAGGTGTCCTCCTAGTCAATTTAGTAGAAGGTAGTACATGCGTTCAGAATAGTTCAGAATCATCTCCAGTTTCTGAGGTAAAAGAAAAACAGGATAGAGATCCCAGTCTAATCAAGTTGAAAGAATCAGTCAAAGATTAGAAAGTAGAGGTTTTCTCTCAAGGGGGAGATGGTGTTTTGCATTGTCCTGGTTGTATGCCAAGTGTAGATGACTTGAGGTAGCGAATTCTTGCAGAAGTGCATAGTGCGCGTTACTCTATTCATCTAGGGGCCATAAATATGTACCACGACTTGCGGGAGATCTATTAGTAGAGTGGATAAAGAGAGATATTTCAGAGTTTGTGGCTAAGTGTTCTACATGTTAGCATGTTAAGACAGAGCATCTGAAGCCTAGTGGGTCCATGTAGGAGTTCAGTTTTCCTACTTGGAAGTAGGAAGAAGTGAACATAAACTTTGTGATGGGTTTGCGTCGTACTCGTCATCAACATGATTTAATTTGGGCCATTAGAGATAGGATGAATAAATTATCTCATTTCCTTCCAATCCATACCTCTTATTCAACCGAGGATTATGCCAAACTCTACATCAGAGAGTTGGTCAGATTGCATGGTGTTCCATTATCTATTATCTCAGACAGAGGTACCCACTTTACATTTCATTTCTGGAAAGCATTCCTAAAAAGTCTTGGTACCCAAGTTTATCTCAGTACAGCTTTTCATCCTTAGATAGATTGTTAAGCAAAAAGGATCATTCATACTTTAGAAGATATTCTATGCGCGTGCGTAATTCATTTCAAGGGTAGTTGAGATGACCACTTTCCTTTGATTGAGTTTGCATACAATAATAACTATCATTCCAGTATTTGGATGGCTCCATTCGAAGCTTTCTATGGTAGGAGGTGAAGATCTCCAGTCGGTTAGTTCGAAGTTAGTGAGGCCTCAGTCATAGAGCCTAACTTAGTATTTGATGCCTTAGAAAAAGTCCAATTGATCAGAGAGAGACTTTGGGCTGCTCAGAGCCGATAGAAGTCTTATTTAGATGTACACATAAAGGATCTCAAGTTTGAGATTAGTGACTATGTCTATCTCAAGATCTCCCCCATAAAGGGAGTGAAGAGATTCAGCAAGAAGGGAAAGCTCAGTCCTCGTTATGTCGGTCCCTTCAAAATTCTCAGTTGTTTTATCAAGGTAGCTTATGAGCTCGAGTTGTCCTCAGATCTAGCCTCATTTTATCCAATTTTACATGTCTCTTTGCTCAAGAAGTGCATAGGTGACCCTGCAGTTGTAGTCCCTATTTATAGTATAGATGATCAGAATAGCCTCTCTTATGAGGAGATTCCAGTCGAAATCCTTGACTATCAGACTGGTGAACTAAGGAATGAAAAATTCCCTCTAGTCAAAGTTCTTTGGTGGAATCAGTCTCTTGAGGAAGCTACTTGGGAAGAAAAAGCGGACATGCGTACCAAGTATCCTCACCTCTTCTCTGCTAACTCATACTAAGCCCAAGGTAATATTTCTTCTAAACCTTTAAGTTTCATGTTCAGATTTCAGCCATGACTTGGTATCCAGTTCATGATCAAAATTTCATTATAAACTCGGTATTGATTTTCATTGCATATTCAGTCATGCATTCATGTATCAGTTCAGTCATATAATCATGCATCAGATATGCATTCTCATTGTGAGAAACTTAGTTCATCAGAACACTCAATCATGCATTCATGAATCAGTTACACATGCATCAGATATACATGCTCAGTATGATGTATTCAGTTATCAGTCATGTCAGTTATGGAATCATGTTTTAGTTGTTCATGTTCAGTATGTAGTTAATCTTTTCTCCCCTCTTAGTTAGTCTCATTCGAGGATGAATGTTCTCAAGGGGGAGATATTGTAAGACCCTGTAAAATCCTAAATCTTAATTCAGTCCTTTAAGTTTGTCAAGGGGTCCCAGACTTAGAAAATTCTAGCTAGGTTCCCAGACTTAGCCTATTATTGTCCTTTGAAAGTTGGAAATCTCATTTCTCCATCTTAACGTCTTTTAATGGTCTGTATTTATATTAATTCATGATCAGGAAGGTCAATAGGTGTTCCTGGACAAGTTTTGGATTTTTCAGAACAGGTTTAGATCATGTTTGGAGTCCCAAAATAGTGGACAAATGTGATCATGGTGCGTCGCATCGCCAATCACGTTGGTCAACATTTACGTTGGCTTCCTGAGCCAAAACTTAAAGCTCGATGTGAACATGGCGCGACGCGTCAAGTATCGCATCACATCCATCAACGGGCTGAATCGCTAGTAGAGTCGGCACCCAATTTTTAGTCATTAAATGACTGCGTCCTCAAGGGTAAAAGGGTTAATTTTCCACTCCTATATAATTCTAAAACATGATACTAAGCCCTAATTCAACCTAAATAAACTTATCTCTTTCAAAATCTGTCAAGAACTAGCTTAAGGTTTTCAACTGAAGATCCAATTTCCAGAATTTCACCATTTGTTTTCAAGAATCTTCCATCTAAGATATGCATAGTATTGATTTATGGATTCCTTTCATCCATAAAGCTCAAGAACCCTATTTCAAATTATAAATCATGATGTTTATGTTGTGGGTTATTTTGTAACGATGTTTATCTTGTTGTACAATTCCCAAGTTGGAATCTGTATGTGTTTTTCATGAAACTACATTAGCATACAAGTTGAAATCCATGAATTGAGTTATTTATGATGTGTAATATAATGATTACACCTATGCCCTAAGTTTTGCATATATGATGTTTGATAAAATGCCTAAGAGGATAGAAATTATGTATTATAGCTCAATTATGACCCATATGATAAATATATGTTTTACCATTGTGTTCAAGTGACTCCCATGCTATTGTGGTGAAATAAAGATTTTTGTTGGAATGCTCATGATGTTAGAGTATGAAATTATGACATTGATTATATGTATTCCTACAATGTACAAGATTATAATAACCATGTACATAATGAAATCCCCAACTTATTGTATTATGGATTGTTGGTCACGCATTCAAGAATGTCATGGATTGTCAGTTTCCTTCTATCGAGTCCTGGGGGTACTTGTACCCGACAATTTATCTATGTGCCTAGAGCTAGTGTTACGTTTTCACGATACTCTCAGTCAAGCCATGATCCATAGAACTCAGGCAGTCATGTGACTCAGGAAGACTCGGTAAACTCAGTAATTCTAGTAACCTTAGAAATCTTAGAATTTTAGTAATCTTAGTGGTATTCCACTAGTCAACAGAACTTAGTTAACTCAATCCAGTTCAGTTAATCCTGTTCAGTGTCTATTCAGACAGGAGTAGGATTTAGCACCGAGTGAATCCAAGGATAGGAACTCACTTGCCAGTAGAGGGTGTGATTCTTAGAAGAAATCCTTGCATTCCAAAACTACATAGCCAGTGTGGGTTGAGACATCAAACTTGTAAGTTGAGGGTTGATGAGGTGGATTAAACTATCAGTTGAGGGTCCCACCATTCTCATTAGAGTACCTGCCAGATGAGGGTCACTCACAAGTTGTCCTTACTAGTGGCGCCGTATTAACACCCTTCCAATTGGGATTACAGATTGGACACCAACTCAGCTATATTGCTTTATTTGGGGTATGTCAATTAGATAACTACTTCCCATAGTTATAGTTTCAGTCTCTGTCTCAGTAATAGAACTCAAATAGTTCTACAGAACTCAGGACTGTCAGATACAGTCGCTTAGCTAGTTCTATCAGAACTTAGACTGTCAAACACAGTCGCTCAGTACCAGGTATATCAGATACCAGTAACTCATGTTATTAGCATTCAGACTCAGTAGTCAGTATCATCACGAATTCAGTTACAGTCACTTATTCATGCATGTATTCTCACGTTCATGTTATACAGTCAGTTAGTATTGTTCATGCATTTGAACCCTTTGTATTCAGCCTACCTCGCATGCATACCGGTATATTCAATCATATTGGCGTATTTGCGCTATGGTGTTTTATTCCATACCATAGGTTCTGAAGTACGGGCTGTAGAGCATCAGTAGCATTCTAGATTCTAGCAGCCAGAGTTAGTAATGAGTCCTCATCATTAGAGGATGTTATTATTTGATTAGTTTATTTCAGCAGTTGGAGTAAGTTTGGGACTTGTCCTATTAACACTTTATTCAGATAGTTCAGTTTTAGAGGCTTTTTAGACTATAGTATGTTTAGACAATTTACTTCAATATTGTTTTGGTATCGATATAACGCAATCTCAGATGATATGTTTTATCAATTTTGAACCTTATGGCCGTTCAGCCTTTATTTTCACATTTATTAAGTATATTATGTAGTGTTCAAGTATAGATATCAGTCATGGGTTAGCCTATGTTCCTTCAGGGTCATGAGCACCGTGTAGCATTTTGGGTACCAGATTCGGGGTGTTATAGGTCATGACTATGAAGAGTTATGCATCCCTTCATTACAATCACATAGTGGGATTGGCAATTAAAAAGTTTGTTTTGGGTAGGGTCGCAGTTGCGTGGCTCATTCCCTCAATTAGGATGACCTTTTTGAGACATAGTCAATGGTTGACCTCGCCATCACATAGGTTAGGTTGTGATCGCAGTGCACTTCTAATCTGAACAATATAAAATCTTCATTTTCATAATTTTTGTCTATTTTTATTCCTTTTGTACTTAGAAACCTCAAGAAAGACAATTTTGAAGAGATTTTTTCATCAAAAGTGATTTAGTAAAGCTTTTAAACTTTAATTCAGTTGCTATTCATTGATTGATCTCAATAACATCTTCAAAAGTATGACTTTAAACTTAGAATTATGGGGTTTCATTGGGTAAAGTGAGAAAATAGGTTTTTCAAGATTTCAACCTCGATTTCAACTTTTTTGATGGGCTTTCTTAATTGAGATGCTTGAGGTATGGAAACATGTTTCTTCAATAATATTTTGGTTTTACTCTTTTTGCTTTGTAGTAAATTTTTAAAATGTTTTTGAACCCAAAATAAAAGTAGCTAATATGGGTATCGTTAGACTCTTTTTGTCTTGTAGATTATATTTTTTAGTATATTTGATTTGATCTGATGCCTTATGAAAAGGAAAAGCTCTTAATTAATGGATCCAGGCTCGTGTTTTGTCTTTTCAAGGTAGGTTATGGTTTAACTTTTTTCATTCGAGGATGGTTAGTTAATCATTAGTGTAAAGTATGTTATGGGTTGGGGAGTTTATCATGAGATTCATATTTTGAGATTGTAATTTTATTGTGTTGCCTATATGGGGGGTCTACTTTAGTATTTACTATTGACTTGAGAGAATATTATTGTTGTGATGCAAATATGGAGGCTTATGTGAGCATTATATTTTACTTGAAAGATGATTATTATTGTGCTACTCCAATGGGGGTTGGTATTGATGTTGTTGAGCATTATTTGCCTTTATTCAAATTATGATAACTATATGGAGGCTCGAAATGACATATATGATGTCTTACATGACTATTCATTACTGTGCCGATGGCTTACATTATGATTTTTTAAGATTTAAGGGGATTTAAGCTTATTTAATACCATTATTAAATTGATTCATTACATGATATTGTGTTGGTTATGCGCATGCATCTTCATTTCATTTATCTATTTACATGAAATTGGTACCATAATGAAGTACTGGTTTTGAATAAAAATGAAAAACTTTATGTAAAATCCTTGAATGAGAGATGTGATGGCAAGGTTGATTGAGATATGGAAATGTGATCGTGAAAGTATCGGGTTGAAAAATCCCCATGAGTCTTATTCGGGAAACTTATGCTTGGATGGTGTACATGTCGCTTTACTAACCCTTATCCTAGATCCTAGTTAACTATCACCTTTTGAGTCTTAAGTTACTAAATGAAAGATATCATCTTAAGTAGATAATGCAGATAAGCTTATTTTGGCAATTAACTCCAAATTACTACTGTGATCTTCTTTTCCTAATCCTTACCTCTCGGTTAGGCTCGTAGTGAATATAGTCGAGTTCTCAACATTGGCCACCATTAAGAAATCAATTTGAATGAAGAAAACCACAATACATGGAAGAATATTTTTCTATAATGACTCAACACTTTCTCTACCTCATTAATCCACCAAGGTTCCCATAACCCTAGCAAAGAAAATTAGCCGCTCATAGTTATGAGATCATTCATAGAATTTATAGACAAATCATAGAATCAATCTCACAATATTGAAAGAAGAAAATCCAAAATCTCAAATTGAATAACAATCCAAAAACAAAACAAGAATAATTAGAGTATAAGGTGTGTAAACTTAGCCACAAAGGGTGTAAACTATCCTCTAAGGGCATATCTATGCATATCGTCAAAATAAACGTAAAAAAGGTATTTATAGAATAGAAGGGAAACTGAGAAATCAAATCCTAACAAAAAGAGGGAAACATGACTTAAACATACATAATAAGGACTAATAACATCATAGGAGTGTACTACGTTTACATAGAAAACCTAGGAAATCCAAAATGATCTGCAAAAAATGCATCGGTGGCCACCTATGGACCCACCTACGGGGCGTAGGTGGCACCTACAACCATAGGTAGGGGAGGGGGGAATAGGTGCCAGTCTCAAAATTTGCTCTGTATTTTTGCAATTTTTAATACATATGGATCCCCTATGACTATTAGGTGGTACCTACAGGGTGTAGGTGCCAAAGTAGGTACCATTTTTTAACTTTTCGTTCAATTTTCTTCTGATTAGCTTTCAACACCTAGATTCCTGCAAAACCACTCCAAAAACACATCAAATTAAACAAAATAGCCTAAAGTACATTCATATTCTCCAAGTTTAAGAATCATAAGTTCCATGAAACCGTGGCACATCAATACACGAGGTGATATTGAAAAATTCCATCCTTATCCCACCATTGCATTGCATCACTTGCATATTTATTATGCGATTCTTATTATGAATTTATTTTTCCTTTATATATGTCTATAGTTATTCTTATATCATTATTATACTTGTACAACTATCCCGAGTTACAGTTTGAGCCATCGTTGAGAAATTTTTTGTATGCAAGTGGAATCATGCTCATAGTATTCTTTACTTGTTTAGTTTTCTACTTTGCTTAGTCACCCAATGATACCTAGTGAACCATACTCACTCCTACTATATGTATCTTTTTAATGCAGACACTACTTAGAGTGCATCACATTAGCATGATATCATGTTGTGTTAGAGGTTGATTCAAAGTACGAGTGGTCCTTATTTGGGGTTGTATTAAGGAATTTATCTTATTCTATTTTCTTTATTTTTTAATTATGGGTAGACTTATGTATTTTCATACTCTTATTCTGTATTAGTTCTCTTTACTCATGACATCAGATTTTAGAATTGAAGTTGTATATTGTTTTGTTTTAGATGTCATAGTTTATTTTTGTATGACTTGACTTTTCACTTTTTTATAATTATTTAATTCTTTTGAAGTAAGGCATACCTACCTGGGGTTGGAATGGGGTAGGAGTCATAATGATCTCCACGTTTAGGTCATGACCAACTGGTATTAAATACCTAGGTTCACCAGTCTCAGGAGTAAAAGAGTAATATATCTAATAGAGTTCCACAGATAAGTATGTTGATGTCTGTATATATCTTTGGGAATCTATCTGATATTCTTAGGGAAACTTCTATAATTTGATTTAGTATCATGCATATTATTTATGCTCAGTATTTTAAACTTGTATTTTTTATTTTCTGTGCAGATGTTTAGGATTAGATACAGAGTTGTTGAGGAGGCTGAGTTAGTACTCGTTGTTGAAGCCCTATCTTGGGGGTAAGATATGGACTTGATAAAGATAGACATATAGGTAAGGAACATAGAGTAGCTTTAGATATAGGAGTAGCTATAGGGCCTCTCCCAAACTTGAGATTGTGCATAACGAAGAGGCTTATCAACATAAGTATGTAGGACCAACTCAGGACCATCAAGGTTGAATAGTTACCCCCAGTGTTGTAGGATCTGTTGATTCATCTTTTACACTATTTCTATGGTATTCCCTAGATAGGTATTCTATAGAGTACATCAGATAGTTCTAAAACTGTCAGAGGAGTACAACCACTAGGATATGCACTCATGGTTTTCATACTTTATGGGAACAACTAACTGGTGTTATAGCTCTACGCATTGAGATTTTTCCTATAAGATTATGTGTTTCACCTATAGCTCTGAGTGCTATTATATCTGTCGATGAGCAAAAGAGAATCGAAAGATTCATCAGGTTATCTGCTCCCAAGTTTAGTGGTACCATTGGTGAGGATGCTTATGAGTGTTTGATTGATTGTTAGGAGAGGTTGGATAACTTTAGTTCACTTGAGTCTCATGGCATTTCTTATATTACCTATAAGTTTGATGTTGTGGATAGGCAGTGGTGAAAGTGTCTTGTCAGTTGTAGACCAGTGGATTCCTCCCTTTGATAAGGACCCAGTTTTCTAATACTTTTCTAGAGCAATTTGTGCTCTTTATCTTGAGAGACTAGAAGAGGGGTGAGTTTGATCATTTAGGGTAGGGATCCATGAATATTTCTACATGTGTGGCGCTCATCTTCATGCCTTGTCCAAATATGTCTTTCCTAGTATTTCCAAAGAGCTTGAGAGGATCAATAAATTTATTAAGGGTTTAACCGTTATTATCAACTTTCAATGATTTGGTTAGTGGTTTTTGGTGGTTTATTTCAGAGTATAGTGGATCATCCCAAGATTATTGAGTCTATTTACCGTATGGTGGTAGTGCTAAGAGGGTACTCGATAGGGTAATTCTATGGTCATTTATCTCAAGGTAGGGATTTCTTAGGCAAAGGTTCTCTTGGTTACTACAATATACCAACTTAAGCAGCTTTGAAAAGTTTAGAAGGTAAGTTTACAAATTAAGACTTTGAGTAGTCAGAGACCAGGCCATGTTGAACGAGGGTTTCATTAAGGTTCATTGCATTATAGAGGTCATTTTTAGTTTTTTCTGAACCCTCTTGATATGATTCAGCTAGTAAAAGTTATTTTATATATGATGAGCTAGGTCACTTAACGAGATATTGTCCTCGGCGTGTGATTGTTTGTCCTCAGCAGGGTTCTTGACTTCAACTTTTTTCAACTCCAGTTTCAGTAGTTAGGAGTTATCCATAGGGATGTAAAGCCGGTTCTAGGGTACCAGAGGTAGGGCTCAGGAAGCTCATCGTGATGGATAAGGAATCACTCAGTTTGGTAGCAAACATGGTCAGTGATATTATTTTCTTCGGAGACTTGAGTCAAAGTCCTTTAATGTAGTGACTATAGGTACCATTCCAATTTGCCATTTTTCTACTTCAGTACTATATGGTCTTGGGTCTATATCATTAATGTGTCTCCATATTTTGCAACTAGTATTGATGCTACGTGCGATTCGATCTCTATGCCTATTCATTTTTCTATCCCCATAAGCAATTCTTTAGTGGTTGATCAGGTATACTATCATGCTCGAATCAGGGCCTGATCGTTATGGGCATTTCAAGTCAAATGGGACTGGAGAACACCCCCTTTTCCTAGTCAAACCAAACACAATACATTAAAAGTAGCTGAATTTTGAACATATAACAAGATACAATAATCAAAACTCAAGAAATCTAAGATATATCAATAACCAATACCTAGTCCATAGTAATCCACAAAGCCTCTATGACAAGACCGTGTCAAACCAATGTCGGGACTTTCCCCCGATGATAGACAAAATAAGTCCAAAAGAAGTCCATGATAAAAGATAAACCAAGAAGTAACTGCCTTCTAGAAGAAAGAGGCTCACCACATTAAGCTGACTTCTGATAATTCAAAAATCCTATCATTGTGTAGGAAAAGTAGAAGTGCCTTCGGTTGCTGCATCGCATGGGGATACAATGTCCGAAGATAGTTAGCAGGTTGAACGCTAGTATATAACTCAGGGATAAAGATAAAGTAACTATAATTCAAAATCCAGTTCAACTCAATACACATATCCACATACATGCATGCATATATATATTTATATAAAATGCTGGGATAGGGAACAAAGCTTAACATGAACTTTAAAACATTAGCCTTGACTGTGTAGCTCAACCATCATAAGAAGGAACCCGAGGGCTATATGGGTTCAGCTCTCCCCTAGCTGAAAGGGCCCTCGTGCGTGTAGTCGCACGAAGTAGAGAATAAACATATGTACATATGTACCATGGGGAACTCTAACCTCTCGATCATATACCAAAGGTAACTTAAAAACCCATTCGTTTAACATGGGGGACTCGAACCACCCAATTATTTAATAAAGGGACTCAAACCACCCGATCGTATAGACCACCCACACCGGCAAATGTGATTTCCAGTATTGACCCCTTGGAACCTCCACGTTCACGGACCAACTACACAACCCTCTTTTAATCCCAATTAAAACACTTTTCACACATTATCATTAATTGAATAATAATACACCTTAAGGCATACACTGTTGGTAACGTCATACTAACTACACTGTAAGGTAACATCATCAAGATATTACAATTCCATTTACTTAGGGAAACAACCCCCTTTGTTCATTAAATAAATAAGGGGAATTCCACGACCCCCTTTATTTATTAAATCAAACCATTTTGTTTCAATAACCTCTTTATATTATGTAATGGTTCTAAAAATAGTTCAATACAAAGATACTCATACTCAAAGCCAATTTCACAAGATTGGGTTGGGGTTATTACCAATTCAATTGTAAATATTCACAAAATTTGGGGAAATCACAATCCCCTAGTTTATTCACCATGGCTACGCACCCCACAAGTTTAAAACCATAAATAAAGTATGAAAAATAATATGTAAACCACGGGAAACATTATTCGAAAAACAAACATTCAAACCTCAACCCATGTTCCAAAACCAACATCAAAACCACATGAATAACACTTTAAAAAACATGTTTTAACAAAATAATATTTGAGGAAGAGTAACATGCTTGAAAGTGAAGAGAAACATGGAGAGAAATCAAACCCTAACCCCTTAGATACCAATTACTTACAAACCTTAGTATTTTTTCTTGAGAGAGTTTAAGAAGTTATTTTGATTTTTTTGGAGTGATAATGATACCCTAAATGGTTCGTATGTCATGGTTTATTATTAGGAAAAAGGAAATGTCCAAAGTGCCCTTCATAAAAAGACTGAAAAACTATTGCCTGGTTGTTATGGGTGACATTACGACTCGTAGGGTCACCCTACGACTCATGAAAATTAGTCGTAGGGTGGACAGTATCCATGGAAACCAACAATAGTCTGACTAGGAGTCATGCCCTATGAATCATATTTAGACCTTACGACTCGTGAGGTCAAATCTTAGACAAGACAAAAACATTGGACACCTTTAGTGGTTTGGCTACAAGAGCCACTATATGATTCGTAATAAGATATAATGGCCCACTGGGTGCCTATCGTGACCAATACAATGGCTTATCTAAACACACTAGTCGGGCTATGATTATGGTTCTACGACCCATAGTGACTCCCTACGACTCGTAAGGAGAGTCTTACTCTGGGCAATGAGTTTAACAACTCAAGAATTCCAGGGGCAAAAATATGGGGTGTTACATTCTCCCTCCTTAGGATCATTCATTCTCAAATGATGAGACAAGGCATCCATTAGCACGATTTAACATGGAATACAACCCCACTTACCTTTAACAATGACAGAAAACAAAGATATCAAGGAAAACACAATTTCGTTTAACAAAGTCCAAAATTAAAGATGTTAAGGAAATACATACCTTAAGCATGATTATCTAGAATAGAGAAAAAGAATTGGTATTTGGACTTTATGTCAGCTTCGGCTACCCAAGTAATTTCCTCAACCCTTTGGTTGCTCCATAGATACTTTACCGAAGCCATGTCCTTGGTACGTAACCAATGGAATTGCCGATCCAAGATCTCAATTGGGAATTCCTCTTAAGACAGGGAATTCGGAACAACATTTTCCAAAGGGACAGTCAAAGAAGGATCTCCCATACACTTCTTCAACATCGAGACATGGAGCACTGGATGAATGGAACCTAAACTAGGAGGGAACTTCTATTCATAAGAAACATTGCCCACTCTTCTCATGATCAAGTACGACCTAACATACTGGTGAATGATCTTTCCCTTATTCCCAAACTGCATCACTTCCTTCACGGAAGATATATTCAAGAACACCCAATCACCAACATCAAACTCTAACTTCTTATGCCTTACATCTGTATAGAAATTTTGGCGACTTTGGGAGGTCTTGAGCCTTTCCCTCATTACCTTCACCTTCTCCATAGCTTGGTGAACCAAATAGCTCAGCTTTAACTTTGAACCACCTAATGGGAAAATGATATCTCCTACCATACAAAGCCTTAAATAGAGCTATCTAAATGTTAGAATGATAGTTATTATTATATGCAAACTCTATGAGAAGTAAGTGGTCAATCCAACTACCACAAAAATCGATCACATAAGACATTAGCATATCCTCCAAAGTCTAAATAGTCCTCTTTACTTTCCCATATATTTGAGGGTGGATAGCGGTACTAAGGTTAACCTTAGTCCCCAATCCTCTCTGAAAAGAATGCCAGAAGTAAGACAAGAACTATATACCTCAATCAGATATGATAGAAACTAGAGCACCATGAAATTTGATGATCTCCTAAATAAACAACTTCAACATAGTCATCTCCTAAATAAACAACTTCAACATAGTCCTCTGCAGAATAAATAGCCCTCATAGGAAAAAAGTGAGAAAACTTGGTCATCCTATCCATGATGACCCAAATCTAATCATACTGGCTGTAAATTTGTGGAAGACCAGTAACAAAATCCATGTTAATCACTTCCCATTTCCATATAGGCAATTTAATCTCCTGAGATAACCCACTAGGCCTCACGTGTTCAACCTTCACTTGCTAACAAGCAATACACTTAGCCATAAATTTACCACACCTTTCTTCATGTTATTCCACCAATAAATCTCCTTCAAGTAATGATATATCTTTGTTGAACCAGGATGAACCGCGTATCACAACTCGTGAGCCTCAGCCAAGTTCCTTTGTCTCAGTCCATCAATATTAGTAGTACATAACCTTTCTTGGTACCTTATGATACCATCGCCACCAATCTCGAAAGCCATCACTTTCTGCCGACCGACATCATTCTTGATCTTCATCAAGATTGGATCTAAACCTTGCTTCTTTTACACCTCAGAACCAAGAGATGACTATACCACCAATATCATATTCACACCTCTATCTTTGGAGTCCAAGAGTCGAACTCCAAGATTAGCCAAATGGTGAATATCCTTCACTAACCCTTGCTTCTCCTCCTCCACATAAGACAAGATTCCCATGGACAACCTGCTAAGAGTATCAGCAATGCTTAGGTGATAGTGAAAACTCATATCATAGTCCTTGAGCAACTCAAGTCATCTTCTTTGCTTGAGATTTAACTTTTTTTGAATGAAAACATGCTGCAGTGCTTGTGATCAAATTATATGTCAACATGAACTCCATACAAATAATGGCACTAAATTTTTAAAGCAAAGATCAAAGCTAACAACTCCAAATCATATGTCAGATTATTCTTATCACACCTTAAGCTGTCTAGAAGCGTATGCCACTACCTTGCCATGCTACATAAAAATACAACCACGTCCCACATAGAAAGAATCATAATAAACCACAAAACCATCAGTACCCTCAGGTAGGGTCAAGACCAGAGTTGAAGTCATCTTATCTTTCAATTTCTCAAAACTACCCTCAAAAGCTTCGGAGAACAAGAATTTCACCTTCTTCTAAGTTAATTTAGTTGATGGGACAACAATTGAAGAGAAACTCCCCACAAACCTTCTATAATAACTAGCTAAACCCAAAAAGTTCTGAATATAAGTTGGAGTCGTAGGTCTAGGCCACTTCTTAACCATCGCAACCTTGTGTAGATCCACTATGATTCCTTTACTAGAAACAACATGACCCAGAAAAGTAACAACATTCAACTATAACTCACACATGGAAAACTTTACATACAACCATTGATCCTTAAGAGTCTGCAACACAATAAGGTGATTGGCATAATCCTTCTCACTCTTTGAATATACCAAGATGTCATCAATAAACATAATGACAATCAAACCAAGAAACTAGCTGAATACCCAATTCATAAGATCCATAAATGTCGTTGGGGCATTAGTCAACCCAAAAGACATGACCAAAAACCCATAATTCCCATATCAGGTATGGAAAACACTTTTAGGGATATCCACCTCCCTAATCTTCAACTGATGATAACCCAATCAAAGATAAATCTTAGAAAAACATCTATCACCCTGAAACTAGTCAAAGAGATCATCAATCCTAGTAAGCAGATACCTATTTTTTACGATCACCTTATTCAACATGCAGTAGTCTATGAACCTACGAAAGGACCTATCTTTCTTAAACACAAAAAGAATGGGTGTACCCCATGGGATATACTAGGGCAGATAAAACCCTTACCAAGAAGATCTTTCAACTGCAGTTGTTTTTAACAATGCCAGAGCCATTTTATAAGAAGGGATAGAGATAGGATGGGTATCTGATAAAAGGTCAATCCAAAAATCAATTTTCCTATTGGGAGGAATACCAAGAAGGTCATACGAAAAGACATTAGGAAATTTATTAACCACGATAACAGATTCCAATAAAGGACCCTTCGAGTTAGAATCTTTAACCTGGACTAAATGATAATGACACCGCTAGGAAATCAATTTTCGCGCTCTAAGAAAAGATATAAACCTTTCCTTAGGAACTAGGGAACTCCCTTCCTATCCTATAACTGACTCGTTAGGAAATTTAAAAAGGACATTATGTGTCTGACAATCAGGAAAGGCATAGCATAAATAGAGCAAATCCATCCCCAAGATTACATTAAAATCTAACATATTAAGCTCTATCAGATCCACCAATGTCTCCCTACCATAGACAGATACCACACAACCCCTATATACTTTTCTAACCATAATAAAATCACCCACCAAGGTAGACACAAAAAAGGGATTAGAAATACACTTAGGACACCTATAAAATAAATAGGCATATAAGGGTTCATATAAGAAAGGGTAGACCTTGGATCAAGCAGAAAATACATATCACACAAAAAAAGTTTTAGCGTACCAATAATAAAATCAAAAGAAACCTCTGATTCCTAATAGGTGGCAAGGGCATACAAACGATATCGACAGTGTCATAGAAAAAAGTAGCACCCTTTGGTGCAGGAGCTAAATAAGTAGCAACCAAAACTTTATTATCTCCAGAAGCAATCTTTGAAGGATAATCTCATTGCATGTGGCCCAGTTGAGCACACTTAAAGCACTTATTCCACCCCTTATCACATACCTCATGATGTTGCTACCCACATAAATGACAAGAGGGATAAGACGGGGTCGACTGAGCTCTGTTGTCCTAAGACCAGGCACCCTGTGCCCTAAATCCACTATTGCTCTAAAATGACGGTCACCAAAAATCTTAGTATATAGAGCACTAGACATAGAATAAAAATGGGAATTTTCCCACTTCTTAGACCATTACCTTCCATCTCTACTACTATTTTGATAACCTCCTTCCTGTTCAGAGTACCTGGATTTCTTACTCTACCTTTCGCGAATCTCAGCTTGCTTCTTCTTTTTCTTCTCAACTTATTGCATATACATCACACGCCTAGATATGTCCATATCCTTATCCAACAAGATGACCTTGCACTCCAAAACTAAATCATAGGACAAGCCCAAAGAAAACTTATCATCCTCGCCCTCATAGAATGTACCATCTATGCAGCATAACAAGATAACTTATGATATTTCAAGGCATATTATTTCATTGTTACTCTACCTTATTTCAAATTCACGAACTCCTTGACCTTCACCTCCCTCAACTCCTGAGGAAAGAAGCTATCCAAAAAAAACACTAAAAAAGTCATCCCATATAGCTAGCTCAGCATCACCTCTACTTATCTGCTCCCACTCCTCATACCACTGATATGCTACATCCTTCAGCTAGTATGCAAAAAATTTAACGACGTTAGTATAAGAAATATGCATCACATAGAAAATTTTCTTTAATCAATAAAACCTTAGGATCCTCTTTAACCTTTCCATCAGTGAAAGTCAAAGGACTCAACCTCAAAAACTATCCCAACTCTAGTAACCTCAAAAGATGGAGCAATAGAAAAAACACTTTTAAGTCTGAGTAACCACTAACTAGGTAAAGAAATGGATCGACTGGAAAAACTCAGTATTAGACACATCATCCTAAGGTATTTGGAGAGGGATAGAGGGAACCGGTGGAACTCTATAAGGGCAATCAGGAGATGGACCCCTAGACCGGGTTTGAACTCTATAAGTAGGACGATCTCCATTCGTATTATCCTCAGGCGGAACTGAAGATTTTCTGCAAAAAATCATATCTCCTGGGAGGCATGATGTAAAATATGAATAAACAAAAATTAGAGGAGATTCAATGCCTTAGACTTTATAGCTTGAAATAGAACAACAAGAAACGAAAATATTCCTAAATACCTCATAGACTTCCCCTTATAAGTGTGGCGCACTACAGACCCATAAAAGAGACTCTACTTGACATGACTTTTTGGATACTAGATTGACCATGAACCTAGGCTCTAATACCAACTTTATCATGACCTGAACCAGGGCTTAGCCATGATCGGTATCTCAAGTCCACTAGGGACCATAGACCACCCACTTTTCCTAGTCATACAGAACACAATACACTAATAGTGGCTGAATTTCAAACATATAACAAGATAAAATAATCAAAACTCAAGAAATTTAAGATATATCAATAATCAATACCAATCCATAGTAATCCACAAAGCCTCTATGACAAAACTTAATCAAACACATGTCGGGACATGCCCTATATGATTGCCAAAACAAGTCCAAAGGAAGTCCATGATAAAAGATAAACCAAGAAGTAACGACCTTCTAGAAGAAGGAGGATCACCACTTTAAGCTGACTGTTGATAATTTGAAAATCATGTCACTACTCAGGAAAAGTAGAAATGTATTCGATTCCTGCATTACATGGTGATACAATATTCGGAGATGATTAGTGTGTTGAGCGCTAGCGTATAACTCAAGGATAAGGATAAAGTAATGACGATTCAAAATCTAGTTCAACTCAGTGTACATGTTCACATACATGTATGCATATATATACTTATATAAAATGTTGGGATAGGGAACAAGGCTTAGCATGAACTTAAAAGTATTAGCCTAGACTATGTAGCTCAATCGTCCTAAAAAGGCACCCACGGGCTATATGGTTCCAGTTCTCCCATAACTAAAAGAGCCCTAGTGTGTATAGCTACACGAACTATAGAATAATCATATGTACATATGTACCATGGGGGACTTGAGCCTCCCATTCATATATCAAAGGTTACTTAACACCCAATTATTTAACATGGGGGACTCAAACCACCCAATTCTTTAATAAGGGGGACTCAAACCACCCGATTATATAGACCACTTGTGCCTGGAAATGCATCTAATATTAGTCCCTTAAGACCTCCATTTTCAAGGCCCGGCTACAAAAACCTCTTTCAAGCTCTGTTAAAAAACTTTTCACACATTTCCATTCATTGAACCACAATATACCTTAAGGCATACGCTGTTGGTATCGTCATACCAACTTTACTAATAAGGTAATATCATCATGCTATTACAACTCCATTAACTTAGAGGAACCACCCCCTTTGTTTATTAAATCAATAAGGGGAATGCCATGACTCTATTTGTTCATTAAGTTAACCCATTTTGTTTTTATAAGCTATTTATATCTTTCAATGGTTCTTGAAATAGTTCAACACAAATATACTTATACTCAAAGCCGATTTCAAAAGATTGGGTTGGGGTAATTACCAATTTAATTGTCAATATTTACAAAATTATGGAAAATCACAATCCCTTAGTTTATTCACCGTGCCTATGCACCCCATAAGTTTAAAAACATAAATAAAACATGAACAATAATATGTAAACTATGGGAATCATTATTCTAAAAACAAATATTCAAACCCTCAACCCATGTTCCAAAACCAACATCATAACCACATGAATAAAACTTTCAAATGCACGTTTTAAAAAAATAACATTTGGCGAAGAGTAACATGCTTGAAAGTACAGAGAAATACAAAGAGAAATCAACTCCTAGGCCCTTAGATACCAATTTTTTGAAAACCCTAATGTTTTTGGCTGAGAGGTTTCGAGAGAGTTTAAGTTATTTTGATTTTTTTATAGAGATAATAATACCCTAAAGGGGTTTTAAATCTTGGGTTATTATTGGGTAAAAGAGGAAATATCCAAAGTACCCTCAATAAAAAGACTAAAAAACTATCACCCAATCATTACGGGTGACCTTGCGACTCATAAGGTCACCCTACGACTCATGACATTTAATCGTAGGTTGGATAGCATGTATCGACAACAGCACTGGTCTGACTATGAGTCATGCCTTATGACTCGTATTAGGATCTTATGACTCATGAGGTCAAATCATAGACAAGATAGAAACATAGGCCACCTTTACTGGTTTGGCTACAAGAGCCACTATATGACTTGACGACTCCCTGGGTACCAATTGTGACCAACATAGAGACTTATCCAAATACACTAGTCGGGCTATGATTAGGGTTCTATGACCTATGATGACTCCCTACAACTCATAGGATGAGTCGTAGTCTGTGCAGTGAGTTTAAAAACTCAAGAATTCCAGGGGAATAAATTTGGGGTGTTATATATACTAATCATGTATTGTGATTTTTGTTGGGTGTGATACTTGGTAAGGCTTGATTATCCTTGATATGTTTGATTTTGATATCATATTTGGTTTGGATTTGTTGGATCCTTATAATGCAATTTTAGATTATTTTAGCATGAGTTTGACTTTATCTACCCCTAGTATTCTTAAGTTAGAATGGAAAAGTGCTCTTATCTCGTGTTCAAAATGCGTAATATATTTTCTATGTGCTCGTCCCATGGTAGGAAAGGTGCATCTTTCTTATTTGGCCTATGTTCGTGATAATAGTATTGGTTCACTGGTTCATCACCTCTTTTTTATTCTTGGTGTGTTGTTAGAGAGTTCATAGATATATTTCATACAAACTTGCCTGGTATGTCTCCAGGTTGGGATATTGACTTTTCTATTTACGTTCAATCGGGCACTAAGCCTATTTTTGTTTCTCCCTATAGAATGGCCTCAGTAAAATTGAAGGAATTAAAAGAGTAATTACAAGATTTGTTGATTAAGGGTTTTATTAGATCAAGTGTGTTTTATTTGGGTGCTTCTACCTTGTTTATAAAGAAGATGGATAGATCCATGCTCATGTGTATTGGTTATCGACAGTTGAATAAGGTTACTATCAGGAATAATTTTAATTTTTTTGTATAGATGATTTATTGAATTTGCTTCACAGTACATAGTGTTCTATAAGATTGATTTATGATCTGGTTATCATCAATTGAGGATTAGAGCATTGGATGTTTAAAGGAAAACTTTTCAAGTGTAGTATGGCCATTATGACTTCTTGGTTATATCTTTTGGACTGGATAATGCCCCAAAATTATTTATGGAGTTGATGAATAGAGTATTCTAGCCTTATCTTTACTATTTAGTGATTGTCTTCATCAACGATATCTTGGTTTATTCTAAGAATGAGGCTAACCATGTGAGGAAATTGAAGGTTGCACTTCAGAGATTGGTAGATGAGAGTTGTCTGCCAAGTTTTTCAAGTGCAAGTTTTTATTAGATTTTATTTCTTTCTTGGGTCATGTGCTGACCAAAGATGGTATTATGATTGATTCGGCCATGGTCGCGACAGTTTGTGATTAGGATAGACCTACTAATCCTACCAAAATTCAATGTTTTGTTGGGTTAATAGGCTATTATCGACATTTTATGTAGAGTTTCTCTTTTATTATGGATCTTTTGACCAAGTTTACTTAGAAGACGAATTATTTTCAATTGTTAGATGCTTTTTAGGAGGGCTTTCTAAAGCTCAAGGAGTTGTTGACTTCGGCTATCTTAACTTTGCCTGAGCAGGGCGTGGGATTCACCAGGATTTGTGATGCTTCTAGAGTTGGCTTAGGTTGTTTATTAATGAAAAAGGTTAATATGATTATGTATGCTTCTCATTAGTAAAGCCTCATGAGAGAAATACCACTCTTATGATTTAGAGTTAGACACAGCCGTGTTTTGGTTGAAATTATGGCGACACTACTTGTACAGAGTTCTTTATTAGATTTACTCAGATCATTGTAGAATTTAGTACTTCTTAACTCAAAAATATTTTAATATGAGACAACATATTTGGCTAGAGTTGCTTAAGGATTATGATCTCACTATTCTTTATTATTCTAGTAACTCTAATGTGGTAAAAGATGCCTTGAGTCAGAAGGAGAAGAGTATGGGAAGTTTGGCTCATCTTTTAGTATAGCAGCATCGTTAAGCCTTGGACATTTATTATTTGGCTAACCAGTTAGTTCGACATGATATTTTGACACTTGGTTGTGTTTTCGCTTGTGTTGAGGCTACATCTTTATTGAAAGATCAGATTCAAGGTTGACAATTTGATGAGAATATGTTAAGGGTTATTTGTGTAAGGTGTTAAGTGGCGATGCAAATATGACATCACTTAATATCGAGAGTTTTATGAGGATTCATCATGTTTGTGAGCCAAAATTAGGTGGTTGGATTATACTGATCTTGGAAGAGACTCGTTGTTCAAGGTAATCTATTTATCCAAGAGTGGTTAAGATGTATCATGATTTGAAGCAACACTATTGGTGGTGTAGAATGAAGAAAGACATTGTGGAGTTTGTATTCAAATGTTCGAATTGTCAACAAGTAAAATATGAGAATCAACGATTAGGTGGTACTACGTAGAGGATGCCTATTACCAAGTGGAAGAGCGGTCAAATTATAATAGACATTATGGTTGGTCTACCCTTTACTTTGAGGAAGTTTGATTCCATTTGGGTGATTGTTGATAGGTTGACTAAATTGGTTTACTTTGCACATGTGAAGGTGAACTATAATGCGGAGAAGTTTGTGAAGATCTATATTCAAGAATTTTTCTGGTATCATGGAGTGCCTATCTCCAATATTTCTAATAGAGGTATGAGGTTTAACTCAAATTTTTAGAATTCTATACAGATAGAGTTTGTTAGCTTAAGACGAGCATAAATTTTCACCCTCAGATGGATGACTAGTTAGAGAGGACCATTTAGGTGTTTGAGGACATATATCAAGCATATGTTATTGATTTATGTTGTCATAGGGATAAGTTCTTTCCCTTAGCACAATTCGCCCTTAACAACAGCTAACATTTTATTATTTAGATGATTCCTTTTGAAGATTTGTATGGGCAGAGTTATAGATCCATTATGGGATGGTTTGATTAGTTTGAGGTTAGACCTTGGGGCACTAATTTCTTGAGAGACTAGATATATCAAGTTATATTAATTCAGCAGATGTTTGTGGCTACCTAGAGTAGGTAGAGCAGTTATTTGATCGACGAGTTTATGATGTAGAATTCATTATTGGTGAGAAGGTTTAGTTAATGTCATGACCTGAACCAGGGCCTGGCCGTGACGGGTATCTAAAGTCCCACGTGGACCGAAGATCACCCCCTATACCTAACTAAACCAAACACACCATACCCCAAGGTCGGCTGAATTTCGAGCATATAAAAAAATAAGAGAATATCAATTTATGGACATTAAAATAAGTCTCTAACCAAAACCAACCGATACCATTATCAATGCCAATACCAATACCATTACCGACACTACCCAGGCCAACAGTAGTTCGACAATTCCTCGAATAAAAACCAAAGAGTATCCAGTCAGATCATGCTCCCAACTATAGCCAAAATTAAAACCAAAAGGAATAGTAAAGTCATACAGAAATCCATAGCACAAAATGGAGTCCTCCAAAGTATAGAAGCTCACAACTTCAATTTAACTCAACGACTATCCCCAAATCCAAGTCACACAGCAGGAAAAGTAGAAGTATTATCACTTCCTGCATCGCATGAGCATACAGTGTCTGAAGAAAGTTAGCAGGGTGAACGCTAGCATGCAAATCAAGGATAAAGATAACATAATGACATGATCAATAGTTTAAAATCATTTCGAAAACCAATGAATTTCAAAATCTGAATCTGGATTGTATATCTTAACCATCATATAATAGTACCCATGGGCTATATGAACCCAAGCTCTCACCCCTTGGTTGGACCCCAGTGCGTGTAGCCATACGAATCGGAGAATAATCTCATATATATATATATATGAGCACATGGGGGACTCGAACCTCCCGACATATACCAAGGTCACTTAAGCACCCGATCATATAATGATTTATGAAGGACTCGAACCTCCCTAATCGTGAAATAATAATAAGGGGAACTTGAACCTCCTTGGGTACTTTGACCCCCGCATCAGCAAATGTGGTTTTCGGTATTGGTCACTCAGACCTCGACTTTCATGATTTAGCTACACAACCCTTATTAGAGCCAATTTAAAAGAATTGTCATACATTCCCGTTCAATGAACCACAATACTCTTTTAGGCATACAGTGTTAGCACCGTCATACCAACTATACTTTTAAGGTAACACATCATGCCAAAACAATTTCCATTATCTTCGGGAGAATAACTCCTTTTGTTCACTAAATCATATCATTGTATTTCAAAGACTTATTTATATCATGCAATAGTCCAAGACCAGTTCAATTTTACAAATTCGCATAGTTCTCATAACTAGAACTAATTTCACATGATAGGGTTTAGGTTATAACCAATTCAAAATCCACAAGTTTGGGAAATCACAATTCCCTAGTTCATTCACCATACCCATGCACCCATACGTTCAAAACCATATTTAAAGCATGAAAATCACATATAAACCATGAGAAATACTATTCAATTCATAAACATTCAAAACCCCCAACCTTTGTTTTCAAAACCAAAACAGTAATCTTATGAACAATGCTTTAAATCATATGTTTTTGAAAATTGACAGTGAGGAAAGAGTAACATGCCTAAAATAGTAAGATATAGGGAGAGAAACCACCCTTGAGAGCCCTAATTGATCAACCTCTTGAAACCCTATCCTTAACTTGAACAAAGAGTTTGAGAGAGAATTTGGGAGTGTTTTATTGGGAATAATGTGATAATGAAGTTCCAAGAAAGGCTTTAAGTCGTGAGGTTCAAGGGGTTAAAGTGAGAAATGTCAAGAGTGCCCTCCACTTTAAAACTAAAAACGTGTTGCCTTTGACCATGAGTTGACCCCATGACTTATAACCACACCATACGACTTATAACCATGAGTTGTAACCAAGACAGTGACTAAGACCCCAATACGCTGTCGTCTTACGACTCAACCACCCATTTGTAATGAGACCCTACAACTCGTAGGTCCAGTCATATTCAACACAGAGCAAGATTTGGGACCTACACTGGACACCCTATAATTTCACCTAACAACTTGTGACATGTCCTTATGGATCTTAGTGTACCACTCATAATTAGGGCAGAATCAAGCCTCAAACTTACTGGTTTGGTTAAAACTCATCACAACACCCTACAACTCCGAGGGTCCAGTCGTGACCAAGGCAGTGAGCCCAAAGCTCAAGAATTTTTTCAAGGGACAAACTCTGGAGTGTTTTAATTCTTCCCTACTTGGATCATCCGTGAATAATGGTACAAGGCAATTGCTAGCACGATTTGAATCTATAATCCCCCACTTTTACCTTTAACAAACTCAAAAAATAGAGATGCTAAGGAAATCATTTTTTCCTTTAATAAAGTCAGAAACAAATATGTTGAGAATAACACATACCTTTCGCACGATTTTCAAAAGTAGGAAACAAAAATCTGGGACTTCATGTCCTCTTCGGCTTCCCAAGTAGCCTCTTCAACCTTATGGTTCCTCCATAAAAACCTTACCAAAGATACGTCTTTCTTCCGCAACTGACCAACTTGCGGATCTAAGATCTCAACCGAGACTTCCTTATACGATAAGAAATCCAAAATATCTACCTCCTCCAAAGGAATAACCATCGAAGGATCACCCATGCACTTTCTCAACATCAAAACATGAAACATCGGATGAACGAAGATTAAACTAAGAGGAAACTAAAACTCATACACAACCTTGCCAATTCTCTTCAAAACCAAGTACGGGCCAACATACCGGGGATTGAGCTTCCCCTTCTTACCAAACCATATTACTCTCTTCATGGGAGATACCTTCAAGAACACCCAATCTCCAACCTCAATCTCTAACTCCCTACTCCTCACATCCGCATAGGACTTTGGGTGAATTTGGGTAGCTTTAAGTCTATCCCAAATCACCATCACCTTCTCCATCGCTTAGTGAACCAAATCTAGGCCAAACATCTTAGCATCACCAACCTCAAACCACCTAATAGGAGACCTACACCTCCTACCATACAATACCTTAAACTGACCCATCCCAATACTAGAGTTGTAGTTGTTATTATACGCCAACTCTATAAGAGTAAAATGATCAACCCAACTGAGTACCGTGATCTGACATGATAGAAATAGATGCCCCATGCAACTTCACAATCTTTTGGAGGAACAACCTCGCATAATCCTCTACCGAATGGTTAGTTCTTACTATCAAGAAGTGACCAGACAATCATCTTATCCACAATGACCCAAATTGAATCAAATTGATTCCAAGACTAAGGAAGACCGGTAATGAAATCCATATTAATCACTTCCCACTTCTACATAGGAAACTCAATCTTTTGAGTCAACCTATCGGGCCTCAAGTTCTAAACCTTCCCTTGTTGACACATCATGTATTTAGCCATAAAACTGGCCACACCTCGCTTCATATTTTTCACTAGTAAATCTCGTTAAGATCATGATACATTTTTATCGAACCAAGATGAATGACATAACACGACTCATGAGCCTTAGCCAAGATCCTCTCTCTTAACCCATCTATATTGGGAATCCATAATCTTCCTTGGTACCTCAAGATACCATCGCCACCAATCTCAAAAGCTACAACTTTTACTGCCCTATATCACCCATATTCTTCATTAATACAGGATCCAATACATGTTTTTTCTTATCTCAACAACAAGGTATGACTTTCCCACCTCTTGGACAAACACACCACCATCCTTAGAGTCCAAGAGATAAACTTCAAGGTTATCCAAATGGTGAATATCTTTCACCAATTCACACTAATCTCAACCACATGAGCTAGACTTCCCATGGATAACCAGCTAAGATCATCAACAACCACATTAGCTTTACCTGGGTCATAGTGAAGACTCATATCGTAATCTTTCAACAACTCCAGCCACCTCCTCTGCTTAAGATTCAACTCCTTTTGAGTGAACACATATTGTAGGATCTTCTGACCAGAAAAGATATCTACATGGACTCTATACAAATAGTTATGCCAGATCTTTAATGCGAACACCACAACCAACAACTCTAGTCTTGAGTTAGGTACTTCTTCATATGAACTTTCAACTACCTAGAAGCATTGGACACAACCCTACCATGATGCATCAACACACAACCAAGTCCCACAAGAGATGCATCATAATAGACAACAAAACCATCGATACCCTCGATAGAGTCAAAATCAAAGTTGAAATCAACTTATCTTTTTGCTTCTCAGAACTATACTAACAAGCGTCAGACCACAAGAACTTCACCTTCTTCTAAATCAATTTAGTTAATAGGGCAGCAATAGTCGGGAAAATCTCCACAAATCTCTTATAGTAACTAGCTAAACCCAATAAGCTTTGAATATCGATGGGAATCATGGGCCCAGGCCACTTCTTAACCACTGTGACTTTCACAAATCCACCATTATCCCTTCACTAAAAATGACATAACCCAGAAAAGTAACAGCTTTGAACTAGAATTCACATTTCAAAAACTTAGCTAGCAAATTCTAGTATTTAAAGGTTTGCAACACAATACGTAGGTGATCGGCATGATTCGCCTCACTCTTGGAATACACCAAAATATCATCTATTAACACGATAACAAATGAATCTAAAAACTGAAAAAAGACCTTATTTATCAAGTCCATAAATGAAATAGGGGCATTAGTCAAACCAAAAGACATGACTAAAAATTCATAATGACCATACCATATTCGGAAGGCATTCTCAGGGATATCCACTTTCCTAATATTTAGCTAATGATAATCGGACCTAAGATTAATCTTATAAAAATATCTACCACCCTAAAGGTGGTCGAACAAATCATCAATCCGAGAAAGAGGATACTTATTCTTTACTATAACCTTATTCAATTGACAGTATCTGATGCACATTCCAAGGGAACCATCTTTCTTATGCATAAAAAAAATAGGAGCACCCCATGAAGACATACTAGGATGGATAAAACCCTTGTCAAGGAGGTATTTCAGCTACTCCTTAAGCTCTTTCAACTCAGTCGGAGCCATTCTATAAAGAGGGATAGAGATAGGACAAGTATTTGGAACATGGTCGATCCCAAAATCAATATCCTTATCTAGGGGGATACCAGGACGATCATCAAGAAAACCCTCAGGAAAATCATTAACTACGGGAACATATTGGAATGAAGGACCCTCCAAGTTAGAATCTATAACCCAGACTAAATGATAAAGACATCCCTTGGAAATAAACTTTTGGGATCTCAGATATGATATGAACCTTTCCTTAGGCACTAGAGATACCCTTTCCCACTCAATGATTGGCTTATTAGGGAATTTAAACATGACCTTACAGGTCTGACAATCTAAGGAGACATAGTATGAATGCAACCAGTCTATGCCCAATATGACATCAAATTCAACCATGTCTAATTCTATTAAATCTACCAGAGTTTCTCTATCACCAATAGATACCTCATAACCCCTATGCTCTTCTAGCAACCACAAATTCGCACATCATAGTTGAAATAGAAAAAGGATCAGGGATACACTTGGGAGCAAAACTAAAATGCACAGCCATAAATAAGGTCACATAAGAAAGAGCAAATCCTAGATCAAGCAAGCAATACACATTATGAGAAAGGAGTCGTAACATACCAGTAACCATCGGGAGTTACCTTAGAGTCTTGGAAGGTAGCAAGAGCATAAAAATAAATTTGGCCAGTGTCAGTACCAGAAGTAGAAGCAGCACTCTTTAGTGCAGGAGTTGATGAAGTGGCAACATAAATCTTACTTGCCCCCAAAGAAACCTTAGAAGGACAATCCCTTTGCAGATGACCATCCTAACTACATTTAAAACACATGTTCCTCCTTTCTTTATGAAACCCACAGTGCACCTACCTGCAGAATCTACAAGGTGGATATGATAGAGCAGACTAAGCCCTACTAGCCTGAGATTGGGTACCCAATGACCTAAACCCACTATTATACTAGATACTACAATCACCTGATGACTTCGCATAAGGATCACTAGTCGTAGAGTAGGAACTAGAACTCCCTCAGTTCTTTTTAGACCACTTTCCACCATCTCTACCACTCTGCTATTGACCTCCACCCTAATAACAAAATGTAAACTTTTTATTCTGTCTTTCCTTTATCTTTGCCCATTTTTTCTTCTCTTTCTTAACCTACTTCATATACAGAACCAATCTGGATATGTCCAAAACCTTATTCAATAAGGCAGCCTTACTCTCCAGAATTAGATCATGGGATAATCTAGAGGCAATTTTCCTCATTCTAGCCCTCATGCTATACACTAACTCGAGAGCATATGGAATTTCAAGGCATACTCTTTGACCGTCATCCTGCCTTACTTCAGATTAACAAACTCTTCCTCCTGCATCTCCCTCAACTCCTGAGAAAAACAAGCAGTCCAAAAAAGTACTAGATAAATCATCTAACAGTGCAGATTCAGCATTATTTCTCCTAGACTATTCCCATTCCTCATACCATTGGTATGTTGCATCCTTCAGTTCATACGTAGCAAATTCTACACCCTCCACATTAGTATCATACATAATGCAGAAGATCTTCTCTATCTCATTGATAAAACCTTAAGGATCCTACACAACTATTACACGAGTGAACATAAAAGGTCTCAACCTCATAAATTATCCAACCCTTGTGGCCTTAAACAATGGATTAATAGAAACTAAACGTTCAGACTAAGAATATACTAACTGAGCCAATAAATGATGGACTAACAAAATTCAACATTCGACGCATCTGCCTAAGGATCTAGAGGAGGACTAGAGGGGGCCAGTGGAACTCTCAAAAGGTAATCAAGAACTAGACCCTTAGATCAGGTTGTACCCTATAAGCAGGGCGTGTCCCATTAGCATTATTCTCAAGCAAGATAGGGGAGTTTTCATGAGCTTCAGATCACCTGGGAGGCATTATCTAAAAAGAGAACAAACAAGAATTATAGAGACTCAAGACTATAGACTCTATAGCTTGAAATAGAACAAGAAGAAAGGGAAACATTCCTAAATATCTCATAGCTTCTCCCTTATAAGCATGGTGTGCTACACATCCATAAAAGTGACTCTACTCGACAACAAACCTAGATTATGATCCCATTTTTGTCACGACCCAAACTAGGGCTTGGCCGTGACAGGTATCTTAAGCCCTACGTGGACCAAAAATCACCCCCTATACCTAACCAAACCAAACAAACCATACCCCAAGGTCAGCTGAATTTTAAGTATATTAAAAGATAAGAGAATATCAATTTAAAGACATTAACATAAGTCTATAACCAAAACCAACCGATACCAGTATCAATGCCAATACAAATACAAATACAAATACTAATACCAACACCATTACTAACACCGCCTATGCCCACAATAGTCCAACGAAGCCTTTAATCAAAACCAAAGAGTATTCAGTCTGGACATGCCCCCGACCATATCCAAAATTAAGACCAAAAGGAATAGAAAAGTCATAAAGAAATCCATAGAATGAAATGGAGTCCTCCGAAGTATGGAAGCTCACCACTTTATTCTGACTCATTGGCTTTCCCCGAATCCAAGTCACTGAGCAGAAGAAGTAGAAGTATGACCACTTCTACATCACATTGGGATACAACATCTAAAGATGGTTAGCGAGGTGAATGCTAGCATGTAACTCGGGAATAAGGATAACATAATTATACATCAATAGTTTAAAATCATTCGAGAAATCAATGCACGTAACTAAATGCATAAGCATATATGTATGTATATATATATATATCATAGTCCGAGATTTATAACAAGGCTTAACATGTTTGTCAAAATATTAACCTGGATTATGTAGCTCAACCATCATACAATAGTACCTACGAGCTATATGGGTTGTAACTCTCACCCCCTAGTTGGACCCCAGTGCGTGTAGCTACATAAAATAGAGAATAATCTCATATATACGCACATGGGGGACTCGAAAATCCCAACATATACCAAGATAACTTAAGAACCCTATCATATAATTATTTATGGGGGACTCAAACCTCCCTAATCATGAAATAATAACAATGGGGACTCAAACCTCCATGCTCACTTTGACCCCTGAGTCGGGAAATGTGGTTTCCAAACCTCCACTTTCACGACTCAGCTACACAGCTCTTATTAGATCTAATTAAAATAATTCAGACATCCCATTCAATGAACTATAGTATACTTTTAGGCACACATTGTTGGTATCATCATACCAACTGCACTTGCAAGGTAACACATCATGCAATAACAATTTCCATTACCTTGGGGAGAACAACTTTCTTTGTTCATTAAATCATAACATTGTATTTTAAATAATTATTTATATCATACAATAGTTCAAGACCAGTTCAATTTTACAAATTCCCATAGTTCTCATAACTAGAACAAATTTCACATGATGGTGTAGGGTTATAACCAATTCAAAAGCCACAAGTTTGGGAAATCACAATTCCCTATTTTATATACCATACCCCTGTATCCATAAGTTCAAAACCATATTTAAAGCATAAAAATCACATATAAACCATGAAAAATACTGTTCAATTCATAAAAATTCAAAAACACCAACCTTTGTCTTCAAAATCAAAATAATAATCTTATGAACAATGTTTTAAATCACATGCTTTTGCAAAATTAATAATGATGAAAGAGTAGCATGCCTGAATGAAGAGCAACCACCTTGGAAAACCCTAATTTAACAACCTCTGGAAACCTTAGCCTTAACTTGAATAGAGAGTTCGAGAGAGAATTTGGGAGTGTTTTTATTAGGAATGATGTAATAATAAAGTCCCTAGGGAGGCTTTAAGTCATAGGGTCTAAGTGGTTAAAGTGGAAAATGTCCAGAGTTCCCTCATCTTAAAAAAACTAAAAAAAATGCCGCCTTTGACCATGAGTCAACCCCTTGACTCATAACCACACCATACGACTCATCACCAAGAGTCATAACCAAGACAGTAACAAGGAACCTAACACACTGTCGTCCTTACAGCTTGATCAACCTATCTGTAATGAGACCCTATAAGCAATAACAAGATTTGGGACTTACACTGGACACCCTACAATTTACACTGGACACCCTACAATTTCACCTAACGACTCATGAAATATCCTTATGGCTCTTAGTGAGCCACTTGTACTCAGAGCATAATCAAGCCTCAAACTTACTGGTTTAGTTACGACTCATCCCAACGAGTCATCAAGACAACCTACGACTCAGGGGTCTAGTCATAACTAAGGCAG
Source organism: Capsicum annuum (assembly GCF_002878395.1). NCBI lineage: Eukaryota > Viridiplantae > Streptophyta > Magnoliopsida > Solanales > Solanaceae > Capsicum > Capsicum annuum. Next base: position 148,851,950 of record NC_061115.1, on the reverse strand, counting down.
TTAGCCCAAAACTTAAGAAAATTTTCAAGGGTCAAAATCCAGGGTGTTTTAGTTGAAGGTATCACCCATGAAGGGTGTGATGAGATTTAACAAAAAAGAAAGCTTAGTACCAAATTTTTTAGGCCTTTAGGGATTCTTGACAAGTTTTGTGATGTGGCATATTGTCTAGCTTTGCCTTTATATATTTATCAAATGTTCATTTAGTATTCCATGTATCTATGTTGAAGCGATACCATTTAGATGATTCTCAAGAGGGATTCAGTTACATGAGATCATGGTTTTCCCTTTAAGATGAGCCCATGCTAACCTAGACAGGTGGACTAGAAAGTTGATATCTAGCATATTGGTTCTATGAGAGTTTAGGAAGAAATCGCCTGATTGAGAAAATGACATAGAAGGTTGAGTCCAATATGTGGTGTAGATGTTTAGCTTTTTTCCAATTTAGGTACTTTATTTTTCTTTTACATTCAAGGATGAATGCGTGTTTAGTAGTAAATAATGAAGCAAGTCTTATTGTGATTTTTAGATTTTTCAATGTTTTAAAAATTTTGCCCTTTCCCATAGTTTGTTATGTGTCATTTATGAGTTTTGGGGATAGTTTACACAGTCTACGAAGTGTTCGGGAGTGCTTTGAGTGAGTTTGAGCTTTGGAATAGCCCTATAAGTAATTAGTTAGACTTTTGTCAACATTTTGTGATTTGAGAGTTGGATGTTGTTTTTGTCAATTTCATAGATCCAGAATGTCAATTTTGGGTTATAACATGGTTTTTTTGGGTTTTGAGCCTTTATATTTGGTTTTTACCTCTTGAATGAGAAACTAGTTAAATTTAGCCTAAGGGGGTCCGATGGGTTAACTTGTTGAAACTGACCTTTGTTGATAAATTTGATGGTTCCACTAATCCAAAACATTAAGATCAACCAGGTAGCATTATTGACCTATTTCTATAGGGTCCTGAATAGATCAAGAGGGTATATTTAGAGTATTTTGAAACTTGGCTTCTTGCTGGAGCACAACTGCAGGTGTATTAGGCATTTTACTCATCCCGCTTGCATGGCAGGAGGTCACAATCACAAGGAGTTAGGTGTTCCATCATTACAATCGTATGGTGGAATTGGCAATCGAGAAGTTTGGGTTGGGTAGGCATTGCTTGCATGTCTTTTCTATGATTGCGATGACCATTTTTAGTCATGGTCAGCAATTGACTTCGTGATGTCATAGGTTAGGTCTCTATTGTAGGGAACTATTCACTTGAATAGTATAACGTCTCCATTTTCATGATTTTTGTACATGGAAACCTTAGAGAAGATGATTATAAAAAGAGTTTTTCATCAATAGTGATTGGGTAAGCTTCTAAACTCGATTTTAATAATTATTAATCGATTTTATCTCCAAAACATTGATTTTAAACTTGAAATTTTATAGTTTCACTTGATAAAATGAGAAAACATTTTTTCGATAATTTTATCTCTGATTTCAACTTCTTTTTGGATGGGCTTTATGATTTAGGATCCTTGAGGTATGGAATACATAATTCTTTAATATAATTATTATTTTACCTTATTTCCTTCGTAGTCAGTGTTTGAACTACTTTTGAACCCAAAATAATAGTAGCTAATATGGGTATGAACAGACTCCTTTTGACTCATAGATTACATATTTGGTAGATTGTGTTTGGTTTGAGGCTACATATAAAAGAAAACCTCCTAGTTAAAAGGTTCAAACTCATGTTTGGACTTTTTGAAATGGGTTATAGTTTAAATTTCTTCAGGCTGAGATTCGTAGTTAACTGTTCATGTAAAGTATGCTATGCATTGGGAATTTTATCATGAAATTTATATTTTGGGATAGTTATTTTATTGTGTTTCTCATGTGGGGTTATATGGCAGTGTTTATTATTAAATTGATTGTGATGCCCATATGGGAACTTAGTGAGCATTATATTTGACTTAAGAGATGATTATAGTTGTGATAATTGAGTGAGGGTTGATTGATCTTGTTTGAGCATTATTTTTCTTTATGAACATTTGAATGTCTGAATGGATGCTTGAAATAATATATTTGATATCTTACAGGATTGTTCATTACTGTGGTGCCATACGATGACTTACACCATGATTTATTAAGATTTAAGGAGATTTTGGCTTATTTAATACCATTATTGAATTGATTCATTACATGATATTGTTTTTGTTATGAGCATGCATCCTTATTTCATTTATCCATTTATATAAAATTGGTACAGGAGAAAAATACTAAGAAAATGAAATTCTTTACAAAACCCCCAATTAAGGGATGTGTCGGCAAGTTTGATTGAAATATGATATTGAGATTGTGAAAGCATATGGATTGTTAACCCTCAATGGGTTCCATATTGGAAGATTATGCTTGAAAGTTGTATAATAGGTGATATTGAGACATGTCATACTTATCCTATCATTGCATTGCATCACTTGCATTTTTATTATGTAATTGTTACCATTGTAATACCCCGTACTTTTCTTAGTTCAGTTCAGTTTTTAGTACATGCACAAGAGGCTTAGAACCTGAAAACTTAGCTAAGTGTTGGAGACTTAGTTTTACTTTGACCTCTAAACTTTGAAGACTTTTAAATTAACCTTCCCGACCCTAAGACGTAAGTTTTTGATTTGAGTCATGTTCAAGGGTGGAAGTAGCATGTCTCAGGTAAGTTTTAGATTTTTTGGATGAGGTTTGGACAACGTTTGGATTTCTGAAACAGCAGCTCACCACGATTGCACTACATCGCGGTGGCTATACCGGTGGAAACCTTGGCGCGTCGCGGTGAGAGTCCAAACAGCGTTCCAGTTTTGAATTTTAATTTCTAGGGGTAGTTTAGTCTTTTTCCACCATCCCTAAATCGTGCAAACACTGGATTAAACAACTGAAAGGGCATATTTTTCCCACATTCCCTAATTTCATTCAACAAGAAACCCTAAACTCTCTAATTGTTCATCAAGCTAAACCTTCCTCCTACCAAAGAAAGATCATGAATTGGGGTTTCCAAGCCAAGAACATTGAAGCTTGTGATATTCTTTAGGATATAATCCTTAGATGTATGTTAGATGTTCATCCATGGAACCTTTTCACCCATGGAGTCCAAGAATCCATCTTTTATGTTTCAAATTATGAAATTATGTGTTTATAATAATTTATCTCCATGAAGCTTTTATGAATTTTGATTATACACGATGTTTACAAGCTATTTTCGTTGACAGCATCCCTTACACGGTTGAAGCATGAAATTTCATTGTTAAATCCCTAAGTATGGTATTAGCATTGCAATTATGCTACTCCCACATGTTTCACTCATTCCCATGCTTAAGTCCATGAATTTCTTACCATTTAAATTTCAAGTTAAGATTATAAATTGTTTCAAGTGGAATGCATTATAGAATGTTTTAAATATAGTGGTTTCCATATCATGTTTATGAGAATTCAGAATAAATCCTCATTTTATGATCTTTTCATGTAATCGTGCTATGTCATCATCTTTAAAGGTATTCCCATGTTTAAATTCATGCCTCCCATGTGTTTGATGAAATGCTTAAATGAATAATTGTGAACAATGATTTCCCTTCCATGGTTTTGAAGCTTTCATGTGTCCCTATTGTTATAGTGATCGAGTCCTGGGGGTTATGAATACCCAAAATTTAGCTGTTTACCTAGTTTTGAGTATCTACAAAATGATTCCAGTCATTACATGAGCAATATCATTCAGTTAGTTAATAATACGGTCAGTCGTGGGTTTAGTTGAGCTTCGTTCTATCCACTAATCAGTGTTAGTTCAGTTGGGAGTAGGATTCAGCATCAAGCGAACCTAGGGATAGGGGCTCACCCATCAGTTAAGACTGGTCCTTAGAAGAATCCCTAAGTTCCAGAACTACATAGCCAACGTAGGTTATGAGATGTCACCTGCCAGTTTAGGACTGACACTTTCAGGGATCACCCACCAGTTTAGGACTGATCTCAGTGGTCACTCGCCAGATTAGGATTGACTCCATAATCATTGTTAGTACCCGTGGAACGGTACTAGAACCCTTCAGACTGGGGTCACAGGTTGGACCCCGATCAGTTTAGTTTATGGCATGTCGATTAGAGGATACCTCCCACTGTTTCAGTTTCAGTATTTAGTTCAGAACTCAGTTCAGTTTTGCTTGACCATAGCATACAGTTTACGTTAGACCCCACAAAGTTCTCTCGTAGTCTGAGCCTTAGAGCATGTCAAGTGAAGTGTAATTCCAACCTTAAAAGATCGAGTAATGACTTTCAAAGTGAGAAATATTTTAAACCATATAGAATTTTCCTAATATCAACTTTTCGGCATATAGATAATTGAATAAGCTTTCCGTCGATACCAAATCCACCCAAATCCGACACTCGAGCGAAGAGTTAGATCTATTTTGGTGATATAGTGTGCCACCTGGCACTTTAGCGCGTTGCAGAGCCAGCGAAAATGGCAATTTTCAAATTCCAGTAAGCCTCCATGATTCTACCACGTCCTGGTGTCTTTCCAGTTCGTAACCAAGGTGGCAACGTAATTTCCACCGCGTCGCGCCAAGGCTTAGTTTCCCAATTGTCCAATTTCCAGTAAGCTGGCGCGATTATGGCACGTCACGCTAGCATGTAAAATCAAAATTTTTTAGTTTAATTCCAAGGAAAAAAAGGGTCTTTTCCCAACCTCTATATATACTCTTTAACACGAGATTCAACACATCAAACTTAAATATCATTGTTTTCTCTCAATTTTCTTGAAGAACAGGACCTAGAATTTCTAATCCAAGACCCAAATCATCAAGGTTTCACCGTAAATCTTTCAGGAATTACATTGCAAGGTATGTTGGATATTGATTCTTTAGTTCCGTCCACCCAAGAAGTTCAAGAATCTTTTTCAAAATTTTAAAGTTTATGTTTTATGAGTTATCATGATTTATGTGAATAGAAATTGAAGTTCATATTGTTGATAAGTTTTGATTCATGTTTTGATTATAAAGATTCAAGCTTTGACCTTAGTATGTGTTGATTATGTGATGTTCATGATAAAGCCCCTTCAAGAAGCATGTTGAATTATGTAATTATTTTAATTTGGTGTGTTGAAAGTTGTATGACCAAAGGGTGCCTCTCACATGCTTGATAAATTGCTTATGTGAGGAAAATAGTGTTATTGTAACATGAAGTATAATATCCCTTAGTATGTGTCAACTAGTGCATGCTAAGTGTTTGTTGAAAGGACTAAATAAATGAATTATGATATGTTGCATGTCTTCCTGTTCATGTGAACTCCTTGTTGGATGAGTTATGAGACAATAGCATGCTTCCCTTTACAATTATATGTTTAAGATTCCCAAGTGCTCGAGATGATGCTTCATTGGTTATATTGTAAATGATAGTCTATTGTTATGATTATTACATAAGAGTTGTCATGTCTTATTTATTTATGTTATCGAGTCCTGGGGGTATTTAATACCCAAAAACTTAGCTGCTTGTCTAGAGCCGAGTCAGTCTCAAGATAATCTCAGTCGTGCTATGATTAGTATATTTCAGTTAGTGACAGAAGTTAAGAAAACTCAATAAATCTCAACATTCAGTCTAATCAAGCTCAGTACTCAGTTTAGATTTCAGTAAAGCTTAGTAAGTTAAAGAACTTAGTCATATTCAGACAGAAAGTAGAATTCATGTATTTCGTCAGCTAACTGAATCAAGTAAACTTAGTCAGATCAGTCAAGTAAGATAATCAAATCAGTAACAGATTCAGTTCAATGTAGTTCAGTATAAGAATCAGCTCAGAGTACTTCAGTTAGGAGTAGTAACTAGCACAGAGCGAGTTCAGGGATTACGGCTTCCCGTTTGAGAGGCAGAGTCATTATTAACAGTCCTTGAACTCCAGAACTGCGTAACCAGTGCAGGACCAGGAGTCACCCTTAGATTAAGGCTTAACTATTATATTGCCTTGGGCTTGACTTCCTGTTCAGGGTCACCCATTAGAGAGGCTTGACCATAGCAGAGGTCTTTACCCTTGGCACGGTATTGACACCCTTCCAGATGAGGTTACAGGTTGGACCCCACTAGATCAGATTCGAGGCATGTCAGTTAAGTGAGAACTCCCACAGTTGCAGTTTCAGTATCAGTTTTCAGAGTAGAACTCAAAAATCAGGACTGTTAGATACAGTCACCCATCTCAGTAAGGAACTTAGATAGTTCCATAGATTTATAGACCACCCACTAGATAGGCCTAGTCTCAGGTAAAGTCAATCAAAATCAGTACTAAGAAATTCAGAGATCACCCGTCAGATAGGCCTGATCTCAAACTCAGTCCATTATTTCTATTATTAAAAAATTCTGAAACCTTCCGCTAGATATGTTGGATCTCAAATACAATCATTGTTTATCATTATTAGTATATTCAGAGATCATCCGTTAGAAAGGTTTGATCATAGATTTAGTCAGTCGATAGTAGTAAGCTTAGAACTCAGTCATTGAAATAAGTAGATTCAGTTAATCAGCTTCAGTATTATTAGATTCAGAGATCACTCACTAGATAGGACTGATCTTAACTTTAGTACTCCGTTATCAATATCAGAAAATTCAGTTATTCAGTTTCTCAGTATAGTAGTGAGTTCAGATGTCAGTAAAGCAGTATTCATGTCTCAGTATTCAGAGTCATGATGATTTCAGTTATGGTTGTGTATTTATGCATATGTCCTCGTGCAGTACTCTCATGATTATTTAGTTGAGCTATGTTCATGCGCAAGCCCTTACATTTAGCCTTACCTTATCTAGCATACCAGTATATTTAAAGTAATAACCCATACCTTTCTCTTGCGCTATGGTGTCTTATACCATAGGTTCTAAAGCGCGAGATCCAGAGCAACCTTAGCAATCCAGACAGTTAGTAGCAATAGACGTAGCATGAGTCCTCTTCATTTGAGGATGATTCTTATTTTATTATGGCATTAGACACTGTTTATTTTCAGTAGACGAAGTTAGTTGGGGACATGTCTCATCAACTCCAAAGCTCAGACAGTTAGAGGTTTTTCAAATAAATGTATCAGTATTCAGTTTTCAGTTTTGAGTATTTTACACGTTTGAACCTTATGGCAAGTTTCTGCCAGTTTTTTGCATTTATTACCTATATTATGCAGTTCTCAAGTATAGATATCAGAAGAGGGTTAGCTTGTGATCTTTCAGGATCATAAGCACCGTGTGACGACTAGGGGTAGTCCCGGGGCATTACAGTTTATCAGTTACTCATTTATCAAATTTTAGTATTTTAGTTTAGAGACTATTTGAGAATCATTTTATATGCTTGGTCATGTATTCTCAGATTTTACAGCCACGCATGCATATCCAGTTATCTCATGTTATTATTCAATCAGTTCTTATTCATACACATGAGCCCATGTATATCAGCCTAACCTTATCTAGTATACCAGTATATTCAAATTACTGACTGCATACTCGTTTCTTGTGCTGTGATGTATCATATCATAGGTTTAGATGCTCAGGTTCCCGATGGCACTTAGACATTCTAGCATAGTAATAGTGGTGAATCCTCATATTTCAAAGGCCAATTATGTTTATTTTAGTACTTTAGTCCAGTAGTCAGTCGGATTTAGTTGGGAACATGTCCTATCAACTCCACAGTTATTTAGTTAGAGGCTTTCAGACACTTTCAAACAGTTATCTAGTTTTTAGTTGATTGTCAGTCTTTATGTTATTACTTTCAAACAATTGTTTCAAATTTAAGAGTTCAGTAATGTCTTAGTATTATAAAACCTTATGGCATATTAAGTTATTCCATATATGTGTATCTTTTATTACAGTTTCGTTCAGTGCTCACAGGTACCAACTTATGGGTTAGCTTGTGGTCATTTGTGACTATAAGCACCATATGTCATCCAGGGTGTACTCCCTGGGTATGACAAACTTGGTATCATATCCTAAGGTTTTAAAGTGTCCAATGAAGTCTAAAAGATGCATTGAGTAGAGTCTTGTGCATGGGTGTGGAGCGCGCCACACTTATGCATAAGAGGCTACAAGATGTTTTAGGAAAAGTTTCCCTTCTTTCATGTCTCAGATCATGCTATAGAACGGTTCTCTAAGAACCTTAAGAAGATTTTGATCATGCTTCACTCATGTCAACTCTACCTTACTTTCAAGTTAACAGAAATAGTAAAGCTCAAAGTCCTACAAATAGGGCTTTTTCAATAGTCCCCACAAACAGTTATGGGATTACCGCGGGCTCAAAAGTATCCCATTATTTTCATTATGTTCCAAAGTTTTAAAGATTTCACTCATGATCATGAAAACTCGTGCACTAATCCAAAGTTAGATGTTCCCTTAAATCCCTTCTCAGAATCCCATGATAGCATATAACCTAGAATTAAAGGTATGAAACCTGGAGTTTAGCAACAGTAGTAGAGTTGGGATAGTGTTATCTGAATTTAAGTAGATTATATTTCATGGGGCTAGTTGGATGAAAGGTGAATCAGTAGGCTTGAAGCACTGTATGCAAGAATTTAGGTTTGTTGATTCGAAACATATGTTGTGGATGTGATATCTTTAGGCTATGATGAAAGTAGTTTGGTTATTAAAGATTTGGGGATATCCATGTTATGTGTTATAATCTAAATTTGAATCTTTGAAGGTTAACCTAATAGAAAAGTGAGTTAAAATTCTAAGTTAGTCAATTTTAAGTTGTTACATGATGATCGTTGGGGCTAGGAGTTGTATCTCAGAAGAAATTACCAGCAACAAGTTTTCCATTATCGGGCATAGTTATTTAGGGTGAGTTTACCAGTTATGCATAGTATTATACCCTAGATTCTAGAGTAAAGCAGTGGCAGTTCTATTTAGAAATGTTGATTAAGTAGTTCCCAGATTTAGAGTGATGACCTTAAGCTAAGGGGGATATGATAGAACAAGTAACCAAGTTAGGCCTTCTGGTTCTAGTAGTAATATCAGCCTGTTGTGGAACTACACTTGAGAGGAAAATACCCAATCCATTCTTATCTTAGTGCAAGGTTTTCAGTCATCACGATATCTACTCATGCCTTACATGTCAACTCCATGATCATAGCTCATGTTCATGCACATCATAGAAAATTTTGTACACGTCCAGTCCCTAGTATAAGGAGTTCCAGTTTACTCAGCAGTAAGAATCTTGTACCACGAATTTTGGAACTCTAAAATCAGGTCATGCAGCTCGTGACTCAAGTACTCATGCTTTACAGTATGCTCAATTCTAGTACTCAGGCTACACTCTCAATGATCAGCAAAATTCAGTTTTTTGTTATGTATATCCTCAAATTTTATTTCTTGATGAATTCATGTCGTTGATACTCTATTCCTAAGGCCTCAATTTCTTATTTTAGATATTTAGTCATGATTCGTTTGTAAGAATTTTGTGCATCATCTCAGTATTTCCTTAGTATTTTATTCAAGCCAATATCATTCAGGGGACGAACTATCCCCTTTGATTCTGATGGTCTTTGTCGTAGTCAAGTTCGACTCTAGTCTCCTTTGTGTTGTTTGATTTTGTTTCTAATTTCCTATTTTGATTTTTTTTCTTTTGTTTTTGATTTGCACCTTTTATCTTTATTTCTTCATGGGCATTGCCTTTTTGGGCCAATCTAATCTTGTACATTGATTTTTTTTTACTACCTCCATCTCATTTTACTCGTTTCAAATTGAGATGGCAATTCTATTAAAAAGAATAATAAATATTATGACAATTTATCATAGTATCCCTATTAAATGATGTTTATATTTTAATTTTTTAAAAAAGTAATTAATGCAAAGGGTAAAATATGAAAAAAAAATTATCTTATCTTGATAAGCAAAAAAGAATAAGTAAAATGAGACATTAGATTAAAAAATTTAGAACGGATAAAATTGGACAGAGGGAGTATTTAATAAGGATGGTCTTTCAGGCCTTTTGATTAAAACCGAAAGGTGTCAATTGTCATAATTATTTGTGCGCACGGTGCACGACGATAATGCCAACTCTTTTTTCAAATTGTTGATATACTACTCAGCTTAAGTGCTACTACACACAACTCAATGTTAATCTTTAAAAATATTATGTTAAGTATAATTCTATCATTTAATTAAATCTTTATTTATTTGGTTGATAAATTATAAATTAAGCATATATTATTATATTTAGATTGATGAGTTATTCAAACTTTTGTGGCATTGATAGTCAATTATATTCTTAAATAATTTAAGCTTTTAATTATTGTGACTTATAATATTTTTTTCTTCTAGTCTACTAATTGGAAGTAACATAGTAAAATTATTATAACAAACTATTTTATCTTTTTAATTAAATATTATTAATTTTTTAATATTTAAATTATTTATATAAACATCAAAAAATAATTTATTATTTTATATTAATTTTATTTTTTATTAAATATTATTAATTTTTTAATACTTAAATTACTTATAATAATTAATTATGAGTGATATAGTAAAATCACGGTTGAAGCAGCTGAAACAGTCATATCATAAATATCTATTTTAATTTTTTAGTTTTTTAATACGTAAATGACTTATAATAATTAATTGGGGGTAATATAGTAAAATCACGGTTAAAACAACTGAAACAGGCATGTTGACCATGAGCAGTCTGCTTAAGCTACTTATTGTTTTTTATTAAATATTATTTTTTTAATACTTAAATGACTTATAGTAATTATTTATGAGTGATAAGTAAAATCACAGTTAAAGTAGTTGAAACAATCATGTCATAAATGACTATTCAAAATTTTTTATTAATTTCTTTTAGTTTTTAAATACGTAAATGACTTATAATAATTAATTAGGATAATATAGTAAAATCACAGTTGTAGCAACGGAAGCAGGCATATCGACCATGAGCATCCTAAATTGCTATAAAAATTACTTGTGAAAAAATTTAAGTGGACCTTATATCAGGTGCCAAGTTAATTTAAAACATTAAGAGTTACTTTATCATTTTATATCTATTTTAATATTTAGTTAAATATTATTATTTTTTAATACTTAGATGACCTATAACAATTAATTAGCGGTGATATAGTAAAATTATGATTGAAACAACTAAAGCAGACACGTCATAAATGTTTATTTTACTTTTTTTATTAAATATTATTAATTTTTTAATACATAAATGACATATAATAATTAATTAAGAGTAATATATAGTAAAATCATGGAGGAAGCAGACACATTGACGAAGCGATGTCTGCTTCTTCACGCTTCTACAAAAATAACATATAATAATTAATTAAAGGTGATATAATAAAATCATCGAGAAAGCAGGCACGTCAACGAAGAGGTGTCTGCTTATCGAAGTTAAAGATTCTCACAGTAGGTAGGAAAACAAGTTATCTTTATCGAAGTTATGCCTAAATATCTCTCGACCTACTTAAGCATTTAATTACCTAATCCTCTTGGACTTAGGGAATTTATATTCATGACCGGATTTTACCTCAGGTTAATCAACCTTGTTACAACGTCAATTATTAAATAGAAGTTTTTAGTGCTTCTAAGTCCCTGTTAATAATTCACTTCCCACTATATTTGATTTCTTTCTCAAGCAAATCAAAGTAGGTGTTATCTATCATTTGCAACCAATAGACGATAATTAAAACCTCAGAATTATCAAAGAGTCCTACCACCTTTTGAATCTTGAACACTCAGCACTTTATCAAGACTTAACCCTCGGTCCCATAATTCAGGTAAAGGGAATTTATCCGCTCATGATGTAATAATTGAAACAACTTTTTATATTCATGATTTGAAATATAAACTTACCACATGATGAATGGAAGCTAGAGATTCTTAGATTAGATCATAATAGTAATCCCAAAATAATGATGATAATCTCTTTAAAGTAATTGCTTGTTCAAGTCAAGAAACTAGAGAGAGAAAATATCAAAATACGTGTTTCCAAAAGATGATTGCAACTCTTAAGAACTCTCTAAAAAAGACTTAAAATAGTTCAGCCTAAATAAGGAAACAAAATCACAGAGTTTAATAATCCCTTAAATTAGGCGATGACATTCGTAACAACCTATCAGGAGGCTGATGACTTATCACAAATGTAGTCATCTCTTATTTGATTTTGATACTCACTGCTTTAGGATGACGACAATTTTGACGACCTATCAGCTCCTTGACGGTTTATCATAAAATATCATCACAACTCTCAACTCAGGTGTATTCTTTGTCTGAGGCTGACGATAAAGCTGATAACTTATCATAAGGCTGATGACTTATCAGAAATGTTGTCAGCCACACTTCTCTTCGAATTACTTCAGATTTCAACTTCTTTGCTTCCATCCTTGTTGGTTCTCTTGCATCATAGCTTTTACTGTAAAATCAAACATAAAACAATCAAAAATGACAAAAGTTGCTTATGATCCTACAACATCACTTCACCCGAAACCATGATAATTTCCCCACCCCACACTTAAAAATATACTTTGTCCCTAAAGTTGAATTTGAAAGTAGAGATAGAAATACCCCCTAAGGCCTCTAGGCCTAGCTATCAGCATCGTTAAATATTAGTGAGGTTGGGTGGAACCTACACCTAGTCTTTGCCATGATCCTTAGCTCGAGTCTCCGATACTCAGACTTTTCATCAACCTGCGACTGAAGAAAAACAAAAACCATGTAAAGTAAAACTAAAATACAAAAAATAAAACCTACGTTAACTAGGGTTGCCTCCTAAGAAGTGCCTGATTTAGTGTCGTGGCATGTTTCAATCATCATTACTCAGCCCAATTCCTTTATCTTCTTCCTCCTACTTGGAGACTAGCTTCTTACTCTTTTTTGACCTTTTCAGTGTTCACTCCAAAGGTTGACATTACTCTCAGCATCTGCCTTTTTAGGATTATCAATTATCACCAATTCAGGCTTAGGTGGTGGCTTGGGCAACTTAATGAGACCATTCGGAGAGTTCTTTAGTGGTTTGTACTCCACCACCCCATACTTTCCCATTTCTACCCTAATAATCATAAACAAATATTTGTAGTGGGAAGGCAAATTGATTGTATTATAAACATTAAATACCACCTCTTCATCATCCAATCTCATTTTTAGAGTGCACCACTCTCACATCTTTCAACACTTTTCTCGTTGCTAAAAATGAACATCCTAAAACTATTGATACCATGTCATCTGCATCATAATCTAAAATAATAAAGTCAATAGGGATACTAAAATTACAAAACTTTATGAGCATGTCTTAATAATTTCTTTAGGTTTTACTTAGGATCTATCTGCCATTTGGAGCACCACAGAGCATGGTCTCGGCTTACCCAAACCAAGAGTTTCGAACACTGACAAGGGAATCAAACCGATACTTGCCCCCAAATCACTCAAAGCATGGACCACATTTTTGTCACCAATTTGTATGTGGAGGGTGAAACTCCCTAGGTCCTTAAGCTTCTTGGGCGTTTTTTTCATCACCATAGAGCTGCACTCTTTAGTAAGTGCCACTGTCTTAATGTCCTATAGCTTCACCTTATTAGTTACCACATCCTTCAAGTACTTGGTGTAGTTGGGAATTCCATGCAAAATGTCTAACAAAAATAAATTAATGTGAAGTTCTATGAATATGTCAAAGAACTTCTTAAAACAAGCATCCTCTTTAGCCTTTTTCAGCCTCTGGGTAATGGTGGTAGTGTTCTTTCCTGCACCTTCTCAACTACCTTTGTTTAATGTACTCAAGCATTCTTGAATTATCAACATCTTTTCTTGCAAATTATTATGGAACTAACTCTGAATTTACCTCTTTATTTATCTTTGGAGGCCTATCAGTAAGCTCTTTACCATACCTCAAGGTGATTGCCCAAACTTGTTTTGGATGTTCTGTATCACTTAGAAATCTTCTTTGTATCTTGGTATTTTTTTCCTGTACTGGTTTCCCCAACTTCTGTTCTAACTTTTGCTGAGCCACTTGCTAATTTTTTATTTCAACAACCATTTTTTCTTGCTTGGCCAGGATCTTCTTTAAAGTTTCCTCTATACTGCTAGACTGTGTATTTTGCTGCTGCTACTGAAACTGTTGATTATTACCTTAAGAGAATTCAGCTGACTCTGCCACTTATGATTGTAGGCATTACCATAATTTATCTTTTGAGCATTGGCTACAAAGTTTACCTATTCTGTATTTGCATCATATAAGTCTGCAGAGTGTCTACTATTGCCACAAATCTCACACCAACTTGGGGTTTGCTGCACTGTATTCACTTGAATTGGAGATTGTTTTATACCCAATTTTCTAAATTGAGTCATCATCTGATTCTGCATAGCTGACAATTAGGTAGCTAAGGATGTGATACTATCAACTTTAATCATGACTGCAACCTTTTTTACTAAGCTTCTAGACATGTCACCATGCCAATCTAGATTTTCTTGAGCAATGCAGTTCAAAAAAGTATACAGATCATCATAATTTTCTCCAGTGCTTGACACCTATAGATGAATCTAGAAAATTTTTTGTGTTATAGTCAAGAGCTTCAACAAAGGTGTGGGCTAATACCTCATTGAACTTTTGGTGATGTGGACAGTCCGAATGAAGAGACTCTAATCTCTTTTAAGCATGATATAGGTTCTCATTCCACTTCTACTTGAATCTTAAAATCTCATTGCGTAGCTTTACAGCCTTTCCGGATGGAAAAAATTAAATATGGAATTCCCAATCCAAGGTCATCCCATGTAGTGATGGATGCTATCGTCTCAATATTAAACCACTTCTTTGCTTCCCCCAAAAGTGAAAAGGGGAAGATTGTTACCTTTACATGATTAGTTGACATTTCGATTGGGATGAATGTGTCACTGATTTCAAAGAAATTATGCAAGTGAACCTGCAGATCTTCATGTGACAGCATGGTAAAATTACCATTATAGAGCAAAATTTGGACCATGTTTTTCTTTAGTTCAAATCTACCTCCACCAGTCGAATTACGAATAGCGGACCTGGTCATATTAGACGCAAATGGTATTGCCACTTCACGAACTACCCTATGGGTTGATGTATCTTCAGCGATGGTTATAGGAATAGCTTCTTCTTAATTAATTTGAGGGATTCTATAGAGAAGTACTACTTATCTCCTAAATTGGTGTAAGTGCTGCTCGGGTTTGGTATATGGCTTAACCAACTCTGTGTACCATGCTAGCTTACTAGTGTGTTAAACCTATGCCTGTAAATTCAAAAGCAAATATCAAGTAAGTAGCACTTAAGAAAACAAAAAGCAAAACTAAAACTATGACAATTGCTAATTCACAAGTCCCCAGCAATGGGGCCAAAAATTTATTGCGTCTAAGTGCACATATATGTGTATGTGGTCCAGCCAAGTAATATAGTGGACTTAAAGAAAGCCAAATATTGATCCCATTGGGACTAGTGTTAAGCAACTATCCATATCTAGTTCAACTATTAAGATTAAATAAGTGCAAACTTAACCACAAGAGTAAGAAAGTTATAACTAAATGTAAATTAAAATGATGTGGTAAGTTAAACGTTTCGTTGAGAATAGTAGGGAAAGACCAGAGTTAAGACACTAGGAACAATCAGACTCAGTTATATAACTTTGTTAGTTAGGTTAATTATCTTGGTTGTTGGTTCATGGGGTCGATAGTATGACTATATCCTTCCGAACTAATAATCAATTATCTAACCTAGCCCTATGATAACGCTCAACTTACACATCAATTTAAGTGCAAGGCAGTTATCGTCAATATATTTACCCAAATTTGGAGTTGGGGTCGAATCCACGAGAAATAATATGAGTGGCGATCAAATTAATTTGAAATGATAGATACAAATTAAATTTAAACAAATAGAATAAGAAGATAAAATAGGAGAGATAGGATCCCACACAAGTAGGGCTATAAATAATTAGAGTTTTAAAAATTACGCACAGATCTCGGGATTATGCATTACTAAGGGCGTGACATGTGGGAGTTAGTAATCAACATCAATTTAGTAAATCAAATATAGGTAGGCTTGGTTATGGATTTTGATGCTAGTCTTTCAACAAAACACCAAACTTTCACCCATTGATTTTTTCAAATACTTAATATGTGTGTTCAATAATTGGTAACCACAACATTAATCTAGGCACCCCTATTTCTCTGATGACACCCATGGCATAGTCAACTTCATATTTACCTTTATGTCTAAGATAGAGAAAATTTAGCAATCACACACATAATTGTATGTCATTGCTTTGGTCTCCACATCCCTCTTTCGAGGATGATATGGATTCCTACACTTCACCAAAAACCCTTCTTTTGAATATGGCCTTGAACTTTCTAGAGCTCGAAGCTTTCACTTCATCAAACCCATATAGGTATTTGGCGCTTTCACCCATCAAATCTCAACCAAAATACCATAAAAATGATAAAACCCATAAACATGAACGACCAAATAGATGCTAACCATAACAACTAATACATACTTAAACCTCTATTCATACATAACCCCAAGAGGTAGAGTTAGTTACACATAAAATAAATAAGCATAGATATACCCATATTCTCCATTAAAAGGAATTGTTGATGAATTAAGAGAATGTTACTTCAAACTTAGCTCTCCCACAATGTCAATAGTGGAAGTGAGCGAATGTTCCACTTAGAAAGTCTCCAAGGTATTCTTCACCCAAAATTTATACAATATTTTCTTCTCTGAAAAATGAAGGTCAAAGAGTCTAGAGCTAAAACCTAAAAATTTATTGGGGAAGATGGAATATCCTCTTCGACCAAGGGTTTGTGTCATTTTGTTCAATTTTGGGTTCAGCACGTGTAATTATTGGTTTGCTCTTGAGCTGATTTCATCCGCTAGGCCGAGGTCTCACAAGTTTTGCTGTAATGACGGATGCGCAACTGCAGTTAACATTAGTGACCGCAGTTGGAATACTTTTGATTGACCATCGCGATCGCGGCCGACAAACTGCGACCACGGTACCTGAGGCTCTTCCACTTCAAGTTTTCAGCTGCACTCTTCTTTGCTCCTTTTTATCATTTTCAGCTTTAATATGCACCTTTTGATCTCCTCAACTATATGCCTGTAAAGAGTGGATATTAGTGCATTTACTCACTAATATGTCTCATTTACTCATTCAAAACAAGGTAATGTTCACGAATAATGAGTAAGAAGGAATGAGAAAATCACTACTCATCACCCTACAACTACATCGTTGAGTTGGGATGTGAGAACTAAGTTAAATGCATTAATATTCTATTCAGTAATTGAACCAAATTGGGCCTTTAGTTGTATTCCTATCCTAAATGCAAATCATAATATTATTTAATTGAGATTACGTTCCTATTCTATATATCCCATGTTCTACCCTATCATTCATCGTTTTGGGTTCTTAATAGAGTTAAGCATGTATTATAAGGGTCGATAATCATTCATATAGTTATAAAAATATAAACAAACAACCAATAATTAGAAATAACCAAAATCAACTCAATTCATAACAAGAATAATCATGAAAATGGTCTTAACCCCAAAAAGGGGTGTTTAGCCACTCATGGGCATACACAAAATCACAATAAAGGAATTCATGTTATAATCCATTGATAAATTAAAGTAAAAGAAATAAAAAAACTATTTGCAAACTTCTCTGGCATATTTTCAATCCCTAAGGTCTTCACAGTTTACCACAACAATGTTTAAGTGTCCTATTTATACTAGGACCAAATTGTCAAATTGAACATAGCCATCGTGCCACACCCCCATTTCGAAGCTTAGGGGCTGTGGAACACCAATATTGCAGAGGCACACTTTTTTATGCTAATTTAAAATATATCCAAGGGATATACACTCCCTTATCACGACATCTAGGAAGCATGGCACGCCAATGTCTCCAAATTTTCTAGATTTTTCCTTGCCCTGTCCCATACATTTGTGCTTCAAGTCCAAGATTTAGGGTTATTTTTCCTTTTTATTTATAGATTTTAAAGCATCTATATATCATATTGATTAAGTCACCAAGATTTATATAACAATACACACTAAGAATTTGAGCCCAAAACAATAGAGGATCCAACACGACGAACTAGAAAGGAACATAGCTCAAGCTAAGAGTACTATTTTTGCATTTGAACTTTAACTTAGTGTTTTGAATCCAAAATAATTATTAACACACCTTAAAAAATAATAATATATAAATAAACACTTTTATGCTCATTTATACAAAGATTACATCATTACGCTAAATAAAAGTCCTTAATACAAGGCTAAACAAGCATAGATAACAACACTGATGTGTATAAAACCACCTAGATAATTCTTTGTATTTATTGTACCCTAGTCACAGTAATAGAGAAGAAAAAATATGCTTCACGATGACAGCAATGGTGGGACTGTTCTCATAAATGGTTCTCATTATTCTTCATCGTGATTGTGTAGTAATGACTATATTTGTAAAGGGTATTTGGGTCGAGGTTTTAGCTGACCTTCATTTCGATCGTGAAGGTTTGACCATGTGAGACACTTATAGCAGGTTGTTTCTTGCATTCACAGCTTGGTCCTTACGTTCGTGAAGAGAAATTAGTACCTAGGTAGATTTTAAATCCAATTCTCATCAAAAATCTCATTTTCACCATTATTAGACTTTGGGAGCTCAATTTTTCATGATTTTAAAGGCGTATTTTTATAAATATTGCTTAGTTAATCTCTAAACTCCTATTTTCAACATTTTTTATTGACCTCATATTCAAAACCACTTCAAATCTTTGATTTCAAACTTGGATTTTTGGGTATTTACCGGTAAACTATAAATTTGGTTTTTCTTTAATTTAATATCCGATTTCAATTTATTTTTAGTTGGATTTTCAAATTAAGACTCCTCTTGATATGGGAAATTTGATTTATAAATAAATTTTAGATTTAGCCTTTTTTTTCAAACTATTTTAGGACCCTAAATAAGTGTAGCCAATATGAGTATTGTTGGACTCCTTTTGATATGTAGATTATTTTTTCATAGATTTAGTTTGTTCGAAGACTACTTATGAAGTAAAGGCTCTATGTTTAAGGGTCTAGGCTTGGATTTGGAATTTTTGAGTTTGGTTATGACTTAACTTTCTTATGACTGGATTGGGTAGTCAACTTCTCATATTAATCATGGTATAGGTTAGGAATTTAGTCATGAGATTCATATATTGATATTAGTATTATCATTGTATTTTTCATGTGGGGGCTTATATGAATATTATTCTTGACTTGAGAGATTAAAATTATTATGATGATCATGTGGGTGTCTTGACTTGAGATTATAGGCCTAATTTGTGCATTTATTTACCTTATTTACTATTATAATTCCTAAGTGGGGGGCTTATATTGATATTATAGGCCTTTTTTAAGCATTATATGCCTATATCGTTATAGTGATACCCGAGAGGGAGACTTGAATTGTTTTTATTGATCTCTTACATGACGATTTATTCTAGTGGTGCCATGTAAAGGCTTATATCATGAACTATTAACATATTGAGTAGATTTTGAGCTCATTTATACCATTATTGAATTGATTATTATATTTATACTTATTTGGTTTTTAGAATATATCCTCATTTGTTTCATTTATATTCATGTGACTGGTACTACTAACAAATAATAATTTTGAAAAAAAAGAAATATTTTGTGAAACCCTTGGCAAAGGTCTTTGCCGGTAAGGTTGACTTGGACACTTTGTAAAATCCTTGACCAAGGTCTTTTTTGGACAAAATTGACTGATATTGAGAAATTATATGGGTTGTAAAACCCTATAGTCGGGTCTTATTCGAGAAGCTTTAGATTAAAAGGTGTATACGAGGTCATGTAATGACGGTCATGTGATGGCTTATATCATCATCATCCCACCACATCCCATTACATTGAATTATTTGCACTTCTGTTTTTATGTTTTTTATGTTTAATTCTCCTTTTATTTTTTATGTATTATTTTAATATAGATATTATACTTGTAGAATTGTTCAAGATACGATATGAGTTATTATTTAGGAACTTTTCTATATGCAGGAAGAAACATGCTCATAGTATTCTTTACTTATTTAGTTCATACTTTTCTTTATTGGTCTATGATATCTACTGAGTACAAGTGGACAATACTCATCACCATTTGTATGCCTTATGGGTTCAGATCCCAATACGAGTATGATCTATGTCGGTTGATTTATGTAGTGAGAGTTGATACAAAGATTTTGAGATTTTCATTCTGGAGCCTTATTCTATCCTCCCTCTATTTTTTATATATTTACTTGCTTTTTAGAGATATCTAGTTATATTTAGATTTTTAATATTGTATTAGATGCTTTTATGATTATGATACCCGATCTTGGGATTCGACATTTTTTTTAGATATTTTAGTTTTATGACTATGGCCTGACTTCATTCAAGAAGTTCATATCTTTTTCTTTCTTCCCTGATTTATTTTTCTTGTTTGTTAGGGAGTTGTTTGGCTTACCTACAATGGTTGGTTTGTTGTAGGTGCCATTATGTCCTTAATTTCTGTGCTGTAAAAAAATGGTATCAGAGCACTAGGTCAATCGGTCTCATAAGTTGCAGGGTGTCTTGTAAAGTCTCATGGATTGATACATTGACATATGTATCTATCTTCAAGAGGTTGTTGGACACCTTTAAGATAATACTTCTCTAATTTGATTTTTTATTGTGCATGTTGTCCATACCCAATATTTAAAATATATATTCCACTCTTTTTTGCATAGACTGTGAGGACTAAATGAAGAGTTATTAAGAATAATGTTCTAATAACCACTATTAGAGACCTGATTAGAGGGTGAGGTAGGGGTCATAGATAAACTAGAGGTAGCGGACAGGCATGAGGATCATCTCCAACTAGAGGACGAGTTAAAATAGTCTTTCCTAAGTTTAAGATTAATTATAATGAGGATGATTACCAGAAAAAGGATATAGGACTAGCTTAGGCCTCTTAGGGTTCCATTACTACCAAGTGTTGTAGGATTTGCTGATTTACCTATTGTGTCATCTGTGACATTTCCCATGCTAGTATATTATCGGGTTCACTGGGTATTTCTCAAACTACATGAGGTATTCAGATGCCAGGGCAGGCTCTAACTTATGTTTTTTGGACATCAAGGGTACAACCAACTATTGTGGTACCCTCACGTATTAAGAGTTAGCATACAAAACTTGTTGTTCCTCATATTGCTTCTGGTTATGTGATGTCTTTTAATGATCGAATGAAATTTAAGAGATTTATTTTGTTGGCTTCTCCTAAGTTTAGTAGTTTTATTGGTGAGGACACTTATGAGTTTTTGCTTTGTTTTTAGGAGAGGTTCTATAACCTTGGATCACTGATGTCCCATGCTGTTATCTGCACTACCTACCAGTTAACTGGCATGGCTAGGAAGTGGTAGAGTTCTCTTGTTAGTTGTAGACCATTGGGTTCCCTATCATTGACATGGATCCAATTTGAGAAAGTTTCTCTAGAGAGATTTTTTCCCTACATCTTAAGGTTCAAATAAGAGATGAGCTGTATCACTTAGATCAAGGCTCCAGGACTAATATAGAGTATCAGACATATTTTATACACAATCCAAATATACCACTTCTAGTATCACCATTGATCCTAAAAAGATCAGGAAGTTTATTAAGTGTGTGAAAGGTGATTATCAGTTGGCGACAACTCAACTTATAGTTTTGGGAGGTTCTTTCCAAAGTATAATAAATCATGCTAAGATGATTGAATTAATTTGTTAGAGTATTCAAGATGATAGTGCTAAAAGGGTATAAAAATAGGGAAATTTAAATGGTCATGCATTCTGTGGTAGGGATTTATCCCACATAGGTTCTTATAGTAATAAAAGTTGACCTGTTTATGATGCTTTATGGAGTTTGGGTAGTAGGCATGTGGTTTTTGAGACTTCAAGTAGCTAGAGTTTAGGTCAATTGAGTAGAGGTTCCCACTCTAGTTCTCTAGGGTATGTAGTATATTTTGGTACTTCTAGGCCCTCTCAACATGATTTAGGTAGTAAAGAATGTTTCATATGCCACGAGCCTAGTTATTATATGAGGGTCCCTCAGTATGCATTGGATCCTGCTCAACAGGGTTCTCATCTTTAACTTTATCTTTCTCCTATATTTGTAGTTAGAGATGGTTCAAAGGGTAGTAGGGGTAGTACTAGTGTTACTCATGATGGATCTTAGGGATCTTGTGTTAGTTGATGTGGGGCTACTTATTTATAGAGCATACATGGTTAATGTTAAGTTATTTCGATGAAACCTAAGGCATAGGCCTTCATAAATTTATCACGGGTATCATCCTGAAGTTCTATAGTTCTGCTTCCATGTTATTTGACCTTGGGTCTATATTCTTCTATGTGTCTACATATTTTGCTACTAGGTTTGATGCTGTATGGGAGCCTCTTACTATGCTTATTCACATTTCTACCCTCATAGGTAATTCTTTAGTGGTGGATCGGGTATACTTATCAGGTATAACATGAGACCTGGGTAGACATGATCATCAAAGATTTGATTGATTTTGATGTTATCCTAAGTATGAACAGGTTATCTCATTATCATAAAATTTTGGATTATTTTTCCAAGATGATGACTTTAACTACTCTGGGTGTAGGAAGATTAGAATGAAAGGTTACTCTTAGTTTATGTCTAAAGGGGGTTTATATTATTTCAACGTGTTTGTCGTATAGTAGAAAAGGACGGGGGGTATCTTTCAATTTGGTTTATGTTTATGATACTAGTGTTGGTTCACCACCTTTCTTAGATTCTATTTGAGTTTTTAGAGAGTTTTTAGATGTGTTTCTTCTAGACTTACCTGGCATGCCATTAGATTAATATATTGATTTTGCCATTAAGATTAAGTTGGGCACCAAGCCCAGTCCCATCCTACCTTATAAGGTGGCCCAAACTAATTTGAAGGAATTGAAAGAGCAATAGCTAGATATGTTACATAAGGTTTTTATTAGACCGAATATGTATCCTTGGGTTGCTCCTTTCTTATTTATGACAAAGATAGATGGACTATTTGATTGTGTATTAACTATTGGTAATTAAACAAAGTGATAGTCAAGAACAAGTATCTTTTTTCTCATATTAATGATTTATTCAATCAACTTCTGTGTTCCTCATTGATTTGTAAGATTTACTTGAGATTTGGTTACTATCAGTTAAGGATTGGAGCTTCGAATATTTTAAATGCATCTTTTTAGATACAATATGGCCATTATGAGTTCTTGGTCATGTCTTTTGGGTTGACTAATGCCATGGTAGCATTGATGGAGTTGATGAATAGAGTATTTTGGTCTTATATTAATTTATTTGTAATCATATTCATCGATGATATCTTGGTTTATTCCAAAAATGAGTCCAAGCATGTACGATATCTAAGTGTTGTACTTCAAAGGTTACGATATGGAAAGTTGTATGCCAAGTTCTCCAAGTATGAGTTTTGGTTGGATTCTATTTCTTTCATGGGCCATATAGTGACCAAGGATAGTATAATAGTTGATCCAACCAAGATAGCTTCAATTTGTGATGGCTTTAGACCTATTACTCCAACTACACTTTGGAGTTTTGTTAGGTTAGTGAGCTATTATTGGGGCTTTATACAGAGTTTCTCTTCTATTATGGGTTTTTGACCAAGTTGAGTTAGAAAAATATTATTTTCAATAGTTGGATGCTTGTAAGGAGAGATTTCAATAGGTTAAGGAGTTGTTGGCTTTGGCTATCTTGACCTTGCCTATGGATAGAATAGGATTCATCATGTTTTGTGATACTTCTAGAGTTGTCTTGGCTGGTGTGTTGATGCAAGAAGGTAAGGTAATTGTTTATGCTTCTTGATAGTTTAAGCCTCATGAGAAGAATTGCCATACCTTCGACTTGGAGTTGGCCACAGTTGTGTTTATTATGAAGTTATGGCGGAACTACTTATTATGAAGTTGGTCCTATTAGACTTATCTTGGATAAGGCTCATTGTTTGAGGTATCCTATTCATCTAGGAATATCTAAGATGTACCATGACTTAGAGAAACACTATTTGTGGGGTTGTATGAAGAAAAACTTGGTGGAATTCGTAGCTAAATGTTTAAACTGCTAGAAAGTAAAGTATAAGCATCAACGACAGAGTGTTACAATACAAAGGATTTCCATTCACGAGTGGTAAAGGGAGTGGATCACCATAGATTTTGTAGTTGGCTTACCCCACTTTGAGGAAGTTTGATTCTATTTGGGTGATTATAGATAGGTTTACCAAATTAGCATATTTTTTTACCTATGAGGGTGAATTGGAATATAGGGAAGTTGTCCTAGATGTACATTAGAGAGGTTTTTGGCTTCCAAGGTGTAACTATCTCCATTTTTTCAAGTAGAGGTACCTAGTTTACCTCAAATTTTTGGAGTTCTATGTAGATTGATCTGGGTACTTAGCTTGATTTGAGATCAGGCTTTCATCCTTAAATAGATAATTAGTCTGAGAGGACCATTCAAATATTGAAGGACATTCTTCGAGTATGTGTATGGATTTTGGTGGTTATTAGGACTTGTTCTTGCCCTTAGCAAAGTTTTCCTATAACAACAACATTCACTCTCGTGTTTAGGTAATGCCTTTTGAGGTCTTACATAGGTAAAGTTATAGATACCCCATCAAATAGTTTGATTCATTTGAGGTGACACCTTAGGGAACAAATGTATTGATAGATTTAATGGATCAGGTATGACTAGTCTAGTGGAGGCGAGTGGCTGCCCAGAGTAGGTAGAAGAGTTCGTTGACCATTGAGCCCGTGATGTTGCATTCATGATTGGAGAGTGTATTTTGTTGAAAGTATCACCCATGAAGGATTTGAGATACTCGAGAAGTATGGAGATATGTCATATTAGCTAGCTTTGCCTCCACAGCTATCGCCTGTCCATTAAGTGTTCCTTTCTTTAATATTGAAAAGATAACATCTTGACAATTCACATATGATCTGGAGGAATTCTATTACATTAGACCATGACTTATCATTTGAGGAGGAGCCTAATGTCATCCTATATAGGAAAAGCAGGAAGTTAAGGCCTAAGCATATTGATTTAGTGAAGATCCAGTAGAGACATCACCTGATTGAGGAGGCTAGATAGGTAGTTGAGTCTTATATGAGGTGTAGATACCCCTAGAATTTTACCGCTATAGATACGTTGTTGCTTTTTAGTTTAAGGATGAACTTGCATTTTAGTGGTGCATAATGTAATAATAGTAGTTGTGATTTTTAGCTTTTTCTATATTTTGACCATTTTTCCCTTATTTATAGTTGTTATATATTATTTATGAGTTGTGGGGTTGGTTAGCATAGTCCATGAAATGTTCGATTTTGATTTGAGTGAGTTTAAGGTCCTTAGAGGCTTTAAAGGTGGTTAGTATGAATTATTTATTATCCCCCCCCCCCCAGATTGATATTATAGGATTTATTTGAGCATTATATGCCTCTATCATTATAATGATGCCTATGTATAGGGCTTGAATAAATATTATTGACATCTTACATTACTATTTATTGCAATGGTGCCATGCAAAGGCTTATATCATGAAATATTGACATACTGAGTAGATTTTGAGCTCATTTATCCCATTATTGAATTGATTATTAACTTCATACTTATTTGGTTATGGTCATATATCCTTATTTCATTCATTCATTCATAATTATAAGATTGGTACTACTAAGAAACACTTATTTTGATAGAAAAGTAAATATTTTGTAAAACCCTTGATCGAGGTTTTTGCTGACAAGATTGATTAAGACATTTAAAGAACCCTTGAATCATGTCTTTGTTGGAAAGATTGATTGAGATTGTGAAAGTATATGAGTTCGATGGTTCATGTCCCGAAAGCTTTAACTCGAAGGATGTACGTGAGGTCATCTAATTGCCGCCATGTGATGACTTATATCATTATTTATCCACCAGTATCCCATTTCATTACATTAATTTGCATTATTTGCAGTTATATTTATGTACTTGTATTGTGTGCTTAATTCTCATTATATATTAATGTGTAGTTGTTTTTATATGGATATTAAACTTGAAGAATTTTTAGGAAATACGGTGTGAGCTATCATTTGGAAACTTTTATGTATGCGGGTGGAAGCATGCACAGTATCCTTTACTTATTTAGTTTTCATCGTTGCTTAGTTGACCTTTGATACCTACTAAGTACAAGTGTACCATACCCATCCAATTTCTATGCCCCTTCGATGCAAATGCATGCATAAGTGCAACCTACGGTGGTTGAATGATATGCCATGGTTTCATTGCACTTTTGATGCTTAAACCAAAAAATATGCAAGTACTTAGGTCCTATTTGTTATATATGATGTATTTTTGTGTATTTTATACAAAAAACTAGGTTCTAGAACTTAAAATAAGAAAATGAGTTGAAGTGTGCAGAAAGGACCACTTACAGGCGATAAGTGGCACTTATGGCCACCGTAAGTGGCCATGAAATTTGTAGAGAAAAATGTTAGGAAACCTCTTAAGTCTGAATAATATGGCCTGAGAGTTATGACACTACTTACGAAGCATAAGTACCACTTACGCCCCTCGTAAGTACCATCACAGGTTGGTATTCTGAAGCTGTTCAATTTGTGTAATACCCCGTACTAATCCTAGCTTATTTCAGCTCTTAGTTGCATACTTAAGGGGTTTAAGTATTGAAATTTTCACTAAGTGTTGAGGGACTTCGTCAAATTTTTACTCCCTTTAACTTCGAGGATTTTTAAAGTGGCCTTCCAGACCCCGAGACATAAGTTTTTGAGTTGATTGATGTTTAGGGGCGTAAGTAGCATGTCTCGGGTAAGTTTTGGATTTTTCAGATGAGGATTAGACCCATTTGGATTTCCCTAAATAGTAGCCCACTACGATTCCACCGCGTCGTGGTGGCTATAGTGATGGCTGCCTTGGCGCGTTGTGATTGAGTGCAAAACAACAATTGTCATTTTCGAGTGACTCACCATAATTTCACTGTGTCATAGTGAGTATATATATGAGGGAGCCACCGCATCACGGTGAGGCCTTAAATGGCATTCCAGATATGAATTTTGATTTTCAGGGGCAGTCTAGTCTTTTTACACTCCACCAAATCGTGAAAACAAAAGATTTAACCCTATTCTAAGAATATTAAACTCATTCCTCACCAAATTTCTCTCTAAGAAAACCCTAGAGCTTCAACTTTAACTCTAAGAAATCCAAGGTTTCACTGTTCCTTTTTCAAGATAACCAAGAATTTAAGTTTCTGGGTTCAAGAACTTCATGAAAAAGCTTCAAAAACATCATTAGAAATTCAAAGTTTAAGCTTCTACATTCAATTAATCAAATAAGGTATATGGGGTTATGAACAAGGATACTCCTTTCATCCTTGTGCCCAAAACTAGTTTTAGAGTTGAATTTACGTAAATTGCAATTAGAGTTTATTCCCAATCTATCTTTCCTTGAGTTTATTGATTTATAAAGTGATTTAAGTGTTAAAGTTCATACTTGATCTCATCTACTCATGTTTTGATTTAAAGATTTACTATTGAGATTTAAGCATGATATTATGTAGCAAGTTATATGAAAGAAAACATGAGATTTAAAGGCTTTAAGTTCATCAAGATTACGCATGCTCATGTTTTGATCCATAAGATTCATATTGTGATTTTGATTTCATTATTTTGACTGAAATTATTGAAGTATTTCAAGAATATTATTGAGCATGAAGAATTAATTTGATTTGACATGAATTTAAAGCATGGGTTTTAATCCCTAAGTGTAAGTGTTGATATTTCAAGAAGATTATGATTTTAAGCCTCTTTTGTAAGTTGTTTACCAAGATTTAAGAAAGAAATTGATCTTTTGATCCTAAGCTAAGACAAGGAATCCACATTGTTCATATAGTTTACGATTTAAAAAAAGAGAAGTGTAATTGGTTTACATTACAAACCCTTGTGCTATTTTAAGATGGATTTCCTAAAGTTTTGAGCGAAAGAATGAGAGTAGTATTTAGCACCGAGTTGGGTATGTTTCCAAGGTCTCATGCCCCAGAACTACGTGCCACTGTACAACAAAGATTAAGTGCCCATAGTAGGCTAAGTTAGTGATCACTTAAGATAAGGTTATATTCCTTGGCAAGAGTATAACACCTTCCCCAACATGAGGTTTTCCCCTTAGTGGAACATAATGTTGGACATCATTATAGCTCACATGGTGTATGTCGGTTGGAAGAACCTCCCAAAGTCCCTAAATCCTAAAATAAAGTGTCAGAATAGTTTTGAGAAAACTAAGTGTAAAGGCTTACAAATTTACTCAGATATTGTCTTACCTATGAATTCAATTATCATATTTTAGTTTTATGTTTTAAGATTGATAAAGGTGAGCCCTTTTTACTTATCCTGCATTATTTAAAGAATAGAATCTGAGTTCATTTTTATTAGAACTAAGTGGTGGTGGCTCACAAGAATTTCTTTTATACTTTATTACTCATGAATTACGATTTGTCAGTTTTGATTATTCAAGCAAAGGTGAGTCACTCACATTTAGCATAGAGTTTTGAAAGTTTATTTGAATTGTTGTATTATTGTTTTACTTATGCATTCACCCCCACATTCTCAGTACATTCCAAACGTACTGACCCAAATATATATCTATGTGATACATTGTTAATAATGTAGGTACCAGTTCAATTGTAGTCCATATATCACAATCAAACAGTTGCAGATTCCAGCCAGCAGATAATGGGTCCTCCTACTTTGGGGACTTCAGTTAGATGTTATTTATGTACCTTACTTTCTTACTCATATGTATTGATTTTTGATAGTTGGAGTCATGTCCCAGCTATCTATAGTCAGTGTAGTAGAGGTTTCATAGATGTCAGTCAAAGTCAGTCATGTAATTTTAGTTTCTCTTTTCATCTTTATCAAAATGTAAAATTGTATCAGTATTGTATTTTACCTAGATTTCATCATGATTATGTCTCCACACAGTAAATTTAGTAATTTATACATATTTAAATCAATTACTTAACAATATGCCAGCTCATGGGTTAGCTTGGGATCACTTGTGGTCCTAAGCACCTTGTGATGTCCAGGGGGTAGTCTCGGGGTGTTATAATTTTTATTATACTTGCAACCCACTTATGGGTTTGTAAGTACCACTTATGGCCCATAAGTGGGTCCGTAAGCAATCATCGATCTAGTTTTTCTTAGTCATTTTGGTTAGAATTTTTAGGGATTTGATGTATTCTATAAATACCCTTTAGACATTTTTGTACTAGTTTATGCACTATTTACATTCACAACATTATATTGATTCTAAGATTTGACTTTTAATCTTGGGATCCATTGTTCTTGGTTTCTATAGTTGATTATTAATTTTTTATTCTGAATTTTGTTCTTTAAATTATTGTAAGACTATTCATATGTTTTCTCTCTTTAATTCAATGGATATTCTTGCAACTATGATCGGTTAAACCACCTAACTAGGGTTGTGGTAACCCTAATGGAATAACAAAAAAGAGAAAGTGTGAAGTCGTTCTTGATCAATACTTTTGTATGTATTGTGATCATTTTCCATTTGATTTACTTCTTAATGACTCCAAAAGTTAAGAACCTTCATGTATTCAATAATTACTTCAAAATAGATATAGAGATTAGGAAAAGAAGATATAATTTAGGCGACATTATATTTTGGCGCCATTGCAGTTGATTACGATTTTGGATTGATTGATTGAATATGTTGAGGTTGTTGGTTATCATTTTTCTACTATTCTTGGTCTTACGTAGGTGTATGCCCAATACTCGGAGTCAAGGCAATCCCTTGATCCACTTGACCCTGAGCTTGAAAGAACCCTACGATAGAATTGTAGGATGGAAGGACACGAACATGAAGCTAACGATGACTCGAATCTCTTGAATTCTCAACCTCTGATAGGTGTTCAGGAAAAAGCTGCACAAATCACTACTCAACTATTGGTTGAAGAGAACATGAGAAAGGATGCTATTTCTTGTCATACATCTTAAGAGAAAAGTGTGAGACTTGAAGAAGAATGTCTAGAAAAACTTGATAGAGCTAAAAGAGAGAGCTTAAGCACCCCAAAATTTTCCATTTTTTCTATCATATGATAATCCAGAGAAAGATTTAAGGTATGTTGAGCCTATCAAGATAAGAGATATCATTTCTCTTGAGCTACCCCAGGAGGTAAAGTTTGATATTACGATTGCCACGATCCAGTTGATGAATTTTAAGGGTGTCTTCACTGGTCTGCCGACTGATGATGCCAAGGTGCATAACATAAATTTTATTGGGATTTTCATGTTGTATAATTTACGTAGGGTGATTTAGGATGATTGAGACTCAGGTTTTGCCCATTCTCTCTTACTAGTGAAGCAACATTATAGTTGGGGAAACTACCTTGTGGGTCCATTATGGATTGGAATGGGCTATGAAAATAGTTCTTGGATTATTTCTTTCTGCCTTCTAGAATGCTGCAATTAAAGGATGAGATCTATAATTTTAGGCAGTTGCATTCTGAGGCATTGTATGGGACTTGGTTTCAATTCAAGAAAAAGTTTATGACTGTGCCCAATTATCATATTTTAGGGAGGAATTTCCTTGAGATATTCTATAGAGCCTTAAATGCCAATACCAAAATTGTTGCAGAAACTATTAAAGGTGGGGCTTTCTTGAGTCTTCATTGGGAGTTAGCTGCAAAATTCTTAGATAGGGTGGAATGCTCGAGTTGTAGGAAGAAGAGCTGATAATTTTGCTATTGGCATTTCCAGTGAGTAGTGGATTATAGATAATATAGTGGCTCTGGAGGTTGCATAGCTGAAGGTAGAAATTGGGCTACTGATAAAGAAATTTGGAACTATGAATGTTGAGAAATTGAATGCAGTAGTCGTATAAGGTATCTCTTATGCTGTATGATTCTGATATTGAAGAAAAAGTGAAGTTTCTACATACAGAGGTGGAAGGTTTCTATGCCAATTACAAAGGATCTAATTGGGACTCTTGGAACTCGAGGAAAGGGAATCAATTTTGGAACTATTATAGGGACTGTTATATGGATTAGATCAGAGAGAGAGATAGTAACTAGAGGTGAAAGAATAACTACAAAGAGAATGGTGGTGCTTCTGTTCCACTAGGGAACTATGATATTGATTTAAGAATAGAAGCATTGCTAACTAAGATGGTTAAGGGTTTGGAGAATAAAGAGAGTTTCCTTAAGGATATTATGGTAGATATTTTAGGACTGAGCCAAAAGTAGAATTACATGCTACTGTGATTAATAAGATTGAGCAGAAGTTTGCTAAAATTACCCTTCTTGATTCCCTTGCATATTTGTTAAAAGTAAGAGTAGAGGTATCTAAGGGGTGTAAGCTGTGATTTTACTACCATGTCCATCATTTGGGGATGAATGATCTTAGAGGCGGAGACTGAAACACATTGGGTTTGGGACCCTTAGAATTATTTCCTAGATTTTTGGTTTTTGAACAAGATACAACTAGGGGGTATAGGTCGTATGCTGGGGTATGGTTGGTAAGGTTGGTTCGTACACTAACCTGTAACTGTTGGTGGGTTGGATTGGTTTTAGTAATGGGTACGTCTTGGGTTGGTACTAGTTGTGCAGTAGTTGACGGGTTGTTTAGTTGGGTTTTCCTTCACTTAAATTGAGACTTAGTAAAGTAACTTGGATCTGACTGCGAGTGGATCACCATAGGCCATGAGATAGGGTAAGAGTCATATTATCACACTAGTATGTTTAATAGTGTCAACTCATCTTGGTTTTGTTATGGGTACGGGCTAAGGGTACTAGTTCTATCTTTGGATACGGTTTGTCTTGTATGATCATATGTTGACCAGTGTGGGGGTATAAGGGAGGTCTAGGGTATGAGTGGCAGTTACAACTCGTATTGGAGGGTACGACTGGTTTGATTGAGTCACGCCCACCTGCGGGGATTTTATACAGTTAAGTTGGGAAAATCTAGACATTTCCCCTCTTGACCTATTATGCCCCCTGACTTATATCACAGGGAGGTTATTTACCCTAATTTTCTAATCTAAAACACTTAGAAACACTCTTTAATTCTCTCTAAGGCTCTTGGGTAAAGTAATTCTAGGGTTTCATCTAGAGGAGCAATTTAGGGCTTGTTGTGTGATTTCTCTCCATTATCTTCATAATCTAAGGTAAGATACCCCTCACTCATTGTTATTTACAACTAAAGGCATGTTTTATACAATGTTTTCATGGCTTGGTTATGGTATGGTTTTGGGATTTTCAAATATGTATTGGGGTTTTTGAATTAAATGCTTGGTTATGGTTTTCCAATGTTTTAAATTATATTTTTACATGCTTTAATAGTGGTTTGGACCTTTGGTTGCATGGGAGTGGTTAATTGGTAACTGGAATTGGAATTGGTTTTGGAAACACTATGCCCCCAACATGTTTGAAAAAATGCCTATGATAATGCTTTTACTATATTATTGAACTTTTAATCGAACAATTGTATGGTATGGTTTAAAAATGGAAACCTAAATGGTATTAATGGTTTGGATTGGATAAATAGTAAGGTTTGGTGGTTATGGTTTGGGATATTTAAACATAGATGTGGGGTACATGGGATTCCCCCAAGCAAACTTAACAATAGACACTTGTGGGGTACACGCGGTTCCCCCAAGTTAAGTTGAAAATGTAATCTATAGGTAAATGGGAATCCCTTTACATAAAAAATGTTGGCTAAGGACATTGCCTGTAAGCTATAGTCGGTATGACGATACCACTACTCATAGCCTTGGTTAATAATAATAGAATAAGGGTTTGGTTGGATGGAAATGGTTTTAATTGGGTAATAATGGCGGGGTGTGATTGCTAACTGTGAAGGTTCGAGTCCAATGGATGGACAGTAGAAACTCATTTTTTCTGACATGAGGGGTTGGTCATAGTGAACATATATGATACTATGGTTTACATGGGAATCCTCTATGTAAACTGTACATATGTATCATGGAGAGCGAAGGGTACTCAAGAATCCCCTACTCTTATAGTATCTTCTGTTTATGTAGCTACACATATCGAGGCCCATTCAGGGGGTTATATTGGACCCATATAGCCTATGGGTGGTCCTAGGATGGTTAATCTACACTTACCCAGGTTAACGATTTTAAATGCATGCTAAACCCACTTTTCATTACATGCATGGTTGCATATATATATATGTGTGTGTGTGTGTGTGTGTGTATATGTGTGTGTACATGTGTATATGCATGTGTGTGTGCATGAGTATGTGCATGTGTGAATTGTTGTGCGCATATGGTTGGTTTACTTGGTTTTACTGGATGACATTGTCTTATCCTTATCCTTAGTACTTACTAGCATTCACCCTTTAACCCATCCTCGGACGATTGTATCCCCATGCAATGTACGAACCGACCATTCTACTCCTTCTACTTAGCGATTGGATATCAGGATTTGCACAGTTGGATTGAAGTAGTGAGCTTCCATACTCTTGAAGGCTCTATTTTATGTCATGGACATTTTTACATTCTTTGAATTTTTTTTATAGATATTGGTTTTGGTTTTGGTTGGGGGCCTGTCCCAACCAGATATTACTTTTCTTTTGGTTAGAGGATTTGTAGAACTACTATAGGTTGGAATGAGAGGGATCGGTATTGGTATCAACCTTAGTATTGGCTTTGGTATTAGGGAAGATACCATTGAACTAAATTTATGATTGTTCCATCCTCTTATCTTATGTTATGGACAGGAACTTGGTTATTGTTTTGGTTTTTGGCTCATGGTTTTGGTTTGGTTATGGTTATTAGTTGGGGTTGGACGATTGGACTTGTTTGGGTCGATCTTGGTCATGGACCTCTCCTAGAGTCAGGATTTGTGCAATTATATACTATCTTGTTATATGTTTGGATTTAATCCGACTCAGGGTATGCATTTGGATGGTTAGGTTGGGTATTAGGGGTGGTCCCCGGTCCTGTTGGACCTGGGATGCCCATTACGATAATGCCCCAGGTCGGGTCGTGTCACAAAACCAACTAGGAAAGTTCTGAATTCAACACACAAGGGGAACTAGGTAATATCTCACACACACATGGCATAGAGTAAATATTACCAACTACTACCTATCCAGTTCATGCAACTGTTAGCAAGTGATTATCATGTCCATGATTCTAATGGCATAACAAGATCCATAATGTTCACACATATATACATTTACATAGTTCTAAAACACAAAATTTTGGAGGGGTATCAAAAATCAATCAAAACATGAATACTTCCCTAAATATTTAAAAATCTCCTAATTACACATACAAAACACTATATGTAATAAAACAGAATACGACATAAAATTATCCTAGACATGTCGGTTTTAGAATCATACCATGCCTGACAGGAAAAGAAGCACAACAAAAAAAACCCACGGCTGCATGGTAAGCCCACCCCTAACTAAAAATTGTGTACTGTCCTCAATGCACAAAAATAAAGTAAAATAGAGGGAAGTGAGAACATACCTGGGATGCACTTGGCGCCTGACTCATGAGCATCCCCAGATAGAAACATATCAGCTGACGGAGGTCATGGTGATTGCGGTGCACTACTACATGATGCACCCGCTGCTATAGATGCATGCCTCTTCCTATCGATGAATGCAGTCTCCAACGAATCATGTCTAGAATTTTTAATGGCCTAGTCACATGGCAAACCAGGAACCTACAAGATGTCTATGTGACCTAAACCTTGGCCCCAACTATTGGGACCTCCTCAACATCCTCCATGAAGAAATCAAACTGCCTCACTATGAACGAAGGTGTTATATGAACCACCGAGGGTATATTTAAGGGAGTGGTTTCTACACGACTCTCTATAATAGAGCGTACCTCTTCTTGTAATATATAAAACTTCTCTCTCATTTGGTCTAGATTTCGTGCATCCGTCTATGTGAATTAGCCTATAACGCATCTCTTAAAATTATTGAGCCACGTGTGGAAGTTGGCACATAGCTCAGACAGTGAATCTCTCAGTATGGCTTTCCATCTTTTCTTTTCCTGCTCAAATTTAGTCCTAAACCCTAATCTCATTAGCTTGTAGAGGGTAGGCATCTCGGTCTCAACAACCCTCACCCTTGCATCAGTGGCCCTTTGGATGTCCACTAAGCTCTGGACGAACTCGCTAGATATAGTAATCATACCTATAAAAGGAGCTATAGTGGATGGGTGAGTAGTCTTTGAAGGTACACCCACCGGCTTTAAGGTCAAAGTTGGGGCTGAATAAAAAATAGTTCATGTTCTTTCGGCCTGTATAGTAGATTATAGGTCCTCTCTCTTCTCCCCTATCCCCATATCAATACTAACACCCACATTACCTCAATGTGCCTCAACAGGTTTTGTGGAAACTTCTAAGCCCTCTGTCTGGGCCTGTGGTACTGCTGCTTGTTGTCTCGATCTCCAAGAATGGCCTAGACATGCCAAATCCTTCATAGTATTTGTCTGTGCAGTTGCCGTCATAACTACCCTCTCATCTACTCTTGGTATCTTAGGCACACCGCCCTCATCACATAACCTCTAAATCATGCAAGGGAATGATAAATTAGTCAACTCCTCGAATTCTCTGTCATGTAACATATACCTGAGGACAACAGTAAAATCAATAGCATATACAAACATCATACAAGAAACCAGTGTTACTCCCTCCTAAGTTAATGTATTTTTTGAAGCATGGGTATTAGTGGGTATCTAATCAAAAACCATAAAAACATGGCCTCAAATGTCAATAGGCCCTTCTTGATCATGCCATGCCCCTTAATCCATGGGGTAGCATCAACCAAAGGTGAAATATAACTGGTTATCCACCCAACCATCTTAGCCCTATCTCGTCGGTGATTATCCTCTCCCATGATATGTCGATCATGTACGACCTTTAGTCTGTGGTAACACTCAGTTGTAGATAACTCTACGGATAGTCTCAAAGTGTCAACTCTGACCCCTCGAACTAGTGTATGTTCAAGTTGTGGCTACCTTATAAATCTTATCAGACTTGGATGTCTACGCATATGAAGGACTACGGTATCTCGGGATGATTCATAATATTCCTGTACCATAGACGAGCTGTAAGAAGGAGTGGCCTAGTCATCTAATCTAGATGATATCTATCAAATGTCATCTGTAACTGTGGTACTCGTTCCAACCCCGATGGGTTAATTTAGTGCTTTTCATAAATTTGCCTCGTAATCCTGCCTTTCTCCCAGATATGACTGTCAATAGTAAATATCTCCTGCATCTCTTTCACATACCACCTCAAATATCCCTCCTCGGGAGGTGTATCTTTGGTATGTGTGGGAGAAAGTATCTATGTTTGTTGTACTGATGCATCATGGGTGGCCTGCTCTGTACCCTCCTCAAATTTGGTACATCTGTCTATTATACATGAGTAGTGGCACCCTCCTTAGATTGGGGAAACGCTGTTAGATCCTCCTACTCTACCTCCTTAAATAAATCCTGGGATTCTTTTTCTGACTAGGGGTCCTGAGCAGCAGGATGCAATTGACTGAGCAGCCTGGCGTGTCTGTTCTCTTATGACTCAATGTGTCACCCCTACTACAGTGTTTCTACGTCGCTGCCTCGTGTACTCCCCCACTGAACTACTAGGCTCGAGAGACTCTGCCCCTCTTCTTGGTGTACCAACCTTTATCTTCTTTACAACTTTAGGTTCCATATGTACTTGAAAAATAGTTACTAGTTTCCAACAAAAGTGAGGGATAGTAAAAGTTGAAGAACAACTCAAAATTTGAAAAGTTTGAATTTTTCCTCAATTTTTACACCACTATAACCTATTTGAAATCTCAACAAGTCCAATGTGCACACACCTATCATAAATCACATCTTTCAAAGAAAACAAACATGCTCAACTGGTGGTATTAGTTTTATTCATTCAAGTTCAACTTTCGGTTGGGGCTAACCTTAGATTTTTTTTCAAAACAAGGCCCTACATTATGATTTTAGGCTACCTTAAGGCTCCAACATATAAGCATGATAAATTTTATATCTTTTTCAATGGAATACATATATCAAATTATTTAAATAATAAATAGATCAATACATAACCATTAGGATCTGAGAAAATTGCCTCTTTTATGAAGAACTGGAAGTGAATAATGAAAAAGTCAAGAAAACTGAAGTTGGAACTTGTTTTTAGTGTGTTGAGACAATTTGGAATCTCAAATAAGTGTCAATTTAGCCTTTACTTATGTGTGGGGTTAGTTTGTGT
This sequence comes from Capsicum annuum, assembly GCF_002878395.1. NCBI lineage: Eukaryota > Viridiplantae > Streptophyta > Magnoliopsida > Solanales > Solanaceae > Capsicum > Capsicum annuum. The sequence goes on along the minus strand of NC_061115.1, from coordinate 148,814,642 downwards.
TTTAAGAGGGAAGTTTGAACTCAAAGAGAAAAGTGAAGTTTTGAGGATTTGAATGAGTTAGAATCAGGTTGAGGTTCTTTAAATATAGGTGGTGGCTGTTTTATCTCATATATATGTGTTGGTGGCCCTAAAATTTGAATTAAAAAATGGGCCCAATTTTTGGCCTAGTCGTGACTTCAACCTGCGCGTGCCACCTGCGGCCAGGCATGGGGAGCAGGTGTCATCTGCGGCCAGTAGGTGTTGGGTACAAGTGCCGGGCCAAATATTTTGGCCTATTTTCTTGCAATCTGGACTTGGCATTTTGATATTTATCCAACTACTTATGGTCTCGCAACCAAAAGTTGAGGTCCCAAAAGTATAATTAGATGCCCAAGTCCGTAAATTTCCATTTTTTCATCCTCAAAATTTCATTATTTCAACTTATTACTCAACTTACAGTATGGGACTTGTGACCATGATGGGTTGATCACACAGTCTCCTTACCTATAAATTGATGAATGTTGCAAATTTTTACCATATCCTGGGTAATTCCAAGACTTAAAAAACTACAAAAAGGGAAAAACAACAAAAATGTGAACACTAACAATAATGGGTAGCCTCCCACTCAACACTTGATTTAGCATTGTTGTATGACATGGCTGTGTTGGTTACTTATACTTCACCAACAAGCCCATGGGTTTCCTCTCATGAAACACTTGATTTAATGTCGCGGCATGACTCGAATATCTTAACTACTCAAAATTCATCAAGATAGCCATAGGAGTATCCTCTAGGGTCATCAATACAATCAATCACTGACAGTACCCTCATGTCATTTGGTTGCTTCATTGACTTTTAGATGTTGGATATAGACTCCTCACCATTGACTCTGAATTTTATCTTATTTTCCTCTATGTCAACCATAGCTCTACCTGTGGCCATAAATGGTTTTCCCAATATAATGGGCATCTCGGTGTAAAATTCACTATCTAGGATGACAAATTCAGCCAAAAAGATGAAGTTATCCACCCTCATGATCACATCAAAGGATATTCCCACAGGTTTATTCACTTTGTAGTCAACCATCAACAACCGCATCGATGTCGGTTCAAAAGGGTTCAAACCTAATTGCTTGAATACGGCTAGCGACATCAAATTAATGTTGTACCCTAAATCACACATGGATCTAGAAATTTGGAATACCTAATAGTGAATGGTATAGTGAATGCTCTGGGATCACCCCTTTTCTGTGCCAAAAACCTAGTCATGACTGCACTGCAGTGGTGCACACGATCAACATCCTCAATTGTCATTATTTTCTTCCTTGTGACAAATTGTTTCATGAACCTAGCATATCCAGGCATCTAATCCAATGCCTCGAGAAGAGGTATGTTCAAGCTCAATTATTTCAGCATCTCAATGAATCGCTTGAACTTACCTTTCTTTTTATTGCCTCAATCTCTTAAGAAAAGCTAGGGGTACTGGACCCTTACCTTTGTCTTCAACAACTTTAACTTTATCATCTGTTACCTTCTCAGACTCAACAGTAAGTGTCTCATTATCAGTAGCTTCTGTAGTAGGTCATGGGGGATCCATAGTATCGATACCATTATTTGTGGTAATAACAAGTACATAACTGATATTGGGTTTATTTATGCATTCTAGCATTGTTATCCTAGCCTAATTAGACTTGTTTGGAGGACATTCATGTGCTTAATGAGTATTTAAGTGTTAAAGTAGGTGAATTTATTTTTGAAAAGAGTTTTCAAACAAGTTTGAGCTTAAATCATTCAATTAGAGTTCAACTAAGAAAGCTAATGTTATGAACTTGAGCTAGACGTTCGTCTAGTTTATCGTGATAGATTCTATGGTGTTTAATGAGTCCCAAATGGTTTAATTATGTATTTGTGTGTGTAACAAGTTGTTTATAATGTTCAACGGTCAATTGAATCGAGAATGAGTTAAAATAATAAATTAAAGATTAATATAGGCTAGCCTAGTCTTAGCTCGAGTTTATAGTTCATCGTTCTTGTTATTGTGTTGTTTTGACCTCTCATCCGTGGTGTATGATGTTGTATGATGCTTGTGATTCAATTTTTAGGATATATTGATGATACCCAAGATGTAAATTTAAGGTAAAGAACACCACAAGGCATGGAATTAGAGGGAAAAGGCATAAGGCAAAGAATAGGCGTAGAAGGCAAATTCCAGAGAGCACTCGTTATTGAGGTGTGATGTAAGCTCCACATATCCTTTCCATAGATCATGACACTAGCTCCACATAACCTTTCCATAGCTCTTTTCACAATCTCTACTCCCTCTTTCCAGCAAGTGCGACGCGAGGTCCATTCCTTATACGACTAATTGTCTACTACTATAAATAGGACCCGTACATGTTATGGTACATTCTTTTGAACATATTTAGAGATTAAGGAGGCTGATGCAACTCATATTTTAGGTTTTATTATTCATTATTTAGCTTTATAATAGATTATAACATGTATTCAACTAGTTTGATTACGGTGATGTCGATTAGTGGCTAAGCACCCCCTTTCTGGGGTTAAAGCCAAGAACGTGACTACTATCATTTTGAATTGATTTTGTTCTATTTGCTTATCATATTTTGTTGTTTGTTTATCCTTGTTTTGACTATTTTGAGGATTCATGTCCCTTATAATATATTCATTGTCAATCTTATGATCTCGGGAGAGGGAATTGGAAGATAGAATATGGGGATAATTAAACAAAGAAATGTTCTAATTCCTTTATGAATTAAGGAATTTGAATTAGTTTCTAGGGCAGGGATGTACCTAGAATCCTTGCTTGGTTCACATGTAGGAGAATATCTTTAAGCACTTAATTGGATTATTACAACCCCGCTCAATGATGTAGTTGAAATTTCCAAGTTAGGTAAATGATTAGAAGTTGGGAGACCATGATCATGCGATAAACCGTACGAATCAACAACCAAGATAAGCGTTCTAGTGAATGAATTTCAATAACATAGTATGATTGTTTGAAGTGCTTTAACCCTAGTCTTTACTCTATTGATTGTCTCAAGTCTTTCGCTTTATGCATTGTTTACTTTACTTTAGTTCATAAACTTCAAACTCTTCCTGGTTACTTGTGTATCAATTTAATCTTGATTGTAAACTAGAATTGGATAGTTATTGGAACTAGTCCCCGTGGGATCAATATTCGGCTTTCTTTAAGGCCACTAAATAACTTGGTAGACCACATACACTTACTGTGCACTTGGGAACTATAACATTTTTGGCGCTATTGTCGGGGACTAGTAATTTTGCAACTATCTTTATTTTTAGTTTTGCTTTTTCAATTACTTTGGTGCTTTACACTTGGTCTTGTTTTTGTATTTGCAGGAAATAGGTTCTCAAAGTAGTAACCTAGCAAGGGATCGGGAGTTGGTTGAACCAAGCCCCAAATCCGAGCAATGCTTCCATCAACGAAGGAGAAAAGAACTCCTTCTCCCATGAATTCCATAAATAGAAGAATATAAAGATAATACTGTTCTCATGGCTAAAGAAGAAGCAGCCCATAAGACAGTTAGAGAAGTTCAACCCCACTTCCAATAAATTTGACCTCCCCTTTTCAGAAACCAGCTGCTGGAGGTAATTTTAAGATCAGACAGAATATAGTGCAGCTTTTGATCAGTAGAGGATAGTTCACAGGGCTTTCATATGAAGATCCACAAGTTCACCTGTGAAACTTTCTGATATCAGTGACACATTCATCCCTACGAGTGTGTCAACTGACTATGTGAGGCTAACATTATTCCTCTTTTTATTGTTAGGGAAAACAAAGAAGTGGTTGAATGCTAATCCAAAAAATAAATCACATCATGGGACAACTTAGCTCAGAGATTCCTCATCTGATTTTTTCCATCTGGCAAGACTACAAGACTTCACAGTGAGATTGTGTGCTTCAAACAAAAGCCAAATGAAAATTTATATCATGCTTGGGAGCATTTCAAGGCTCTTCTATGGAACTGTCCACACCATCAACAATCCAATAGGTTATTAGCTCATACTTTTGTTGAGGCACTTGACCATAACACAAATATTTTGCAATATTCAGTAGAAGGTAGTTAAGCTTTGGAGATGACGTACATTGAGTTGTATAGTTTATTGAGTCGGATTTTATAAGGAAATCCAGAGTGGGATTCATACTCAAGGAGTGCTACTAAAATGGTTGCACGTGTTTTGAAAATTGATCAGTTTACCACAATATCTGCTCAAATTACTGTATTACTAAATCAGTTGACTACACAGCTCAATAATATAAATTTGTATACTACACCACCTGCACCCACAGTAAATGTAATTCAGGAGATAAGCACTTAGTGTGTGGCGTGTCGAAATAGTGGTTATTCTACAAATATGTGTGTTGCAAATACTGAGTCTATGATGTTTGTGGGAAATGTTTAGAGGACTAACTATGGGAACACCTACAACATGAAGTATCAGACTCAGCCACTAAATCAGTAATGGAATGCCTAGCACCATAAGTAACAATTTGGAGGAGATGAAGAAACAGATTCTAGTTGCCTAATAAAATTGGCAGAAGATATGAAAAATCAACAGACCATTACAAGGAGCTTGGAGTTGAAGTTAGGTCAAATACAACAGGCATAAAATACTAGACCTCAAGGTGGGTTACCAAGTAATACTAAAAGTCCAAAACAAGTTAGCGAAATCACTTTGAGGAGAGGTAAGGAGTTTAATAAAGAACCTCTAAAGGTAACTAAGGAGAGAGATTATGATTTGGAGCCTAAACAGGTAAATGACAAAGTTGCTAAAAATTTGAGGAAGTTTAAGTACTCGAAAGAAAAAGTTGTTGAAGAAGTTAAGAAGATCCCACCACTGCCTTTCCCAGAAAAGCATATAACGGCAAAAGAGGATGCATGCTTCAAGAAGTTATTTGATATGTTCAGAGAACTTCACATTAATTTAACTCTTTTAGATGTTTTCTAGGGAATGTCCAAGTATGCTAAGTACTTGAGGGATATGGTCGCTAATAAAATTAATCTGCAGAATGCTAAGATAGTAGCACTCACTGAGAAGTGTAGCTGTGTGGTGACTCAAAAAATGCCCAAAAATCTTAAGGACCCTGGAAGTTTACTATCCCTATTCAAATTAGTAGCAATGAGGAGGTTTGAACACTTAGTGATTTAGGGAAAAGTATCAACTTGATGCCCCTATCTTTGTTCAATACTTTGGGATTAGGAAAGCTTATATCCAGCTCAGTGTGATTGCAGATGGCAATCGGGACTATAGCCCACCCTGAAGGAGTAATAGAGGATGTTCTCATAATGGTTGGTAAGTTTATTATTCCTTCTGACTTTATTGTTTTACATTTTAAGGCAGATAAAAAGTACCAGTCATCTTCGGATGTCTATTCTTAGCTATGAGAAGATCTTTGATTGATGTGAGAGAAGGCACACTCACAATGAGGTTGGATGATGAAGAGGCAGTTTTTAAAGTGTACAAACCACTTAGCACACTATCCCATTACAAAGACTTATGCATGATTATTATGATTGAAGGAGATAAGTGTGGGGTGGTGGAGACAGTTTTGCAAAAGACCTCTTCGGACTTCCTCAATGAGAAGCCTAAGCCACAACCACCTAAGCCCAACATAGTGCAGATTGCTGAGCCTGAAAAGGCTAAAGTTGAAGAATTTGTTGACCTTGAGAGTTCATGCTCAAGTGGTTAGAAACGAATATGAAGATGGCCTACAACTATGAGAAAAATGATGAAACAATGGGGATAAGTCATATTTGGGTCGTATCGCGACACTAAATCAGGCGTATTCGGGCATCTACTCCAATGCCTCAGGAAAAGGTATGTTCAAGATAAATTCTTTTAGTATCTCAATGAATCGCTTGAACTTACCTTTTACTTTCTTTTACCTCTATCTCTGAGGAAAAGGTAGGGGTGGTTTCAGAATTTTTCTAATTTTTGGCTCAATGACTGGACCCTTACCTTTATCTTCAACAACTTACCTTTATCATCAGAAACTTTTGTAGTAGGTCATGGGGGATCCATAGTAGTGATACCATTCCTCATGGCAATAGAAAGTACATGACTATTATTTTTTGGATTTTGCACAGTATTGCTCGAAAGGGTACCTAGCTACCTCTGGTTTAGAGTTGCTGACATCTTTGAAAATTGGTGCTCCAACTGCTTGATAGCAGTGTCATATGGATTAACCTTCTAGGTCAATCCTGAAATGTTGGCCTTAATATCCATAAGGATGATCTCTAGATTTTCTTGACCCTTCACTAGCTTATCTAGCATCTCTTCCATTCTTGATTCTACATCTCGTCTGCCAGGTGGAATGTACTTATCACCCTTATCTCTGTAGCCATCCTTCTTCCCCCAGTCAATATCTCACTTACTGCCATGGGTCTCTCTATCTTTCATAGTAGTCCAACCTTGGTTCCTTTTTTCTTGGGCTCGAAAACCCACAAACTGAAGATCCAAATAATTTTCATCCTCTTCCACTTCTGACTCAAAAGCTTTAGAAGCTAACCCTTATATTGCTACTACATTCATTTTCTCAGAAGTCCATGCTGCAAGGTGCTTTGCTAGTACCCCTAAATCAGTTCTTACCAATGCAATCTCTTGTGCTACTATGTCATCAGGTACTTTTCGGTCACTGGAGGCACCAATAGCATGTGTCAAATCCCCTCTCAGCCTCCCAAGTTTTCCACCTTCGATAAGTGAGCGAGATCTGATCTAACATCTTTGAAGTTGTCTCTCATCGTAGTCTCGTAAAAGCTTCTCGAGATATGGTGTCTGCAATGGCTCTAGAGCTGATGGTCAAGGCTCAATAAAATATCTCCAATAATTTTGTCCCTAACAACTGATGGTTAGGCACCATACTCAGCTTCTTCCTGAACCTAAACAATACTTTATACATAGATTCTGATTGTAATTACCTAAAATTATAGATCTCTTCATTAAGATAGAACATCCTTGATGGAGGAAATAACCTATTCAAGAATTTCCTGCATAACTTATTCCATGTAGTGATAGAGCCTCTTGGTAGTTTCCCTAACCATAAAGATCTTCTCCTGTAAGTGAGAAGGGGAACGATCTTATTCTGAGTGCTTCCTGATTCACCCTTGGATTTTTATACAAAATATCCCGATGAAATTGGCAAGTTATAAGTTTACATCATCTGTAGGTAGACCTATTTTCAAACCTTTCATATTTAAGAGTTGAATCATTGCACTCGTTATGTCAAACATGATGCCTAGGGTTAAAATAGAAGGAACTATGGCTCTAGTCTCTGTCAGCTCAACATTTCCCAAGTTTTCTTCACTATCTATATATGGCTGCACATACTGATATACTGGGATTTATTGAATATGAGCACCTCTAGCTTTATTTTAGTTTACACTGAGTGCTGCTAGGTGGTCTGCTGCTTGTCTCTGCTTAACTAGCTCTACCTCCCTAGCTACCCGCTGAGCTTCTTTCATTTCCCTTCTCTTATATTCAAGTTGAGCTAATAACTCACCAGTCTATCTATCAATAATATCTTGTACTCCTTTGGAAGGAGGGGGAAGTATAACATTACGAACCCCTATAGGAAGTTCATCTCTTTTCTGCTCAGACATCCTACTAGGTGTTTGTAGGATCCTCTCTAGATTCAAATTCAGTGGGAGAAAGGGATTGAATCTACTCAGTGTGCTAGGCATACACCGGCATATGCCCAACTAAGAACAAAAACAAAAAGAAAAACCCAAAACTTCAATAACTTCAAATCACAAATTAACATCATGTTCCTAAAAAATAGTGCTAACATTTTGATAATTTCCAAACTACACCCTCTCGCAGAAGATGATACAGTCACTGTTAAAATATAGTAACCCAACAAAGGTTAGGGTCGAATCCCAAAGGAACATGTGAAATCGTGGATCTCAACAGTTGTAGTCAATGGGAAGAACTGGAAAAATAAATAGGGGATTTTGTGTAGTAATCTCAAGAAAGTAACAATATCAACTTCGGTTGTAATCAGTCATAGGTGAACACTAGGATTGTGCCTCCTTGGCTTCTAGACTCCGTGGTCTTATCGTACTTTGTTAAACGAACCTGATGCTTTGCATGCAGAATCGATAAGTTATGTACCTTCTAAAGTCTTTTGAATGAGAAAAAGGATTTCACCCTTACCTTTTAAGTCTCAGGATGTCACCTCACTAACCCCTATCTTGATCCCAGTTAACTATTACCTTTTAATTTCCTAGTTATTAGATGAAATCTAACCATCTTACTTAAATAAAACCTAAAAGTGTGGATCAACTATTAAACTCTAAATTATTGTTGTCTTTATTTTTTCCTAGTCACTACTTCTCTTTTAGAGTAAGTAGTAATATCTACGCAGGATCCTAATATGTGCACTCATTAATAAAACTATTATAATGAAGATAAATAAATGAATGCATGGGTATTAAGTCACAACAACAATAGCATTTCCCCTATTTCGTCAATCTATCAAGGTTTTCACAACCTTAGCTATGGGTTTTTGTCACTCATGCTTGTGAAGAAATCAATAACATTCATAATCAAAAGCATAGATGAAATCAAAATAACAAAAAGTATAAAACCCCCCCAACCATAATTGAATTAATCAACTGAAGTCAATACATGAGAATCCCAAGAACAAAATCGAATCTTGGAATCAAAATATGTTTGTGAGTATCAAAAGTGTGTAACTCCTACTAAAAATAGAAAGGGTATTTATAGTACAAGAAGATACCCTAAAACCAAGCACCGAATGAAATAGGAGAAAACAGGGTCAGTGAACACATGTAGTGTGTGTACTTGCACCCTGACCTTGGGACCAAGTAGTACCTATGGTCAGCAGGGTAAGCGCAAATACAAGGCGCATACACCGAATGACAAAAATACTGCAAGTCAGCTCTCGAGATTAGGACTTGTAGAACTTACATTGTCTATTTTCAATCCACATGTTGACTTAGTAAGTTTTGGGAGTCATTTTTCCAACTCTTCTTCAATTCTCAAACATGCTTTGATCACGAACAAGCTGGAAAGTGAACTGAACATCCATAATTTCTCCAAAAGGTAGCCAAAAATATCTTTTGCATCCTTTTCATGAACTTAGCATCCAAAACATGATTTTATACTAAATATAACTAAAATGCATCATATCTAAAAAAAATAACCTCAGAAACTTGCATATTTTTCTCATTTTAAGTGTCAAAAGTGCTATATTTCTATAGCACATCTGGGACTTGGTGGTGAGACACTAGCGGTAGTGATCTTGAACTTTGATAGTGATGACATTGATGAATATGATGATATGGTGAGTGCCTTCTATGAAAAAATTTCATATTCTTATGCATCAAAAAAGTTAGATCTTGACATGAAGAATAGGGCGACTCCATCTATTAAGGAGCCACATGTCTTAGAATTAAAGTCCCTCTCTTCTAACTTATGATATGTATTATTATGGTCCAATAATATCTTGTCGGTCATTATTGTTTATGATTTTATAGATACACAAGTCAAGGCATTGATTTTAATATTATAGATGTTTGAAAGAGTCATATGATGGACTATTGCAGATATTATGGTGAATCTAGTCAGGGTTTGTACTCATAAAATTTAGCTTGAACTGAATTTTGTGTCAAACATTGATCGCCAGCATTATTTGAACTTACCAATACACTAGCATCGTTAGATTCAGGTGTGATTTATCCTATTATGAACAACAAATGGGTGAGCCTAGTTTAATGTGTACCTAAGAGTGGTGGGATCACTATGGTCCCCAAAAAAAGAATTATTTGGTGCCTATGAGATCGATTAATGGATGGATAGTGTGCATGGATTACCAAAAAGTTGTACACATAGACACAAAAAGACTATTTTCTTATACCATTTATGGATCAGATGCTAGTTAGACTGGTAGGTAGAGGTTAGCACTATTTTTTATGGTTAATTAGGGAATAATAAGATTTTGATTGCTCCCAAAGACCAAGAGAATACTACTTTTATTTGCTCATATGGTACTTTTGCATTTAAGAAGATGTCGTCAGACTTTCAATACTCCTAACACTTTTTAGCATTGTATGATATTAATACTTTTTGATACGGTGGGAGACACTATAGAGGTCATCATGAATGACTTTTTGGTTCTTGGAGACTCATTTGATGACTTCCTAGCCCATTTGGCTAATGAACTTTAGAGATGTGAGAAATGCAACCTAGTTTTGAATTAGGACAAACGCCACTTTATGGTGAATGAAGGAATTTTTCTCAGACACAATATTTTAAAGAGGGGTAATATGGTTTACAGGGCTAAGATAGAGGTGATTGAAAAATTATCTCCACTAGTCTGAGTTAGAGGTATCAAAAGTTTCTTGGTTCATGATGGGTTCTATAGGAGATTCATCAAGGATTTCTCTAAAATTACAATTTTTGTATGAAAGATTTTAGAGAAGTAGGTGAAGTTCATGTTTGATGATGCGTGTTTTAAGGCCTTTGAGTACCTTAAGGAGCAGTTGATCATGGCTTCTATTACTATGTCTCCAGGATGGTCCTTGCCTTTTAAGGTGATGTACAATGTTAGTGGTGTGACTTTAGAGGTTTTCCTAGGCCAATGAATTGAGAAGACATTTGCCCCATCCACTATGTTAGCAAAATATTTAACCCTGCACAAAAAAATTATACAGTTACTGAGTAGGAGTTACTCGCTGTGGTTTTTGCATTTGAGAAATTCTAGTCCTACTTGATAGGGACCAAAGTCATTTTTCATACTAATCATGCAGCATTGAGGTATCTCATATCGAAGAAAGATACTAAACTGAGGTTGGTTCATTAGGTACTTTTGTTACAAGAATTTGACTTTGAGGTGAAGACCAAAGGTCATTAAAAACTAGATTACAGACTACTTATCCCACCCCAAAGAGGAGGCAATGTTTAAATTAGAGGATGAGATTGAAATTGATGATATATTTTTAGATGAGCGGGCTTTGTCAGCATCATAAGACTTAATCCCCTGGTTTGCTGATTTTGATAACTTTTTGGAAAGTGACTTTGTCTCGTAAGACTTATCCTTTCAGTTGTGCAAATCATTCATGCATGAGGTATGAATATTTTTGGGATAAGCTTTATGTTTTTGGAGTATGTGTGGATGGAGTTATTTGGAGGTGAATTCTTGAGGTGGAGATGATAAGCATTCTTGAGGTTTGTCACTCATCACTAGTTGGGGGTCATCATGGAGCTATCCATACAACCGACAAAATACTATAGTGTGGGTACTATTGGCCGACTATTTACAAAGATGCTCATGATTATACTCAAGCCTATGATCAATTTAGCGGCAAGGTAATATTTCATAGAAACATAAGCCCCCCATGACACTTATTTTGGAGTTAGAGTTTGTTTGATGTGTGAGAAATCAATTTCATGGGTCCGCTTGTGAGTTATTATGGGATGAAGTATATACTGGTGGCATTGTGCTATGTTTTAAAGTGGGTGGAGGTGGTTGCACTACCCAATTATGAGGATCAAAGTGTCACCACATTCTGGAAGAAGAATATTTTTTTCTCTGTTTGATAGTTCACGTGCTATTATTAGTGATGGTGAATCTTACTTCTATATGACTCAGTTTTGTAATTATTTACTTAAGGCCATGCTAAAAAAATATAGTGTGAAACATAAGGTGTCAACACCTTACCAAACATAGACGAGTGGGAAGGTTGAGGTCTCCAATAGTGATATCAAGTCTATATTAGCGAAGAATGTGAATGCGAACAAGATTGATCGGACAAGGAAATTAGATGATGCTCTTTGGGCCTATGAAAAATTGTTTAAAACCCCTATAGGTGCCTCTTCATATCAATTTGTGTACAGTAAGGCATGCCAGCTGGTTGAACTCAAGCACAAGGCACTATGGGAATTGAAGAAGCTCAATTTTGATTAGAGTGATGTCGATAATTTGAGGATGAGTTGGATGAATTTTGGATACAATCTTATGAGATTTCAACTTTGTACATGGAGAATATAAAGTTGTATCCTGACAACAAAGATTGAGAAAAAGGTGTTCGAGCCTGGTGATATGGTCCTATTATATCATAGAGACTTTGCTTTTTTCTAGGCAAGCTGAAGTCTAGGTGGTGTGGACCATTCACTGTGGTTAGAGTATTCCTGCATGGTGTGATTGAATTGAAGTAAGATGGAGAAGTCCCATTTAAGGTAAACGAGAAGCGTGTTCAACACTATACGGGAATTACTGATGATGTGAAAGTTTATGTTAATGTAAGCCTTGGCAAAGTTTGAGTAGCCTAGGAAACTAAGTTGTACCATGACGTTAAATAAAGCTCTTCATGGGAGAAAATCAATAGGCCTATTATTGAAGTCTGAGGATCCAACATAGCTGCGTTGTGCCATGACATTTAATCAAGCGCTAGTTGGGAGGCAACCCAATATATCTAGTATTCACTTTGTTTATGTTTTTACAGATTTAAATCTTGGGAAAACACCTGGAAGCTGGTAAAATTGGTAAAATTTAGACAAGTCCAAGTAAGTGGATATGCGGACCCACTTACGGGGGTCGTAAGTCACACCTATGCCAGTTAAGTGCTGTCTTAAGTGTTAGAGTGAAAATCTAAGGATTTTAAGGACTCGGTAATTGTACTTACGAACCCACTTATATGTTCGTAAGTACAACCTAGACCACGTAAGTGGAGTCATTGAAATAAGAGAAGATAGAACACTGTAGATTTAACTTGTGGAGGCACTTTCGATCACCGTAAGTACCATTTATGGGCTATAAGTGGCCCTATAAGTGGACCAAATTCTAGGGTTCAATATTTTTAAATCAGGGTCAGACCCAAATGGTTCTGACCCATCCAGTATACTCCATGTTTAAAAATCTCAAACCTGATCCATATTCCTCACTTATTAAGATTATCTAAGTTCCCACTTAAATTTAAATTCTCCACCTCCCTCTTAATCTATAAAATGAAAAAATCCCTCAAAATCATAGTACTTGCATGTATATTCATTAAAGTATGGCTAATATTCACATTGTTCTTCTTCTACTTCCAAGTCTCTTTCAAATCCAGGTAACAATTTTGCTCTAACTCTAGTAAAAACATATTCTTGATGTTTGAAGTTGTAAAATAATGCTTAATATATCTTGAATTTAATACTTCATGATGAACTATGAAATTTATGGAGCCTAAATTGGTAAAAATTAAAATTCTATAAGATCTATGTTTGAGAATACTTGTGATCATATCATACATGGAAGTAGAGTTGAATAGTATAGGGAAAGCCCTAAAATACTTGTGAAATACCTATGAACTTGAATTGGTATATGTTCTAGTGCACAAAATTGGACTTATTTCTATATACACTATGTGGGATGAAAAATTTGAGAAAAAGTTAAAGTACCCTCAGGAGGGCAGTTATACAGGTATTTACGAGCCTCTTAAGTAGCACTTATGGATCATAAGTAGCCTCGTAGGTACCATTTATGAAGCCCTAAAACTTCAAAACTTTGTCTGACACTTACGAGAGCACCAACAACCCCCGTAAGTGGCACTTATGGCTCGTTGGTGGGGTCATAGGTATCTTGCCCTGGATATTTTGATTTTTTTATTCCCTTCATCTATTTCAAGCATTAATAACCACTTTTTTAGGTATGATGACATCAAAAGTAGTACAAAATAAGGGATTTTATTCTAGGATCCAAGACGAGTCTCCTAAGCGGAGTGGTTTAGTAGAGGAGTACATAGTGAGCCTAGCTAAATAATTGATCCTGCGAATGCAAGGAGAAGTCTTCGAGATATACTGCAGCTATAGTCATCATAGCTACATTAGGTACTCAGCCCACACAGGTACTGTAGGCAGGGACCAGCCTCCATCACCTTTAATCTTTAAGAAATGACCTCCAATAAAGAATCTGCATCAGAAACCACTGCACTCTTCCCAGTTGGAGGAGGAAAAGAATAATGCAGAAGATAAGGTAGATTCCCAATTAGGGTCTAGAGATGAGGTTTAGTCTGGGATAGTTTTTGGTTCTATAGATGAGGAATATGCACCTGGTTCCTAGTCAGATAAGGTATTAGAGAATGCATCTAGTTCAGCTAGTTAGTCAACTTTAAGCCTAGTTACACCCTAGTCTGAGGAGGGTGCAACTCAGGTCCTATTGGAGAATTCATCAGCAGCAGCACAGGATGCATCGCCGGCTGTACAGGATACTCTACCCCCTATTCCACCATATGCTACCCCAGTATCTAATTCCAAACACATCTCGATCGTATCTATTGCTAAGATTTCTCTAAGATGATGGGTGGTGAGGCTGCAAAATATTTTTTAGGGAGATAGCTTTTTGACTGAGCAGGGTCATCTAAAAAGAAGTATTATAGCATAGGTAAGGATTAATTTAATGGGGATATCAAGGGAACTAGCCTTGTGGGCGTTTTACGATAGATATCAGTTTGATTGGATGACTCTTTCCCAAGGTTCATACAACCCGATGTTAGTTTGGGAGAATTTTGCTTATTATGCCTCTATGATTTATCTGATTACCCTGCCTGAGGGTAGATGGTTTTAGCAGCCATAGTTGACCTAGACTTTGGTCTAAGGATTTGGAGTAAACATTTTTAGGCAGCTATCCATCGAGTATTATTTAGGCCAGAGTATGTGGGACCCATATCAACAGTAGAGTTTGACTTCCAAATAAGACTAGCATGTGATAAGCGTGCTAGAGAGATATAGAGTACATACTGTAGATCCTAAATTAGGCTAGGTAGAGAACCACCCAGATATTTGACTTAGGAATTGATGCCCCGTGGATCGAGGGAAGGGGATAGACAAAGAAAGCAGCACTATATTTTGTGACAAAACTTTGGTGGACCGTGTATGACATAGGGTGAGTTTGACTTCGTCACACAACATACTTACATGGGATAGGGTAGAATTAGTTGCCAGCCTTATTGCTAGATATGATTATATTTTTTGGTGTTAATATAGTTGGAGATTTATGTTAGAGCATTTGATGAGACCCCTACTCTCCCTTTTCTTTAATTGGTCCAACAGTTATGTGATATGGCCAGAGTGTTTCATATTCCTGATGTGGACTATAGGATTGAGGTAACATGCATAGAAGATATTATTTTGATTAAGGATCCCATAAACTCAGTCTTTGCACAAAGAGATCAACTACCTTCTATTACTATTCTGATTCATTTTAAGGGACCTTCAATTCTGGCTGATCCTATTAAGATATTGGATAGTAGTATAGATATTGAGATTAGAAAGTAAAGAGATGAGTCTGTTACTATTGTTAGTGAGTGGGATATGACCACATCTACATCAACCTTGGTTTCTACTTTTGAGTTGGCTAGGGAATCCACTTTTGTCCCTCACCTCAGAGTTACTAGTTTGACCAATGTTCTATGTGAGTTTCTTCAGTAAATGGTTGAGAGACAGGATAAGGTCACTGCCTACCTCACTCAAATAGAATCTAACTTGACTGCACAATATGGAAAAATTTAGCCTTAGATCTGGACTACCCTTGAGACTGTTGAGGCCCTATTTAAGGCAAGGATGAGGGTAGAGATGGCATAGTATACAAGGTAACTTCAAGCTCAGATTGATACCTTTGAGGATAGGATGACTACACTATTTTTGGAGGTCTATACTCCTAATTTATCTAGATTTTAGGAAGAGATGGCAATATTATATGCCAAGTGCGATCACTAGCAAAGTGATAGGTTCTATTCATCCCTCTAGTAATTCTATCTTTCACCTAGTCATTGCCTCCACCTCCACCAATGAGATTTGATTTATTTTTTGAGGAGGATTTAGTCTCAACAGTTGGGACCAAGAGAGGTCAGGAGGCATAGTTACAAGCCTACTTGACCTTTGATCATGCCTTAAAAAGGGCCACCCACAATTCTAGGGTGTCCTAGTCTTTTAAGAAGTAGAGATGAGCTAAGATAGCAGTGAGCATGTATTCTAGTCGTACCACATCACCACTTTTATATAATAGGCCACGATATAACCCAAAAAGGGTTGAGTCTACCATAGATTCCTATAATATCCTAACTATGTCTCCATTTCCTTGTTTTATATTATAGTTATGCACTGGAGATAATGAATACTCTTTAGTTGGGGTGTACCACAACTGAGGATTTTTCTTGCCATATTTTTTTCTTGTCAACTGCAATATCACAGTAGAACTGGCATGTTTAGGTTGTTTTGTATTTGTATCATATTTTTGTGATGTTCTTTTTGTGTTTAATTAGGAGAAAAGTTGGGAACCTAAGGACAATTGACATATTCTATTGGTTTTTAAGTGTTTTTGAAAATTGATACACCTTCAAAAGTTTTTTGTAAAATATGTGATATGAATATATGTATTGCTAATCTGAATCTTGTTATGGCATAGGTATTAGAGATAAAATAATCATAGCTTAGCATTTTCATAAACCGTATAGGTAGTAGCTGGTAATACAACCCTATACCATGTGTGTGAGAGATAGTTGCCTAGTTTCCTTTGTGCATTTAATCTAGAACTTGCCCAGTTAGTCTTGCCTAGGTGAAGGGATAGTTGGTTAGGACGTGATCATAGGTTGTTTTTAAATTTAGTCCACTTTTATCCCAAATAACAATCCAAATGTGAATAAGTATACCTTGATCCCTAAATTTGAGCCTAGATTGACCCATTTTCTTGTTTTCACCTTATCACATTTCTAATTGGATTACAATGAACCAATTTTGGCCCGGGTCCCTCTTTTGACATTGTGCACCTAAACTCAGGAAAATTGCCTAAGTTGAGGGTGGTTATCATAGGAGTGCATAGTTAGAATTGGATTTGAATAAGGGTTTGAAAAGAAAGTAGGGTTGGGTGAGGTAAAAAAAGATGGAAAAAAACTAAAAAAGATAAAAAATAGAAAAAAAAAAAAGAGAGAATAAAGAAACCACACCCAACCTAAATAAGAAATAAAAAGAAAAAAAAAAGAGAAACAATAGAGGAATAAAAGAAAATTGTGGTTGAGAAGTGTACCCTAAATGGAATTATAGTGTCAAGGAGGGTGAGTTACTATTTCCCAGATGTACCATACTAACCCCCAAGTCTACAGTACAAGCCAAATAAATTTCTATAGTGATCCTCTACCAACTGTTCAAAAAAAGTAAGGTAAAGAAAATAAGGGCAAACCTATAGTTTTGTATGCACATTCATTGGAATTTCTTTTGTAAGTGTGAATGTGACATAGTCCATTGATTTTACATGTATGATATGATATTTTGAGAGATGGGACTTCTTTCTGTGAGGGTATATGGGTTATGTTACTAGCTGATTATCTGTTTAGGTAGTGTAACTTGCGTGTATGCTTGATTGTTTGTTGCCAATGTAATTCCATATCTTGATTCATTTGTTTCACATTATTATGCTACATAGATCCACACAATTGGTTTTGAAAAGCTAGAAATAGGAGAGGTGATATTTTTAGGATGAAATTGAGTTGACTGTCATAGGTACCTTAGATATCTCTTAGTTAAGCATTGAGTTGTTTTGTTATATGCTTGTTGCCTGAGGACATGAAAATATTCTAAGTTGAGGGTGTTGATGTGTCATAGTATCATGGAACTTTTAATGCTTTTAACTAGAAAATATGTAAGTACTTTGGTTCTATTTGTTAGTATTATATGTTTTTGTGTTTGTTTTACAGGAGACTAGATTTGGAGCTTTAAAAAAGAAAAAGAGTTCAAGTGTGCAGAAGATGCCTCTTCGGGCCATATGTGTAAATTATGACCACCGTTAGTGGCCATGTAATTTTTAGAAAAGAAGTTCTAAAACCTCTTAAGTATGAAGAATTTGTTTTGACAATTACAACACTAGTTATGGGGCATAAGTACCACTTACGCCCCTTGTAAGTACTATTGTAGGTTAGGATTCTGAAGCGGTTCAACTTGGCTGATACTTACGAACCACTTAGGGGTCCGTAAGTACCACTTAATACCCATAGTTGGGTCCGTAAATGGTCACTGAACCAACTTTCGTTATTCATTTTGGTTAGGATTTTTAGGATTCTTTTGATGTTTTTGTATTATTTTATGAACTCTTTACATTCACAACATTATATTAATTCTGACATTCGACTTTTGATCTTGGAATCCATTGTTCTTCATTTTTTACGGTTGATTAATAATTTGAGATCCTGGATTTTGTTCTCTAAATTATTGTAAAATTATTCATATGCTTTCTTTTAGGAATTCAATGGATTGCAACTATGAGAAGCTAAACCACCTAACTAGTATTGTGGGAACCCTAATAGAATAATGAAGTAGATTATTCATATGCTTTCTTTATGGAATTCAATGGATTGCAACTATGAGAAGCTAAACCACCTAACTAGTATTATGAAAGTACGTAGTTGTTCTTGATCAATAATATTGCATTTATTGTGATCATATTCAGTTTGATCTCCTTCTTAATGACTGCAAAAGTTAAAAACCTGCTTTTATTCGATACTTACTTCAAAAGAGAGATAGAGATTAGGAAAAAAAGATCAAAATAGTAATTTGAGGCTATCAAGCCTCATCTAATTAACTTGACATTCAAAAGGTAATAATTAATATGTGATGCAAGATAAGGGTTAGTAAGGCGCTACTATGAGACTCAAAAGGTAAAGAGTGAAATCACTAAATGCATTCACAAGACCCTTGGTGATACATATCTTATCAGATTCTGCATGCAAGGTATTCAGATAGTTTGGTGGAGCATAATAATTCTATAAATTAGGAAGTAAGGGGAACATAGTCCTAGTACGAATCTCTTATTGATTTCAACCAAAGTGACAATACTATATTTGACAGAGACCATACTATATTTGGAGGTATAAATTTGGCAACATCAACTGATTCGTGCGGTAAGAGTGGATTCAAAGATCTGGTGAGCTACCTATCTGAAGCCTTGTTCCAGCCTCTCTTTATCTTTACTTTCTTTTTAGAGACATTGGTGTATACTTAGATTTTCAATACTGTATTAGATGCTCTTTATGCTTATGATACCAGGTCTTAGGATTCAGTACAGTTCTTTTAAATATTCCAATTTTATGATTATAGCTTGACTTCATTCTAGAAGTCTTGTATTAACTTCTTTTTTCCCTAATTCATATTTCTTATGTTTTTTGATATTTTTGGCTTACCTACCAAGGCTGAGTCAGGTTAGCTGCCATCATGACCTCGATTTCTGGGTCTTGACATCATCCAACTCTACCATCACAACCATCACCATCACTACCAACTACCTCCAATCATAACTATCACCACTACTATTATTAGTCACTAGCAACAATTATCACGACCATCACCACTACAAACTTTCTTCACCATCACTAGAGAACATAAATATTTTGTAAATGCTTTTATTATATTAAATTTATTTTCTCTAATATTTAATTACTTTTTATTTTAATTGTATATATATTATGTTTAAAATAAATAAATTATGTACATTCAAAAGGTAAAATTGAAAAAGTCTTAATTATTTTGTGTTTAAATCAAGAGAAACATCTTAATTATTTATAGGCATATTCAGACTCATATATCTTAATATTCATACAAATAAATGGAACCTTGCACTATATTAGTAATATTTAACCAAGTTCCCACAGAGATTTTGTAGAGGTGCTTGGAGTCTAGATGGGTGCCCGTGGCTTACATTAGGTCGATCCCGGATGTGTACGATGATGCGAAGACTCATGTAAGGACGAAAGGAGGGGATTTAGAGCACTTTTTGGTTTTGATAGGTTTGTACTAGGGATCGAATCTTAGCCTATTTTTATTTGCATTGGTGATGGATGTTTTGACGCGATATATTAAAGGGAAGGTGCATCAGTGTATGTTATTTGTTGATGATGCTGTATTGATTGATGAAACTTTGGGATGAGTTAATGAAAAGTTGGAGCTTTAGAGGCAGAACCTTGAGTCTAAAGGATTTATGTTGAGCAGGATTAAGACGGAGTACTTGGAATGTAAGTTTAGTAATTTGTCGCATGAGGCAGACATGGTAGTGAAGCTTGATTCAAGGGAATTGGGAGATTAATGAGGATGTCACGCACCATATTGGTGGAGGGTGGTTGAAATAGAGGCTCGCTTTGAGAGTCTTGTGTGATTATAAGGTGCCTCCAAAACTCAAAGGTAAGTTCTATAGAGTGGTAGTTCGTCCGGCTATGTTTTATGAAGCGGAGTGTTTTTAAATTAAGAACTACCATATATAGAAGTTGAAGGTGGGGGAGATGAGAATGTTATGATGGATGTGTGGACTTACCAGGAGGGAAAGGGCAAGAAATTAGATTATTCAAGAGAAAATGGGAGTGGTTTCAATGAAGGACAAAATATGGAAAGTAAGTTTATAATGGTTTGAGCATGTGATATGGAGGGGCGCAGATGCTCTAATATAGAGGTATGAGAGGTTGGATAGGGATGGTTTTGCAAGGTAGATGTAGGCCTAAGAAGTATTAGAGGGAGGTAATTAGACATGACATGGAGCAGTTATAGATTACAGAGGACATAATCCTTGATAGAAAGGTATGGGGGACACAGAATAGGGTAGAGGGTTAGTTGGTAGGAGTACGTCTGTGGTGTATTTGTGATATATATGTTTTTGAATAGATATTTTTTAGTATTACCTTTTATGTGTCTTGTTTTTGCTATTATCCTTCACTATCTGTAATTATTGTATTACCCTATGGTTGCATTCTTTTATGTGTTTTGTTTGTTATATTGTTATATGTCCTGAGCTGGGGGTCTATTGGAAACAACCTCTCTACTTCATCTGAGGTAGTGGGATGGACTGCGTATACTTTACCCTCCCCATACACCACTTTATGGGAATACACTAGGTATGTTATTATTTTATTAGTTTTGTAGACTTACATGTTTCTCCTTGCAATAACAAATTTATAGTAACTATGATTCATGCCAAGGTCATCAATAATCCTCACAAAGAAGATAATTTTTATTTTTCCACAACCTAGATATATACCCTAAAAATGTACAAAGCTATCTTTCTTTGTAAACCCTGCACGTCATATTGTAATAAAAATCTCTCTTTTCTAACACTTATAATATATGAACCTCTAGGTCATTTCCTGTGTTACCATCCCTTTTTGAAGGTTAGAACTTTCTCATAGCTTTTTAATTCATTTAAGATGGGAGTGGCAGTTTCATCACGGGATAGTTTGTTTAGTTTTTAGAGACAATTCCTTGTTTTGGAGCTTTTGTTGCTAAGAAAAGGGCATAGGTCCTAAACTTCGATAAACAACCTAGGATGCCAACTCTAACGTTTCCTTTGGCTCCTGAATATAAATTTTAGGCTATGGGTAAGGTTTCTAAACTCATTTTTGGCAATTAGGTGGATTTTAGTTAAAATGACCCTTTGGGCGAGAGCCCTCTTTTAATCGAAATCTTCTCTGATAGAAATTTTAATGAAATTATTGAATCTGAATGTCAAATATGGTAGTGCAACATAATCCATTTGCATTTACGAGATTCTAAATGAATCTCAAAGGATCGATGAAAAACTCTGCACTTAGCTAAGTTTCTTGGTGCAGTATTTATTAGTGCTATCGCCTTAGCGACACCCATGCTCCTAGGCAATATTGCCTTAGCATGCTTAGGGTCATCTAAACGTTGAGGGTGTTTTGACAGTGCCATCACCTTAAAGATTCTAAGAAAAACTAGACGGTGTCACCTTAAAATGTCAAGGGTCTCCTAAGAGACATGGTATCTGGCAATGCCATTGCCGTAGCATTGCCAAGGCAGCCTAAGTGATGTTGCCTTAATGTGCCAAGGGTCGCCTAGGAAACATGGCTATCTCTGTAAGGCCTTAAATCCTATGATTTTTAAGCCACTTTTCAAGTACCAAAACACCATTAAATGCCTTGGAATCTTAGATATTGTGGGAGATTGATCATTGAGTATTGGGGGTGAGTTAGAAATGTCATTGTGTCATTACCACATCTTTATTTTTGTAAGTTCCATATAAATTCTAGTTTAATCCCATGATTTAATTTTTAGATTTTGAATATTGTTGGGGCTGATTTGAGGTTCATGTGATCTAGGATTTCACCCAAAATTTAGGACAAATTATCCTTGATCTATAAGAGATGTATTGGCAATTTTGATGTCGGGATTTCCGCAAGCTAGCCCCACATGAGATTTTTCTTTAATTTTTGACCTGGAGTATTTATATGTAATATGGGTATCAATATTCTCATCGTAATATGTGGATTATTATTTTGGTAGTGTGGCAACATTCGAAGGTTTCTTAGAAGGGAAAAGCTCTGGAGTAGTGGACTTTCTCGTGTTTACAACAGCGCCAAGGTAGGCTAGCTTACTTTCGTAATACATTGAGTTTTATTATTTTATTAGTATAGAATTATTCTATATTTGTGTGGGTATTTAAAACTTGGTTGATAATTTTAGTAATTATAGGATTATTTAGTTGATTTGACAGCTTTTTTGTGTAGATTTCAGCCTATCTCCCCTCATATTGGGTTAGATTGATACCTTATTACTTACTAACAAATTAGGATGAAATTTTAGAGCCTTAGTTTAGTTTCTAGTAGAATTTTGCCTTAGTATGGATTTTTGTAATTAGTAAGAGCCTACTTTACGTTGTGGAGATGTGAGTGCTATGATGGATGTGTGGGTTTAAAAGAAAGGATAGGATTATAAATGAGCTTATTTGTGATAAGGTGTGAGTGGATTTTGTGGAATTAAAGATACGAGAAATAAGGTTGGGATAGTTTGGGGATATGATAAAAAGAGGGACGTATGCTCTAGTATAGAGGAAGGAGAGGTTGGCTAGGGATAGATTCAGGTGAGATAGAGGTAGGACGAAGAAGTATTGAAGGAAGGTGGTTATACATGACATAGAGCAGCTTCAGATTACCAAGGACATGACCCTAAATAGGATGGTTTGGAGGATGTGAATGAGGGTAGAAGGATAGTAAGGAGGAGTGCATACTTCCTAGTAATCATAGCGGTAGTCTTCTATTACTCCCTAGCACACATATAAGTATACATGGTCATACTATTAATAAAGTGGCTCTTTTAAGTTGAATATTGATTCCACATGGACTTGGCGATTAACAACTATCCAATTTGAGCATTACTAATTTGATAGAATAAGTTCAAGTGTAACAAATTAAGAGTTGAAGTTTGGTAACAATAAACTAAATGAAATAAATAACAACGGTATAAAATTTAGATTTTAAACAATACTTGGAGAGCATCTAAGGTTGAGACTTATAGTACATTCATGCATAACCATAGTTCCTAGCCGGTGTTAGTGTTTACTGTGATTGTTCATTTACGGGGTTGATGTTATAAATTGCAAATGGTCATCCTTTAATTCATATATCCAAATAAATCTCACAACTACATTATTGAGCGGGGATGTGAGTCTTTAATTCGGGTGCATTAAACTATCTTCCTATTTCATTAACTAAGTGGGGCTTTTAGGTATATCTCTATCCTAAACACAAATCATCCTTTAAAAATTAGATTATAATGATTAAAAACATGATCCATACTTCTTACGTACTTTATTATATGCCTCAAATCCTATGGCCAATTCATTTTGGGACTTAAATTTGTTCTAAAGTTCATAACGCTTTAAAATAGTACAACAAGAATGTAAGAACAATCAAATACTTGACTGACATCTAAACCAACAATCAAACCATACTTGTAAACTTATGTTTAAATACTCAACCCAATAATGATGTTTTATATCCACTCGTAGTCTTACAAATAATCACCATATATGAGTTCATAAAGTAAAACTACAAGAAAGTAAAGTTGAAGAATAAAAACAAAGTTGAAGAATAAAAACCCTAGTTCGAGCCCCTTGCTTCTTGCTTTCTCTCAAATTCGTCTATTTGTACAAAGATGGGATAAAATTGTGACCAAGTTCTCCTTTTATATTGTTTTAGGTCTTCCATGGGCATCCCAACACTAAATATATCAATTGACAACTTTTGCCCTTACTTAAAAGGCTTAAAATTGGCTTTTGAATGCCCTGGGAGTTTCCTTACTCCCCGAGTCCTCAAACTCGCATTTTAGATCATGGAGAGCACCTAAAAGAGAGTAAAATTCATTAAGGGGTCTCCCTATATGTCTTGGTACACCCTTATCCTACCTTGGGGTGTACGCCGCAAGGGATGCTCGCCAGTGCAAGATTTCACTCCGTTTGGTTCCTATCTCGTCATGCATTTAATCAATTTTTGACACTTCTTAGGAATTTTTTGTAGTATTATAGTAGCTTTCAAAACACGAAAAATATTCTACTATAACATCAAATAACAATCATTAGTTCCTACAACACAATAGAGTTCATCAAAGTACACTTGACAAAGCATAGCTTAAGCTAGCACAACTAGTTTTTTAGTTTAAACTCTATTTTATCATTTTGATTCTTAACTTGTTCCAAAAACACCTTAAACACTCTAAATATGTTCTTTAAAACATAAATACATAATTACACCATTAATAACTCATTAATAACATTAAGAAGTCCTTGCAACTAAGCAAGACATGTATAGATAATGACACTTAGGAGTATAAATACATTATGCAAATTTATTTTGAATGTGAAAGCATGTATAGTGAATTGAAAAACTATCTTTGTAACACCTAGGATTATTTATATGTCTCTTTTATGATGTTGGATTAATTTTTAATTCTTGTTATTGGTTGGTTCAGAGTCTATAGAGATCCTACTTAATTTGAGCATGTGCCATGTGTGAGTGAGTTTTTTGTGCATTCCTTGTTACATATTGATGTCTAGAACTTATCTAGTGTGTTTTAAAAGAACTTTAAATAATTTTGATTGTAGGAGATGATATAAGTATTTCTTTGATTGACATGTTTTGTACCTTCGTTATCTGCCCTTATTACACGATTTTAGTTAGCCCCGTTGAGCCTTTAGCCTATTCCTTGGTAGCTTCAAATTCAGCATACTCCCTTTGTTTTGATTCACCATAATTTACTCCAAATATCCTAAGAACTTTTGTCTTATGATTGTGATGTTAATGAGTATAATATTGAAGGAGAAAAAAGTGAAAGTAAAGCCCCAAAATCATAGCTATTGGTGTGTTGAAAATGTTCTTATGTATTATTTGTGTAGAGTAGTATTAAGAAAATAATAAAAATGATCAAAAGTGAATCTTTTGTTGATATCAAATACTCCTTACTTAATATGCATGAACTAGCTAAAAGATATGGGGCAAAACAAAAGAGAGGTAGGAAGAATAAAGTGGTGAAAAATTAGTTGTTTGGAGAAGAGTATAATTTTAAGTGTGAAGTATTAAATTGCTTAGGGAGGATAGTCACTATTATAGTTCATATCCATCACTTAGCCAACATTATAAACCTTAAAGTCCTACTTGATCGTGAGCCTAAATATTTTGATATTAGTGGAGTACTACACTCAGGGAAAGCTTATGTTTCATCTTATATTACATGTGAATTTTTTGTGAGAGAGAGAAATTTGATTCTTACGCCTTTTCCTATGATAAATTGCCTATTTGTGAGTGAATGTAGCTGACTCTCTTATGGTGAAGGCACATGTTTGAAGATAGTTAGGTGATTTATATGATCTATTTTCTAAGTAATATGCATGATTTTTTCAACTTGTTTGAGTCAATTATTGAGGTTACAAAATTTTGAAGTAGTGTCCATGAGTTTTCCATTTGTAATATGACATGCTTAATGTGGTACTTTCTATTTATGTAGTTGTTGTAGCTCTAGCTTTAGTGTATTAGTTATATTAGTGATTAAGAGTGTTTTCCTTGATTATTCTTGATGTTAAATAGTTGTTTGAGGGTGAACAACACTTTAAGTATGGTTGATGATCTTAGGCGTATTTATACCCCTAAGTGTCAATGTCTATGTGTGTTTAGCTTAGTGTTGAGAACTTCTTAATGTTCGTAATAAGTTATTAATGGTGTAATTGTGTATTTGTGTATTGAATAACATTTTTATAGTGTTTAAGGTTCTTTTAAAACAAGTTAAGAATCAAAAAGATCAAATAGTGTTTAGACGAGAAAACTAGTTGTGCTAGCTTGAGTTAAACTAGGTTCTAGTGTACTTTGATGAACTTTGTTATGTTGTATAAAATAATATTTGTTATTCGATGTTTTATAAGACCATTTGAGTTGTTTTTTAAGCAAATATAATCCTACAAATAATTTTCTATCATTGCTTTGGTCTCCACATCCCTCTTTTGAAGATGATATGAATTCCTAAAGTTCACCCAAAACCCTTCTTTCGAAGTTGGCCTTGAACTTTCTAGATAGTGGAGCTTTCACTCATCAAACCCATATGGGTATTTGGGCCTTTCACCCATCAAATCCAAACCAAAGTAGAATAGCAATCACAAAACCCATAAACATAAATTACCAAATAGATGCTAGCACCAACAACCCACACACACTTTAACCCCTATTCACACATGACCCCAAGAGGGAGATTTAGCTACACATAAGATCAATAAGCATTGATATACCCATCATATCAATTGCTATGAATTTTTGAAGAATTAAGTGAAAGTTACTTCAAACTTGGCTCTCCCGCAATATCAACAATGGAAGTGAGCAAATCTTCCACTTAGAAGGTCTCTAATGTATTCTTCACCCAAAATTTATACAATATTTTCTTCTCCTAAAATTGAGGCTATGAACTAGAAAAAGATAAACCTCAAAATTGGGAAAGATGGATTTTTTTATAATGATAAGGTTTGAGTCATTTTTGTCAAATTGGGATCAGCACGTGTAATTACAGTTTTGCCCTTGGGCTGAACTCCACCGATAGGCCGCGATCACGTAGGTTTGGCTATGACCGTGGCTACGCGACAGCAAATAACATCAATGATCACAATTGGAAGACTTTTTATTGACCGCCACGGTTGCAGTCAGCGGACCGCGAACGCGGTACCTGAGGCCATGCTGCTACAAGTCTTCATCTGCACTTTCTTGCTCCCTTTTTGATCATTTTGAGCTCCAATCCACATCTCTTTAACTCTATTCCTGCAAAGAGAGTATATTAGTGAATTGACTCACGAATATGTCTCATTTATTCATTCATATCCAGGCAATGTTCCCAAATAATAAGTGTGAATGAGTGGTACAATCACTACTCATCAACACCCCAACTGAAAGTTATTGCTTGTCCTCAAGCAACACTATCTCTTTTCATGAGACACAATCATTTATGCCCAAACTTCATGCCTTAAAGATCACAATGACTTTAACTTTAATCGTAACCACAAATAGCTCATTGGACATGGGCTAAGCTAACTTCGCAACACCCCTTCTTATAAAATGCTAAAACCAAGGCTACATAGGACTTTAAAGAGAGACCGAGCAACAAAAACCAATACGCTAGAAGTGACTCACTTTTGACCATAACTAATGTATACTCCATTTTTCTCATTTCTAGAAGGTGATAAAATTACCCACCTCAACTTGTTTCACATGTCGCTCTCTCAAGAAAGAGAATTCCTCACATTAGGCTACAAAATATGCAACAAGGAATTTTAAGTGCACAAACTCTCTCTCATTCACACAAAAGAAATCTTAATGCAACAAGTGTTTTACCATAGGCTTGCACCTATTTTCAATCACCACTACAAAGAAAGTAAATGGTTAGAGATCTCAAAGGTCTTTCTAAGCTTATAATTTAGGTTTGGGTTAAGGTAGGATATTGTTTGGGAACAATATGGCTACTTCCTTTCTTGAACGTCAACATCACTCTTTTTAATCTTCCTTTTTGACTATTTTCCACTCTTTTTGTTTTCTCTATTTTCGCTTGCCTTCAATTCGCTTTCTTTGTTCACCACTTTTCTTTTATCTCTTTTTCTTGAACCTTTCATTAAATTCTATCCTTTATTGGAACCTTTCTTTTTATCTACATTTATTTTCATCAGTTAGGAACCTTGGGATTCTATTAATACTTCGTGGCCTTAAATATCCTTTTATCAACTTTACCAGCCCCAAACTTAGGTTTTAGCCTCAAGTTGTATTTTTAAGTTCAAGGAGGGTATGGTTCAAAAGAGGGATAAAAAGAATGGGACACGGCTAGTGATGAGTTTACCAAAGAAAGGTCCATAGGCTCAAAGTGGGTAACTAGGGATTACAATTATGCATGGGTAGCCTTTTTAGGCTAGAGTTGGTTCCAAAATCACAAAGATAGCCTAAGATTATTTATCCATCCACATACAATCAAAATTAGCTTTGAGAGACTGACGGGGCATGTTCTAGATAACACAAGTGTATAGAAGATGAATATTAAAATTGAGCCACATGTGGCATGCAAAACTCGCCAAGGAGGCTTAATTGCCCCTCCCGTGAGAGACTAAATTGGAGTATCTATCATTATGTTTAAGTCAAAGCTTATGGATTCATAAAATGAGAAGAAGTTTTTTGTTACAAAGTTGCTCACATCCATGCCCTTGATTTTCAAAAAGTTTTGGACGGAGGGGTTTATTTATTTAGCATTTTCTGCTCACACAATTTGCTAAACTATGGCTACAACCAAAACCTCAGTCACACATTTAGGCTCAAAACGGGCAAACTTCCTATATAGCTACTCAGACTTGGCCAATAGTGTACACAATGACCCCAAATTTACAACATACAATGCCACATGTACTCAGACTTCCCTTGCATTCATGATACTTATGCCACGGGTACTCAAAATTCCCCTGCCCCTATGCCTCAAACCCAAACACGATGCTTTACCCTTAAGAATGTTGTCACTCGATCTATCATAGGGAAAATTTCACCATGCATCATCGCTAAAAATATAATTAAAGTAAAAGAAAAACAAAAAACTAAAATTCATATGATAATCCATAAAATGTGGCCACTATCAGAGCACCCAAAAAAAATAAAAACAATATCCAAAGTGTCATCCAAATCTCTACACAAAGACATCCAGGCAATACAAATGCAGGGACAGGTACCCCCAACTGAAAACTGGCAGTACCCCCACTGCCTAGTTAACAAGATAAGAGTAAGGGATGCTTCCAGAATCAGCTTCATCATCTCCTGTATACCCTACATTATCTCCCCCATCATCTATACCAGAACTCTCAGCAGGGACTCCATCATCACTCTCGCTTCTCGATGAACATAGATGTTCTTTAGGTTTGAGCACCTTGAAGATGCCCTTTACCCCTCTCCACATCTTGGTAAAGAATTTTCCTCTCTTCTTTTTCCTCTTCAACATCTTTTCCATAACTCCCGGAGGTTCTTTTGTGATATTTCCAAAGCTGAATATGCTCTTTCCAATTTGGCAACCCTGACACCTTGATTTTTCAGCTCCTTCTAATATATTTTATAGTTAGGCTGAGCCACATATGAATGACGAGTAGTAAATAATTCTCCTAGCCCCTAGGGTAGCCCTGGAGCATGTACCCTAAGAATAGAAAGTTTGTCAAAGAATTTTGGGAACTTCCCTGGGACTCTATCCATAGAGATACTCCTTTCTGAGAATAGCTTGGACCTTAGGAATTCATTGTAACACAGGTTGTGGCCTTCCAGGGACATGGGTATGATATTTTCTGAGTCTCCTATTTTGTAGCTGAGCACCTGTCTGGACATACTTCAAACTATTTTTAATATTTACAAGGCAAAACTTATGCTAGATTAGCAGGAAAAGCACTTGTGGCAATGCCATAAGAGATTCAGGGGTGAAAAATAAGTGGGAAAATTTTTGAATTTCTGCATACAATAGTCCTCAGGTGTAGCAAACGCAGAGCATTAACTGCGATTACGCTTCAGCAATTGGGTCATTAGGACTGCAATCGCGACACCCGAGACCATCATCAGCAGTTCTGCCCTGCTTAATATACGCACAGCTAACACCAACTTTTTCTTCCAACAAGGCACATAATCATCATGATAATATAAAGTAAGCCCAGCTAGCATGATTTTAGTTACCTCACCAAACATGAAGGAGTTCACCTTAAATTTTTTCGGGCATTAAATGAAGACATAATATGTGTGTCTGTTTCAACTATGTTAGGTTAAAATATAGGTACTCTAGACTTCCCCAAACGTCATATAAACATCCTATAACTGCTAACCACTACAATAAATACAAACAAGCACAATTTTGACATTGTAAAAACTAATTTATGCTAGTTTTCAATCTACATGTCCTAGACCTCTAATGAAAATAAAAGTGAGAGAGCTTGAGACTACATACTGGATAAATGATGCAAAAGGGCTGAGATGAAATCTTTGATACTTTACACAATGCCAATAGATATGAGAGTATTAAGAGAATTTTAAGAATGAATACATGGGAAAGATAACGGTTAGATGGGCACTTAAACTGGTATGACCGCGATAGCGGTCGTTGTTTTGCAATTATGAACTCGTGGAATCCACGCTCGTGTTGACATGGACCTCGATTGCGGTAATCGAGGCCAAAATCTAGGCCTCTGTACTTAGTTGTTTAGGCTAACATTCCACTTTTCCAACTCTTTTTTTCATGGATCATGCTCAAACAAATACAAAAGTAAAATCTACTCTCTTATTCATGAATAAAAGGATATGTGCTACTTTTCGTGGTGTGATGGGTTACCTCCCATCAAGCACTTAGTATAACATTATAGCAAGACTCCTTCACTCCTGCCCATTGTGTCTCTACGTAGAAAATTTTAATCTCCATCCAAGCTTTCATTCAACATGCAATGAGCAGCAGAGGGATAAAAAATTCAGATCTTCCAAGATAAAACTTGGAAGCGGTGGTAAAAAGGTAGGAAATCTTCGATCTCGCCATTTATAAGAATTAAAGCTTCTACCCAACTTCAAATCAAACTTCTTTTGCTCCTTAGGTAAAAGTAATAACGTTAATAGTTCATTCATTGTACATCAAAAATTGAGCATCTTAGCCTTTGATGGATAGGGTTCTATGTGCTCCTTCAGAATGACCAATTCAAAAATATAAGAGTTGGACTCCACCTCCCCACAATCCTTCATTTGGTCAAAGGGATGGATCCTTATCACATCCTCTATACCTAATATTGAAAAGTGTGTTGAATGAGGTTCAACACCTAACTTTGGGTTAGCTTTCTCCAAAGCATTGTCACCCCAAAATGAACTAGAGTCGATATAAGAGTTTGCATTTATTCTTCTTTTGACTCTAGTATCTTTTCTTTTATTTTGGCCTTCCTTCCTTATACGATTCAGATTGTTGGGAAGTCACCAAGGATTCTTTGCTACCAAGCTCATTATCATAGTTTGGTTTCTCTTCTTGACATTCGTCCTCTTGGATAATGGGCATGGAAATAATGTTTGCAAGATTTTATTCTTCACCCATTACCTCTTTCTTGATACTTGTCCATTCTTGATGTATGTGATCTAGGCCCTCCTCCGCTCTTCCATTCGATACAAAATGGCTTGTAACCTTGGGTCAGAGCTATTGGACTCGGTATCTTGCTTTTCCTTCCTCTCTTCATCATACCTATCAAACTTATAAGAAGGACTAGCAACTCGGTTATTATAATGAGGGAATGGGGCACATGGACAATCACTCTAATGTCCATCTCGACCACTATATAAAGAGCACCTATACTCCCTATAGGATTGAGATGGTGAATCCATCTCTCTCTGGGGAGCATAGTCATAATCGCTCATGAAATTTGGTACGTCGTGATATGGATATCAATCGTCAAGAGCGGATTAGTCAGAACATGCCATAGAAAAAGAAAGACAAAATAAACTCTACCTACAAAATAAAATAACAAACAAATATATACAAGCTTGAATTTTAGCAAGTAACTAACATTCCAAACTTACTTAATACGCCAAATTGTTCCTAAGAAACGATGCCATTTTTGATAATGCTCAACTTAAACGTTAATTTAAGTGCAAGGAGATCATTCTTAATATATTTACCCAACTTTGGAGTTAGGGTCGAACTCACAAGGAACAATGTGAGTAGCGATCAAACTAATTCAAAATGATAGATACAAATAAATTCAAACAAAATGGTACAAAAAGATAAAATGGGGGATATGGGTCCCACACTTATATTTCTTTTTGTTTTTTTCTAGTATAAATTCGGGGCTACAAATAATTAGAGTTTTAGTAATTAAGCACGGCTCTTGGGATTATGCATTACTAAGGGAGTGACATGTGGGTGTTAAGCATCAACATCAATTTAGTAACTCAAATATGGGTAGGCTTGGTTATAGATTTTGATACTAGTCTTTCAACAAAACACCAAACTTTCACCCATTGATTCTTTGGAATACCTAATAGGTGTGTTCAACTATTGGTAACCACAACCTCCATCTAGGCATCCCTATTTCTAGGATGATACCCATGGCATATTTAACCTCACATTCACTCTTATATCTAAGATAGTGAAAATTTAGCAAACTACACACGTAATTGTCTATCATTGATTTGGTCTCCACATGCCTCTTTTGAGGATGATACGAATTCCTAAAGTTCACCCAAAACCCTTTTTTTGATGATGTCCTTGAACTTTTTAGAGTGTGGAGCTTTCACTCATCAAACCCATATGGGTATTTGGGCCTTTCACCCATCAAATCCCAACCAAAGTAGCATAGTAATGACAAAACCCATAAACATGAATTACCAAATAGATGCTAACACCAACAATCCACACACACTTTAACCCCTATTCACACATAACCCCAAGAGAGAGATTTATCTACACATAAGATAAATAAGCATAGATATACCCATAATCTCCATGGATATGAATTGTTGAAGAATTAAGCGAAATTTACTTCAAACTTGGATTTCCCACAACAACAATGGAAGTGAGAAAATCTTCCACTTAGAAATTCTCCAATGTGTTGTTCACCCAAAATTTATACAATATTTTCTTCTCCAAAAAGTAAGGCTATGAACTACAAAAAGCTAAACCTCAAAATTAGGGAAGGCTATGAACTACAAAAAGCCACCATTCGGCCCTTTCTTTTTTTTATTCGGGATCTAATTATTCTTATATATCTTCTTATTATGCACCACGATTGGAGTTGTATTGTGACTTATTACCTATGTCATTACGCATATCTACTCCCGTGGGTGATTCTTTTGTAGTTGATTAAGTTTTTAGATCATGTGTTGTGACTATTAGAGATGTTGATACTTATGCAGATCTTATTATTTTTTATATGGTGGATTCTTATGTGATTCTGGGTATGGACTGGTTATTCTACTATCATGCAGCCATTGATTATTTTCTAACACCTTTACCTTATCCATACTCTACATGCCCCAAATAGTGTGGTTGGGAGCGATTAGTCATGAGCCAACGGGGATTCTTTTCTATATATGTGCTAGGAGGCTTATTTGGAGGGGTTGCGAGCCTCATCTCACTTATATTTATGATACTAATGTGAAGAGTCTGTCGCTTGGCTCTGTTCCTATTGTTTGTGAGTTTTCTGATGTGTTCCCTACTGACCTACCCGGTATTCCCCCCATCTGTGAGATTGAGTTTGCTATTAAACTCAAACCTGGAACCCAACCTATTTCTACCGAACCTTACCACATGGCTCCTACCGATCTTAAGGAGTTGAACTATCTACTTCAGGATCTTCTTTGGTAATGGTTTTATTAGACCGGGTGTATCCCCTTAGGGATCTCCTGTATTGTTTATCAAGAAGAAAGATGGATTCATGCGTATGCATATTGATTATAAGCATCTTAATAAGGTGACCCAACTCGACCTGGGGCCTTGTCATTATGGGTATCCCAAGTCTGACCTGGACCGGGGGTCGCCCCCATTACTCAACCCAATCTCCAGTCGTCTGCCCTGAGTTGGCTGAATTTCGAGCATATTATAAGATAGAGAATTTATTTAGTTATAAACTTTGGGATACTTTCATAACCGAGACCGACCCAACAGAGTACAACTGCCCGAACTTAATCCAAACCGTACAAAACCATACCAAGCCAAACCGTAAACCAAAACCAAAACAATAACCAAACCAAGTTCCATTACATAACATAAAAGGATGGAACAGTGACAAATTTCGTCCAAGGATGTCATCCCCAATACCAATGCCAATACTAAAGATGACACCAATACTGAACCTGCTCATTCCAACCCATAGTAGTTCCACAAAATCCTCTAACCAAAGAATAAAGAAAATCTGATTAGGACATGCCCCTACCATATACAAACGAATATCTATAAATAAACTGAAGTGTAAAATAACATCCATGAAATAGAGCCTTTCAAAAAGATGGAAGCACAACACTTCAATCCAAAAACTGACCCTAAATATTCGGATTTAGCCGATTCCTACATCGCGTAGGGATACAGCGCCTGAAGATGGATAAACGGGTGAATGCTAGCTTAAACTAAGGATAAGGATAAGATAATACCATTTAATAAAACCAAGTAAGCCATCTGTATGCAAATAACCCATACACACACATATATATATATTTATAATAATGGTGGGGAAAGGGAACCGGGTTTAGCATGCATTCAAAACCGTTAACCTGGGTATATGAATCTGAACCATCCTAAAACCACCCACGAGCGATATGGGACTAGTTTAACCCCCTGAATGGGACCCGATGTGTGTAGCCACATGAATTGGAGATACCATAAGATTCGAGGATTCCGATGTACCCTTCACGCTCAATGATACAAATTTATAGTATACCTAGAGGATTCTCATGTACCTCATGAGTATCATAAAAGGGTCGTTATTCCTTACCCCTCTTGTCGGGAAACATGAGTTTCCAGTGTTCATTCACTGAACTCCTAGCTTCACAGTTAGCTATCACACCTCACTATTATTGCCCAAATAAAACCATTTCTATCCAACCAAACCATTATTATTAACCAAGGCTATTAGTAGTGGTATCGTCATACCGACTATAATTTGCAAGTATTGTCCTTAGCCAAATCTTTTAGTGGTCAAGGGATTCCCATGTATCCATATACCCCATTATCCAGTTAACTTGGGGGATTCCAATGTACCCCTAATGTACTCATTTCCATAATAACTTGGGGGATTCCCTTGTACCCCTCAAGTATGTTTATTAAGCCAAACCATTACAAAACCATTTAAACCATTTAGGGTTCCATTACCAAGTTTAAACCATGCAAAAGGTCCATTGAAAACCCAATATTATTGTGAAAACATTGTTATAGGCATTTTATCAAACACATTGGGGGCATAGTATTTCCAAAACCAAAACCAATTACCAAACAACTATTTCCATGCAACCAATTGTCCAAAACCACCATTAATGCATATAAAATAATAATTAAAATATGGGGAAACCATTACCAAACATTTATAACCAAAACCCCGAAATCATATTTGAAAACCCAAAATCAATCATTATTTAAATCATGAAAATATTGTATAAAATGTGTGCCTTTAGCTGGAACTAACAACTATAGAAGAGAACATGCCTTAAACCAAGATGATGATGGACAGAAATCCCCAAGACAAGCCCCAATTCACTCCTTAAGATGAAACCTTAGATTCCTTTGCCCAAGAACTTTAGAGAGGATTTAAGAGTGTTTTCTAAGTGTTTAAGAACAGAATAGTAGGGCAAATAACCTCCCAAGTGCAATATAAGCCGTGGGACCTTGTTAGGATAAGTGGGGAAATGTCTAGATTTCGCTCACTTAAATTGCACTTAATTCCCATCATAGGGTACGACTAGACCTTACAAGTCGTACCCATTCTGTTTGAGTGGTACCTACCTCTCGTACCCTAGGATTTTTTCTTTTGACCTAACACTATTCAAGGTACGACACACCCAAATTGAAGTTGTATCAGTGTGTATGACTAGTATCCTTAAATCGTACCCCTGGAAGAATAGAATCCCAGGAGGTTTGAATATCGTCCACTATACAAGTCCTGGGTAAAACTCGTACCTTGTCTTTCAGCTCACGGTGAGCCACTTGTACTCAGATCCAACCTTAGTTAGGAAGTTCAAGGTTAAGTAAAGCAGCCAAACAACCTGTCCCCACCTATACGACTCATAACACCTAAGTCATACCCATTCCAGTAACTAAATCCATCCCACCAATCGACACTGGTCATCATACGGCTGTACCATACCACACGTACCTAAGTGTATGACTCATTCCCTAAGTGGTATCTTTCCTAGAGACCAAAAATCATGGAAATTTTCTAAGGTTCAAAAACAAGGATGTTTCAGTCCCCCATACTAGGAACATTTGTCCCCGAATGACGGACAAGGTATGGGTAACCACACATATGAGCCATTTGCATTATCAAATATATTTCCAATCTTTAACAAAGTTTGAAAACAAAGATGCAAAGATATTAATATTTCCTTTAACAATCTCAAAAAATAAAGATGTGTTGAAGAACACATACTTTTCGCACGAATCCCAGGAGAAGAAAATAGATGAGGATACTTGGATATCATGTCCTTTTCCGCTTCCAATGTAGCTTCTTCCATCTTATGGTTCAGCCATAGAACCTTAACCGAAGCCACATCCTTGGTTTGTAACTGATGAACC
This sequence comes from Capsicum annuum, assembly GCF_002878395.1. NCBI lineage: Eukaryota > Viridiplantae > Streptophyta > Magnoliopsida > Solanales > Solanaceae > Capsicum > Capsicum annuum. Next base: position 148,778,076 of record NC_061115.1, on the reverse strand, counting down.
TGCCTATCCAAGATCTTAATCGAAGACTCTTCATAAGATAGAGAACCCGAGATGCCCAACCCTTCTAAAGGAACAATCAATGAAAGATCACCAATGTACTTCCTTAACATGGAAACATGAAATACCGGATAAATGGAGATAAAACTAGAAGGCAACTTCAATTCATAATCAAAATTACCAACCCTCTGCAAAATCACATAAGGACCAACAAACGGGGACTAAGCTTCCCCTTCTCACCAAACCACTTTACTCCCTTCATGGAAGATACCTTTAAGAATAACATGTCCCCAACCTCAAATTCCAAGTCTCTACGTCTTACATCCGCATAGGACTTTTGGAGACTGTGGTTAGCTTTAAGCCTATACCAAATTACCTTCACCTTTTCTAAAGCCTAATAGATAAAATCCGAATCGAACATATCCGGCTTACTAAGCTCAAACCAACCAATAAGAGATCTACACCTTATACCATACAATGTCTCAAAAGGGGCCATTTCAATGCTAGAATGATATTTATTATTGTAACCAAACTCTACCAAAGGTAGATGCTCAACCAAATTGCTACCATAATCAATTAAACTTGCCCAAAGTATATCCTCCAATGTCTGAATAGTCCTTTTTACTTGTCCATCCATCACGATCAGAGATAATAAAAAAAGGTAACCCATACAGCTTCACAATTTTCTGAAGATAAAATCCTGCATAATCCTCAGTCAAAAAGTTAGTCCTCACTAGCAAAAAGTGAGCAGACTTTGTTATCCAATCTACGATTACCCAAATCGAATCAAATTAGTTCTGAGATTGAGGAAGACTGGTAAAAAATTCCATATTGATTACCTCATATTTCAATTCAGGCAAATCAATTTCTTGATTCAACCCACCAGGTCTCATGTGCTCAACTTTAACCTGTTGACACAGCATGCACTTGGCCACAAAATCAGCCATATCCCTCTTTATACCATTCCACCAATACATCTTCTTCAGATCATGATATATTTTTTTTGAGTTGGGATATACAACATAGCACAAATCATATGCCTCAGCCAAGATTCTTTGTCGCAACTTATCAACATCAGTAAGGCATAACCTCCCTTGGTACCATAAAGTACTGCCACCACTGATCTCTAATGTCATTACCTTCTGCATACCCATACTATTTTTTATTTTTATGTTGATAGGATCTAGCTCTTATTTCTCCTTAATCACTGTAACAAGAGACGATCAAACCACTTCCTCTACCATCACACCACCACCCTTGGAGACCAAGAAACGAACTCCAAGATTAGCTAGGCGGTCAATATACTTCACCAATTTCCATTTCTCCTTATCTACATGATCCAAACTCCCCATGGATAACCTATTAAGAGCATCAACAACCATGTTAGATTTAGCTGGGTGATAGTGAAGACTCATATCATAGTCTTTAAAAAGCTTCAACCATCACATCTACCTAAGATTTAGCTCCTTCTGAGTGAACACATATTGTAGACTTTTATGATTAAAAAAGATCTCTACGTAAAATCCATACAAAAAATACCATAAGATTTTCAAAGAAAAAAACACCGCCAATAACTCCAAATAATGAGTAGGATAATTCCTCTCAAGAACCTTTAACTGCCTAAAAGCATAGGCAATCACTTTCCCATGCTGCATCAAGACACAATCGAGTCCTACTCAAGATGAATCACAATAAAACACAAACCTCTTCATATCTTCTGGCAAGACCAAAATCAGAGCCAAAGTTAGATTATCCTTAAGCTTCTTAAAACTCCCTTCACAGGCTTTCGACCAAGAAAATTTGACCTTCTTCTGAGTTAATTTAGTCAAAAGAGCAACAATCGTCAAAATTTTTTCCACAAACCACCGATAATACCCAGCAAAACCTAAGAAGCTCCGAATGTCCATTGGAGTCATGGGTCTAGGCCACCTTTTAACCACTGCGACCTTCTGAGGATCCACCATGATCCCCTTACTAAAAATAATATGACCTAAGAAAGTTACAGTATTCAACCAAAACTCATAATTGGAGAACTTCGCATACAACTATTGTTTTTTCAAGGTCTGCAACACCACATGGAGGTGATTCGCATGATCCACCTCACTTTTGAAATACATCAAGATGTCATAAATGAACACAATAATAAAGAGATGCAAAAACTGCCTAAAAACCCCATTCATCAAATCCATAAATATTGTTGGAACATTAGTCAAACCAAACGACATAACCAAGATTTCAAAGTTCCCATACCGAGTATGAAAAGTTGACTTAGAGATATCCTCCTCCCTAATCTTACGCTGATGATACCTTGGCTTAAGATCTATGCTAGAGTAGAACTTGTCACCTTGCAACTGATCAAATAAGTCATCTATCCTTGGGATAGGATACTTGTTTTTACTATTACTTTATTCATCTATTGATAGTCGATGCACATACGAAGGGAATCATTCTTCTTGCACACAAAAAACACCAGTGTACCCTAAGGGGATACACTAAGATGAATAAACCCCTTAGCTAGAAGATCCGTAAGTTGCTCCCTGAGTTCTGTCAACTCAGCTGGAGCCATTCTATAAGGAAGAATAGATATTGGATAAGTGTCCCAAACCAAATTAATACCAAACTTTATTTCACTATCGGGAGGAACATAAGGAAGATCATTTGGAAAGACCTCAGGAAACTCATTTACTACTGAAATTGAATGTAGAGAAGGAACTTTTGAGTTAGAATCTTTAACTCAAACCAATTAATAGAGACAATCTTTAGAGATTAACCTACGAGCTATATGATAAGAAATAAACCTCCCCCTAGGAGCTAGGGAACCACCCTTTATTGCTATAACCAGTTCACGAATCTAAAGACAACCTTATAGGCCCGACAATCCAAGGATATGTAATAAGAGTGTAACCAATCCATTCCCAGAATAACATCAAAATCCACCATATCTAATTCAAACAGATCTACCAAGCTCTGCCTACCACCTACAGATACCACATACCCCCTATAGACTCTTTTAGAAATAATTGAGACACCTACCAGGGTAGAAACAGAAAAAGGATCCAAAATAAATTCTAAATCAAAACAAAAACACATGGCCACATATGGGGTCACATAGAAAATAGTGGACCCTGAATAAAATAGACAATACATGTCACGAGAAAAGAGTTGTAACGTACTAGTAATGACATTAGGCGATGCCTCAAATTCCAGTCAAGATACAAGAGCATACAACCTAATTTGGCTAGTGTTGGTACCATAAGAAGAGGCAACAAAGAAGCCACACCACTAGGTGCAGGAGTAGAAGACAAAGCAACCATAGTTATGATCACTCCCGATGCACCCTTTTTGATTGGACAATTTTTGAGTATGTGGCCTGATTGACCATATTTAGAATAGTTATCTCTTTATTCATCACAAAATCCCCAATGAAGATGGCAATAAAACCAGCAAGGAGGGCATAAAGAACCTGACTGACCCCTACTCTCCTTAGATTGGGCACCTTATGCCCAAAAATTATCACCACCTTATGGATGCCTATCACTCTTCTGCCTTGGGTATGGAGCACTAGTAGTAGAGAAGGAACCAAAACTCCCTCACGTCATCCTCGGCTATTTACCTCTATCTCAACCACCCTACTGCTGAGCAACTCCCTACTTAGAGAATCTACTCCTGTTACCCTTCCTTTCCCCAAACTCTGCCTGTTTTCTCTTTTCTTCCTCCACCTGTTATATGTGGACTACAAACCTCAAAATATCCTTATACTTGATCAGCAAAGCAGTCTTTATTTCAAGGATCAGATCTCAAGAAAGCCCAAAAGTGAACTTTCTCATTCTCGCCCTCATGTCAGCTACCAAATCAAGAGCATAACTTGACAGTTGATGAAACATCAAGGCATACTCGTTGACAAATATTTTTCCTTGCTTGAGATTCACAAACTCCTGCATCTTTACTTCCCTCAACTCCTGAGGAAATAAACTATCTAGAAAAGTATTAGAAAAAGCATCCCATAAGGAAAACTCCTCCACATCACCTCTATCCCTATACCACTCTTCATAATATTGGTACACAACATTCCTAATCTGATAAGCTATAAAATTTATCCCTTTCATATTAATGGCCTGCATCACCCTGAATATCTTCTCCATTTCATCAAGAAAGCCTGAGGATCTTTCTTCACCTTTACACTAGTAAAAATAGAAGGATTTAGCTTTATGAACTGGCCAACCCTTATGGCCTCAGTAAATAAAACACCAGATGTATCTGGCTCAGCCTGAGAAGCAATCAACTAAGCAATAGCATGAATTGACTGTCAAAATTCTGCATTAGTCACCTCACCTTGAGGCGGACTAGTAGCAACCGGAGAAACTCGAGAACAATTAGGGATAGGATCCTAAGAATGAGTATGAACTCCAGGTTTAGGACATACCCCATCAACATCATTCACAGATAGGATAATAGAATTTTCTTATTTTTTAGATCATCGAGGCATGGTCTAAAAAGAGAACAAACAAGGATTATAGGAAATTCCAGGACTTAGACTCCACTCTTTAAAACAAAATTCCAAGAAAGTGAAACATTACTAAATGCCCTATAGCCTCTCTCTTATGAGTGTAGTGCACTACACACCCCTAAAAGTGACTCTACCAGACATGGCTTTGTGGACTCCTAATTGACCATGAGCCTAAAGCTCCGATACCAACTTGACACGACCTGACCTAAGGCCTTATCGTAATGGAAATCCCAAGTCTGACTCAAAGTGGGGGATACCCCCATTACCCAATCCAACCTCCCGCCACCTGCCCTAATTTCGCTAAATTTCGAGCATGTAACAAGATAACATTTTATTTAGTTCTAAACTATGGGATAGTTCTATAACCAAGACTGACCTAACCAAGTCCAATATCCTGAACCTAATCCAAATAGTACCAAACCATTCCAAGCTTAATCGTAAACCAAAACCAAAACAATAACCAAACCAAATTCCATTACATGACATAAAAAGATGGAACAATGAGAATTTTGTCCAAAGGTGTCATCCCCAATACTAATGTCAATACTAAGGTTGACACCAATATCGATCCCGCCTATGCCAATCCATATTAGTTCAATAAAAAGTCTCTAACCAAAGAATACAAAAATCCTATTGGGACATGCCCCCAACCATATTCAAAATAAATATCTATAAATAAACTAAAGTATAAATAACATCCATGAAATAGAGCCTTCTAAAAAGATGAAAGATCACCACTTCAATCCAAAAGCTGACCCCGAATGTCCGGATGCTAAGCAGGAGGAGTAGAATGGTCGGTTCCTGCATTATGTAGGGATACAACGCCCAAAGATGGGGTTAGCGAGTGAACGCAAGAATGAATTCAAGATAAGGATCAAATAATATAATTTAATAAAACCAAGTAAACCATCCATATATATATATATATATATATATATATATATATATATATATAACCATGCTAGGGAAAGGGAATCAGGTTTAGCAAGACATTGAAACCATTAATCTAGGTATGTGAAGCTTAACCATCCTAAAACTACCTACAGGCTATATGGGTCTAGTGTAACCCCTTGAATAGGTCTTGATGCATGTAGCCGTATGAACTAAAGATATCACAAGAGTCGGGGATTCCCATATAGCCGTACGAACTAAAGATATCACAAGAGTCGGGGATTCCCATGTACCCTTCACCCTCCATGATACATATGTAAAGTGTACCTAGAGGATTCCCGTGTATGTCATGAGTATCATAAAAAGGTCATAATTCCTTACCCATTATGTTGGCAAACATGAGCTTCCAGTGTTTGTTCATTGAAATCCTACCTTTATGGTTAGCTATCACACCCTACCATTATTACCTAATTAAACTATTTCCATCCAACTAAACCATTGTTATTAACCAAGGCTATTAGTAGTTGTATAGTCATATCGACTATAACTTATAAGTATTGTACTTAGCCAAACCTTATAGTGGTCAAGGGATTCCCATGTACCCATAACCTCGTTATCCAATTAACATGGGGGGTTCCCATGTACCCCTCATTTCTAACAGAAATGAAAAGATAAACTACTGAAATAACTGAAATAAATAACTATGTCCTCGATAGATGAGGACTCACCATGACTAATGCTGAGGATATTCAGATATGTCTAAGCGTCCGAACTTATGATATAAGACATCATAGCATAAAGAAAATGTATGTGATTAGTACTTTAAATATACTAGTATGCTAGATGAGGTTAGGTTGATATGCATAAGATTATGTGCATGAGATAATTACTAAATGAATAGCAGGGGATGAATGAGTTTAATTACATGAAAGCTGCAAAATATGAGAATGCATGACCAAGCATATAACCTAATTCTAAAATAGTCTGTAGACTGAAATGCTAAAATACTGATAACTGATTAAATTGATAACTGTCTGCTATGGTTAAACAAACCTAAAACTGAATTCTATCCTGAATACTGGATTGAGACTGTGGGAGCTGTCATCTAACCGACATGCCCCAATATGATCTAATTAGGGTCCAACCTATGAATCCAGTTAGAAGGGTGTCAGTACCGTGCCACGGGTAGCAGCACATAAAAAATCATCAGTCTGTGTGGATCCACTAAAATAATGTCCCGAAGGACTAACGAGTCACCTTATATGGTAGGTGCTCTAATGAGATATCTGCCAGCCCACTATTGGTAGGTGGACATCTCAACCTTTGCTGACTACAAAGTTTTGGAATATAGGGATTTCAACTAAGGATCATACCCTCTACTGGTAGGTGAACCCCCATCCCTGGGCCTACTTCCAACTGAACTAACTCGGATTACTAATCTGATCTAAGTTTGACTGATATGATAACTGACTAAACTAATAATGGTCAAATGCATCTGAAATCATTATGAAAATACTAAGACAAATAATCAACTAATTTTTTGGGTGTTTATAACCCCCAAGTCTCTAAAACAAAAATAATAGGATCATACTAATGCTTCGAGAAACATACTAAGTAGTCATTGTTCAAAATCCAACCTTTTAGGCATTTTATCAAACACATGTGGGTTATGAGTTAAAGCATGGGAATGGTTAAATCATGTGATAATAACATAATTACAATATTAAGACGTAGGTTAGAGATTTAACATGTGAATATCACCATTCAAATATGTTAAGGGCAATTTCCAATGAAAATACATACTCCCTCCATCCCATTTTATATGTTGCCATTCGACCGGGCACGGAGTTTAAGAAATACAGAAAAACTTGGTAATGTTTACCAAATTGCCCTTTATCAAAAAATGTGCAACTAACTTTTTTTTTAATTAAGTGGGAATAATAAGGGTAAAAGTGGAATTGTATCTTTAAATAGTTACCAAATAAGAAAAGGTGACATTCTTTTCGGGACGGACCAAAAAGGAAATGATGACACATAAAATGGGATAGAGGGAGTAGTAAATATAATTTGTAATCAAATTTCATAATATATTCATGATGATAACTCATAATAATATGTGCAAATCAGAACTTTAAACTTGAAGATGGGTTCTTGGACTTCATGGGTGAAAAGGGCCCATGGATGAACATCTAACATACCTTAATTGATGAATTAGATAAATTTCTTGGTGATTTATTAAAACTTGAGCTTGAATTTTGAAGAGGCTAGGGTTTGTTCTTGAGAGAGAATCGCTCTCTTTTGAGAGAATTTTGTGTAAAAGATGACAAATAATGCTTTTAGGACCCTAAATCCCATGTTATGGCTAGATTAGAGTGAGGAAAATGACTCAAATACCCTCATGGACCCAAAATCATTTAAATGAATCGAACCACTCGACAAGAAATGCCCCGCACCACGATGCTCTATCGACGCGATATGTGGAGCGCCGCGGTGCCCCCCACTGATACAATATTTGATGCATCGTGGACATATCGTGGAGCCTCTCTATTTTGGTCTTCTAAACAGGTTTCAAACATGGCCTAAAAAATCAAAAACTCACCTAAGATGAACCATCAACAATCCCAATCATGAATAAACTTAGAAGCTAACGTTCCAAGGTCGGGAAGGTCAAAAATAAAACCATCAAAGTTTAAGGGGCTTTGGAGAAGACTAAGCCTTAATACTTAGTGAAAATTTCTAAGTCTTGGACCCCTTTAACAAGAAATAGTAAGCTGAAATGAGCTAGGATCTTATGAGGTCTTATAATATCTCCCCTTGGATATATTCGTCCTTGAATGAGAATAATTAATCTTAGAATACTGAGGTACTTAGAGTACCTACTGAATGTGCATAACTGAAAACATGGTTACATGACTGAGTCTAAAACATAATATATAAGTAAACTGATTCATGAATGTATGCAATGCCATGAAGTTGATTACATAGCTGGAGTTGAGAATTGAAAAGAGAAAATCTAAGAAGAACTGTTACCTTAAGCTGAGTCTGAGTTTGTGGAGAAGAACCTGAGTCTGAGTTTGTGGAGAAGAGATGAGGATACTTGGTTTGCATGTCTGCTTCTACTTCCCAAGTGTCTCCCTCAACAGACTGGTTCCGCCAAAGAACTTTGACAAATGGAACTTCATTGTTCCTTAGTCTATGAATCTGACGATCTAGATTCTCATCTGGGATTTCTTCGTATGAAAGGCTATCATGAACATATGTAATTTATAAAGGAACAACTATATTTGGATCACTAATACACTTCTTTAATAATGAAACATGGAATACTGGGTGAATGGATGCCAAATCTGCGGGAAACTCAAGCTCATACGCTACCTTCCCATAACGACTCAAGATCCTATAATGGCCAACATATTGGGGACTGAGTTTTCCTTTCTTTCCAAATCTCTTCACTCCCTTCATAGGCAAAATTTTCAAATAGACTAAGTCGTCAACCTCGAACTTAAGATCTTTTCTCCTCACATCTGCATAGGATTTCTGATGTCTTTGGGCTATCTTAAGCCTCTTCTTGATCAATTGAAATTTTTCTAATGCACCAAACACTGAATCAAGCCCTATTAATGTAGTCTTACCCACCTCAAACCAACCAATATGAGATCTATATCTCCTCCCATAGAGAGCCTTAAACAGAGTCATCTGAATACTAGAATGATAACTTTTATTATAGGAAAACTCGATCAAAGGCAAGTGATCATCCCAACTACCCTTAAAGTCAATAACATATGCTCTTAATATGTCCTCTAAGGTCTAAATGGTCCTCTTTGCCTAACCATCTGTCTGAGGGTGAAAGGCTGTACTGAGGCAACTTTGGTTACCAAGACCCTTCTGAAATACCTTCAAAAAGTGTGAGGTAAATCAAGTACCTCTATCTAAGATGATAGACAATGGGACACCAGGGAACCTAACCAACTCTCTGAGATAAAGCTTGTCATAGTCCTCGGTTGAATAAGAAGTATGGACTGGCAATAAATAAGCTGAATTGGTCATTCTATCTACAATAACCCAAATCGAATCATGCTAACGATGCAAACGAGGCAATCCTGTTACAAAATCCATGTTCATCTCTTCCCACTTCCAAGTGGGGATGTTGAGCTCCTGCATAGTGTCACTAGGCCTCTAGTGCTCATCCTTAACCTGCTGACAATTAGAGTACTTGGCTACAAACTCTGTAATATCTATCTCCATTCTACTCTACTAACAGATCTCCCGTAAATCACAATACATCTTAGTGGCCCCTGGGTGAATTGAGTAAAACGCACCATATATTTCTGCAAGAATTCTTTGACTCGACCCATCGACACACACAGCCTACCCTGATATCCCTTAGGAGAAAACCTCTACTTTATGATCTCTGACTGACTCTTTCAACTTAACTAGACTGAGATCCCTATCTTTCTTTTCTTTCATTTCAGCAACCAAAGAAGATTCTAAACTATTCTGAACCCATACAATACCCTTAGTTGAATCAACCAAACGAATACCTAGTCTATCAAGCTAACGAACCTCCCTGACTAACTTTTTCTTATAATCCTTAATATAAGCAACACTACCCATAGACTATCGACTAAGGTCATCTGCCACTACATTGGCCTTGCTCAGGTGATACAAAATAATCATATCATAGTCTTTTAATAATTCCAATCACCTTGGTCAACATGCACCTCATAGAGATATTGCCTAAATTTTCAAGGAAAACACAATAACTACTAGCTCAAGATCATGGGTAGGATAATTCTTTTCATGGGGCTAAAGCTTTCTAGAGGCATAGGCTATGACAGTAACTCTATATATTAACACATAACTAAGACCAACTCTAGAAGCATCATAGTAAACAACAAACCTATCTGAACCACCTGTAAATGACAAAATTAGGGCTGAGGTAAGTCGAGTGTTCAACTCCTGAAAACTATTCTCACAAGAATCTGACCACTAAAACTTGACATTCTTCTGGGTCAATCTTGATATGGGGGGAGAAATAGAGAAAAATTATTTAACAAACCATTGGTAATAGTTATCCAAACCTAAGAAACTCCTGATATCTGATAAAGAGATAGGTCTGGGCTAATTTCTCACTGCTTCGATCATTTGAGGGTTAACTCTAATGCCATCACCGAAAATAATATTTCCAAGGAAGCTACTGATCTTATCAAAAATTCACACTTACTAAATTTGGCAAACAATTGATGGGCTCTAAGAGTCTGCAATACAATTCTGAGGTGGTCTGCAATATCGTTTTCACTTCTAGAATAGACAAGGATGTCATCAATGAAGACTATGATGAACATGTCCAAGTACTAATTTAACACTCGATTCATCAAGTCCATGAAATCTGTTGGGGCATTTGTTAGTCCAAAGGACATGACTATAAATTCAAAGTGACCATACAGAGTTCTAAAAGCTATTTTCAGAATGTCACATTCTATGAATTTGAGCTAATGATAGCAGGACCTGAGGTGAATCTTAGAGAAATAACTGGCACCCTGAAGTTGGTTGAACGAGTCATCAATTCTAGGAGTGGGTACTTATTATTGATGGTGATTTTGTTCAACTGACGGTAATTGATGCACATTCTAAGAGAACCATCTTTGTTTTGCACGAAAATGACTAGAGCGCCCTATGGGGAAATACTGGGTCTAATAAATCTCTTGTCTAGGAGATCTTTCAGTTGTTCTTTCAACTCCCGAAGCTTAGCTGGAGCTCTGTAGGGTAGAGTAGAGATAGGCTGAGTATCTAGAAGAAGGATTATTTCGAAGTCAATTTCCCTTTTGGGAGGAACTCCAGAAATTTCTTCAGGGGAAACATCTGGAAATTCCCTTACAACTGAAATAGACTCGAGATTGGGAGTCTTATAATTAGAGTTTTTAGCTTGAGCAAAATGGTAAACATACCCCTTGGATATCATTTTTCTCACTCTAAGGTACGAAATAAGTTATCCCCTAAGCGCTGAAGTACTACCCTTCCATTCGATAACTGATTCATTTGGAAACTGAAACAAAATGACTCACTTTCTATAGTCAACGAAACATAGCATGAGTGGAGCCAATCTATGCCGAGAATGACATCAAAATCAGTCATCTCTGACTCCACAAGATCTACTGAAGTAGCTTTTTAGCATATTGTGAACAGACATTTCTTGTATACCAGTTTGGCTATAATAGAAACACTTACTGGAGTAGACACTGAGAAGAGTTATATTATGGTTTTAGGACTGACACCAAAATTAACAGCTATATAGGGGTTACAAAAGAAAGAGAAGCCCCGAGATCTAATAAAGAATAAACATGTAAGTGAAAGACCTATAACATACCCATAACCACATCAAGAGAACTTTCCTAATCCTGTTGGGACTAAAGTGAATTTAATTGGTTTGGGTGCTGACCATTAGTTGCGCTGGAAGTGGCACCCTACTGAGTTAGATAACTAGATGGAATTGGGGGACGGCTGGACTAACCCTTCTGACCACTCTCTAGGAAATCCCTAATCCTGTGACCTGGTTTGCTACACCAAAAGAACACATCACTACCAGATCTACACACTCTGATGATTTCAACCATATTTCTGGCAAAGAGGATTAGTCTAACCACTGTTCACACTACCTTGAGTCTTAAATCCCTGATTACTATTTTTAAACCTTGGCACTAGAGCACTAGCCAAAGACGAAGTTCGGGTAGAAGATTTTTGATAGAATTAAGGATGGTTACCACCCTCTGATCTTGGCTAAGCAAAGTTAACACTACGATCATAGCCCTCTTATTCTCTCTTTCTTTCTCCTTAAGGTTCTCCTCCCCAATCTGCTAAGCATGGATCATAAGCCTAGACAAGTCTATTTCCTTAATCAGCATCGCGGTCCTACACCCTTTAACCATGCTATCAACTACACTAGAGACTAACTTACTCATCCTAGACCTGTTATTAGAGACCACATGAGGAGCATACCTTGCCAATTGAGTAAACTTAAGCGAGTACTCCTTTACACTCATACTACCCTCCTTTAAATTAATAAACTCCAATACCTTATCTTCCCTCAACTCCAAAAGAAACAATTTATCTAAAAAGGTTATAGTAAACTCCTCCCACTCTACAGGCCCTGTATTTGCGCCTTTATCCCCCTTCACTGCTTAAACCAAGTGTGAGCTATATCCTGTAACTGGTAAGTAGCAAAATCTTCACTTTCACTAGAGGTGACACCCATAATGTCAATCACCTTCTAAACCATGTCAAGAAACTCCTGTGGATCCTTATTAGACTTAGATCCTGAAAATAAAAGAGGATTTATTTGGGTGAAGTCCTAAATCCTAGATACAACTGTATTAGCCACTGGATTGGTTGGGATAGTAGCTTGCTGATTATTATGAGTTGCTATAGAGTGAGCCATATTAGTCAATGCATCTCTGAACTCATCATAAGAGACATGCTCATTTAGGGGATCTTCTTAAATGGGCAGAGGTGCAGGATGATTCCCATTTGTCCTTCTGTTAGTCTCTCTAGAAGGAATATTTTGTTAACGAAAGGAATAACAAATTAGAAGGAGATTTTAAATAGATCCAATGCTCATTCGCACAACATGAATACTAAAAGAACATAAACTTTTGCTAAAACATCTTGTAGCCTCTTGTCCCTAAGTGTGGCGCTCTTTACACCCATGCACAAGACTCTACTCAATACGAATTTCAGATTTCCTAGGATACTTTAAAACCTTAGGATCTGATACAAAGATTTTAACACCCCAAAAACACATCCTGAATGCCACACAGTGCGTACTATCCTAAAGGACCACAAGCTAACCCATGAAATGGTACCTGCTATGAGCACTGAATAGTATAGTAACAAAATACATATGTATGAAAATAACTGAATAATTCCAAAGGTTTTAAATGTTGAGATCATTACTAAATCATAATCTGAAGACATAATGAAAGTCACATAAAAACATTGATAAATTGTCTAACTGTCTATTGTTTGAAAGCCTCTAACTGATTGAAAAGAGTTGATGGGATAGGCCCCAACTAACTCCAACTATATAACAGAAATAAAAGGCTAAACTATTGAAACAGCTAAAATAAATAACCATGTCCTCGATAGATGAGGATGCACCACAACTACTGCTACTAATAGGTGGATTTGTCTAAGGGCGGTCAGGAAACTGAGTGTCCAAACCTAATATATAAGACATCATAGTGCAAAGAAAACATATGTGATCAGTACATTGAATGTACTAGTATGCTAGATAAGGTATGGTTGAAATGCATAGTCTTATGTGCATGAGGTAATGACTGAATGAATAGCATGAGATGACTCAGTTTAATTACTTAAAAGTTGCAAAATCTGAGAATGCATGACCAAGCATATAACCTGACTCTGAATTAGTCTATAGACTGAAATACTAAAATATCGATAATTGAATAACTGATAACTATATACTATGGTCAAACGAACCTGACACCAAATTCAATACTGAATACTGGACTGAAACTGTGGAAGTTATCATCTAATCAACATGCCCCAATATGAGCTAATTGGGGTCCAACCTGTGACCCTAGTTGGTAGGGTGTCAGTATCGTTCTACGAGCACTAACAATGGCTATGTGGATCCACTAAACTGATGTCCCAAAGGACTAACGAGTCACCCTAATATAGCAAGTACTCTAATAAGATATGTGTCAACCCTCAACTGGCAGGTGGACATCTCCACCTATGCTGGCTAAGTAGTTTCAGAACATAGGGATCTCTACTAAGAATCATACCTTCTACTAGCAGGTGAACTCCTATCCCTAGGTTCACTCGGTGATAAATCCTTCTCTTAAATAAACAGACTCAAATTACTTATCTAATCTAAGTTTGACTGATATCATAACTGACTAACCTAATACTACTACTCAAATGCATCTAAAACCATTCTGAAAATACTGAGACTAAGTAATTAGCTAAGTTTTTCGGTATTTATAACCCCCAAGAATCGATAATAGTAATAATAGGATCATACTAAAGCTTCGGGAAACATAATAATTAGTCATTGTTTAAAACTCAACCTTTTGGGCATTTTATCAAACATATGTGGGTCATGAGTTAAAGTATGGGAATAGTTAAATCATGTGATAATAACATAATTGCAATATAAAGACATGGGTTAAGGATTTAACATGTGAATATCACCATTCAAACGTATTAAGGGCAATTTCCAACGAAAACACATGGTAAACATAATTTGTAATCAATGTTCATAATAACTTCATGATGATAACTCATAATAACATGTAAAAATCAAAACTTTAAACTTGAAAATGGGTTCTTGAACTCCATGGGTTAAAAGTGCCCATGGATGAACATCTAACATGCCTTAATTGATGAATTAGTGAAAGTTCTTGGTGATTTCTTAAAGCTTGAACTTGAATTTTAAAGAGACTATAGTTTGTTCTTGAGAGATAATTGCTCTCTTTTGAGAGACTTTTGTGTAAAATATGACAAATAATGCTTTTGGGACCCTAAATCCCATGTTATGGCTGGATTAGAGTGAGGGAAATAAGTGAAATACTCTCCTGGACCCAAAACTCATTAAACTGAACTGGACCAACAAATAAGAAACACCTCATGCCACGGTGCTCTATCAATGCAATATGCGGCATGGAACAGTGCCTCCACCGACCCAATATTCGACGTGATATGGCCATATCATGGAGCCTCTCTATTTTAGTCATCCAAATAGGTCTCAAACGTCATTAAAAAAATCCAAAACTCATTCGAGATGAACCATCGACAACCCCGATCATGAATACACTTAGAAACTAACGTTTCGGGGTCGGGAAGGTCAAAAATAAAACCATAGAAGTTTAAGGGGCTTTGGAGAAGACTAAGCCTTAACACTTAGTGAAATTTTCTAAGTCTTGGACCCCTTTAACATGCAATAGTAAGCTAAAATGAGCTAGGATCTTAAAGGGTCTTACAATCAGTCTCAATACAGATTACAAAAGTGCTCTTTATAAGTGGTGATATATATTTTTTTATTTCATCAAAAAAGCACAAAAATAAATATTTTTCTTAATAAATTCCTTAAGATTGTTATTCGCGGTACCAAATTTGCATATATAACAATATGAACTTCAACACTAAGTTCAAGAACAACTTTAAGAACTACAATGAAGTTCAACAACTTCAAAAACAAGTTCAAATGAATGATAAAATGAACTATCAAAATGAAGTTTCTCCTATTTTCATGAAAATAATAAAACCAACTTAAGAAATGAAGATGAAACAAAAAAAAAATTAGAATCAAGTCCACCGAATTCACTGTGTATCCTTAAGGAATTTATTCCCCCAAGTACCCGAGGTTAATGGAATCTTTCCTTCCAATATAAAATTATTCACTTTCAAAAAATATGTAACGCCCCGAAATCTGATTTTCGGGACACCACATGGTGCTCCAAACTACAAGTAGTCCTGAGCTAACCCTGGCTGCTTTTCTACTAAATCTGAATCTCAACATAGGAAAAATATGAATATGAAAACATAATAAATATGAAAATATTATCTAAAACATACTAATCTAACAAGTCTTGGTAAAACAATACTAAAAAATCTTAATACTGAATCTAGTAGTCCGACAAGCGTCTACTGACTGAGTCTACAGAGTCACTGGGACAGGCCCCAACTGACTCAAACTATCTGAAATAAATATGAAACATCTACTATAAACTGGAAATCTGAATAGCTAACTCCCCGAACTATGAGGACTCACAAAATACAGGGATATACATGAGATGCTCAAAAATCAATCACGCTGTTGAGACTGAGCACTTGAGCCTACAGTATGAGACAATATAGCACGTAGACGTATAAGTTGATCAGTACTCTGATGATGTACTGAGTATATAGGGGTGAATGTAATAAGTAAGCAATATCATCACAATTTATAAATCATGCATGCTAAATGTAAATGATTCGCATAGGCCTGAGTTATCTGAAATCTGAAGATCATAAATCATGAGTAGTAAAGCATGTAATATAAATCTTGTGAGCTATTACACTTAGTTATGAAATCTGTATTATATTCTTATTCTCAAATCATATAGGCTAAGTGAAATCTGAAAACTCATTCTGCATGAAAAAGTACTTTATCTGAACGAAATTCTTCCAAAGCATTTCTTTACTAGTAGAGAGGTTCTTCTAACCGACATAAGCCATATAAGAATTCATGGAGTCCAACGTTCTTGTCCCCCTAAGGAGGAATCCTCATGTTGGGGAGAGAAGTCATACTCTTGCCAAGGAGTATAACCTATCTAAGTGATCACATATCTATCATCCACGTAGAAGTGGGAACAATCTAAATCCAACATTGGCACATATTTCTAGGGCATGAAACCATGGTAACATACCCATCTCGGTGCTAAATACTACTCTCATTAAATTTGTGTGCTTATTCTGATGAAAATCCACTTTTAGAATAATCTAATGGTTTAAAATAAAAACCAACCGTATATCTGTAAAGCTAAATCTGTAATCTGAATCTATAAAGTAGATTTTGTATCTATTCTGAGACCAAAAGGTCAAATCTTTATCAATAATCTGAAAGGAATCTAGTCATAGGGTGTTTATAGCACAATAATTCTTGAAATAGCCATCTGTAATTAGGGCTTGATGACCCATGTATCAATCTCATGTTAAAACAACAAAATGTGCATGCTTGATAATGTAACCATTGATAATTCAATTCAAAATCAGAAAATTTCTCCAAAATGCATGAAAATATGAACATAATCATGTAATTCAACTTCTTAATCTACTACTAGAAAACATTAAATTTTCGACGACCAATGTAGTCGGCATGTGGTAAAAAATTAAGGTATTTTCGACTGCTTTCCGACTACTTATGGTAGTCAAAATATAGCCGAAAAATAATTTCCAACTACTGTAGTCATATATTTCCGACTACTTTAGTCGAAAATTTAGTCGGATTTTTAATAAATATTTATTCAAATATTTAATAAATAATTATTTAATAATTATAAATATTCCGACTACTGTAGTCAGAAATTTAATAAATAATTATTTAATAATTATAATTATTCTAACTACTATACTCGCAAATTTAATAAATAATTCTTTAATAATTTTAATTATTCCGACTACAGTAGTAAAAAATTTAATAAATAATTATTTAATAATTTAATTATTCCAACTACTGTAGTCAAAAATTTAATAAATAATTATTTAATTATTTTAATTATTCCGACTACCGTAGTCGGAATTTAATAAATAATTATTTAATAATTTTAATTATTTTGACCATTGTAGTCGAAAAAGTAATAAATAAATATTTAATAATTATAATTATTTCAACTACTGTAGTTGAAAATTTAATAAATAATTATTTAATAATTTTAATTATTCTGACTAGCATAGTCAAAAATTTAATAAATATCTAATAATTATAATTATTCCTACTACTGTAGTTGAAAATTTAATAAATAATTATTATTTGATAAATAATTATTTAATAATTATTATATTGCATTAGTTTACACTGCTTTCAGATTATAAACAATAACTAATGTATTTTTCACAATAGGATCAAACACGACAAAAAATAATAAATACAACCACTTTAAGCCATTCAAAACAAACATCAAATCAAATAGTTTAAACATCTAAATGTCACAACCAAAAATAAGAACAATAACGACAATCTAATTATCATCAGATTCATTATCTTCCTCGTTATAAAATAGTTGCGGCATGTGCTTCTTAACCAACTCCTTCAATTTATCAAATTTAGCAAACCTAGCATCATTTGCAGCATATTTCTGGGTCAATTCCACAATTTGCTTTTTCATCGCTTCCATTTCTTCCACAGTTTGCAAAGTAGAAGAGAAACTGGGAAACAATGAAGGAGTACTCGAGGATTGGAGAATTCCTATTCCATAGGTTATACCTTTCTTTGGACCACCTACCATAGTTGTCCACATATAATTCATCTCTGTAGGTGATGGTTGGACCATGGTACCATCCTCTGAAGTAGGTCGGGTTTGACGCCACTCTTCTATGTTTTTTTGAAATTTTTCCTGAAAGAAAAATTATTTGTCAGTACGAAACAAGCAAAGTTGAGTAATAATAAAACAATGTATGTAAAAGTTATTATCTTACATATGCAATCCTAGCACGCGGTTCGATCCAATCTCCTCTTGTACCATCCTTGTTTTTCTTCCTATGTGTCTCTTCGTAGACCTCAAGATAAGGGCGCTCTTTTCCCCCATTTTCATATTCCTGCAAAATTAGATAAATATGATAGTGGTGCTAATCATGATTATGTCGGTGATGTTGATGGTGTTGTTCTAAGTCTAGATGATCCTACCAGTGGTGCTGATGGTGCTGAGTCATAAAACAAGATTAGTTTCCAAAGGTTACTAACATATCGGTGGTATTGATTTAATTGAAAAAAGTTGGTATGGTAAGGTAAGTATTAAATTACAAAGCAGTCATATAGGTTATTGATTAGAAAATAGTACAACACTCATGCAATATTCATACCAAAAATTAACTAATAAATTTAAGAAACTTTTGAAGTAAATGAGTCTAAAAGAGATCGTCACTGTAATTTACTACCAAAACACCAAAATAAAGAAAAACAAGTACATTTTTAGTAGGAAAAAGCTTCCATGAATCTCCACTCCATACTATAACTCTTCCTCTTATTATCATCATCATCTCTGCTACTCCACACTTAGTTCTTGATGATTTTTTTTTCACTTTTCATACCAAAAGTGAGCCCATTTACTGCAGCAACAGTAGCATCTGCAGTTAAGGCAACAGTGACCTAGACAAGATAAAGGTCGAGATAAGCTTAAGAGCCCAAGCTTAGTAGGCGGGAGCACGTTCTTGCTAGTAGCAAGCAACCCATATGTATAGCTCTTGTAGTAATTTCCAATTCTTTAGAATACCCATATGAATTATTCATCAAACTTACTTCCAATTTACAATGTTCATCCATTGCTGACAAAAAATTCATTTGACTACTACTCATTTGAGCAGTGAAACCCAAGTGACAAATTTTCTTCGAACAAAAGGAGAGATTTCCTAGTATTTTGGTTTTAGGAAAAACATTATTATTTATTTTAGAATGGACTAAAGTATGTGGGAGTTTGGTTGGAAAGCTAAGAGTAGTAGTAGACATAATAGGGATTATTATTTTTTCCTATATATACAGAGATGAAGAAAGTACTACGCAACTACTGTATCCTCCTCAAACTGAAGGGGATGTATGCTTTTTGGGTTTCAATGATTGGCTTAAATAAACACTAACAAATCTAGTGGGACTCAAAATTGTTTATATAGAGAAATACTGTCAAAGACCCTAGGCTCGTAGAGTATATTGGACATAAACAAGGTATTTTCGAAGGACCCTAGTCTCGAGTGCAATAATCAAAGTACCTATAAAAAGGAAAAATGACATAAAGAAAGACACTAAAAGAATAAGGCTATACTACGACAGACACCATCAAGCCTAACCCATCGAAAAGTAAGACAACAATCCAATGCCTACTAGTCTTCTAACTTAATCATCAACCTCCACACCACTATGCCATGTTTTACCTAAGACAACTTCACACCAACGACTGCCTTATACTAAGAGTGTTACAGTAAATACTTTGCTTATTACTTCCAATTAAGTCATCACCTCTCTTACTAAACCACTAATTCTCTTCTTCTTACTTTCTAAAACCATTAGGCAGTGTGCTACCAGATCAAGTTCACAACAAAAGAAACAAGCAACAACAAGAGTAACAAAATGTCAAAAACAATACTAGTGAATTGAAATAGGCCACACACGGCTTCACTAATCTTCAAGATGAACAACAACAAGAAGATAAAACAATAGTGAATCGAAAGAGCCCCACACAGCTTCACTATGTCACGGTTTAGAACATTGAAATAAATCGAACAAATCAGAGATTTAAGATAATATTACCAGTCCTCTTCGGTGGGTAGTGAAACTCATCAAACCTGCAATGTGCAATGAGCCACCCATTTGAGACGCTCTATTTTTCTTTAGTCGTTCCCTCCTCTCCCTAAATTTAGGAGTATCCCATTTTTCCAAGAATTGGTCCCACACATCAGCATTCAACCAACTATGTTTTTTCAAGTTCTTTCAGGCCTCATATAAGTGTTCTTTGATCCGTAGAGCTGCTTTGAACTTGAAAATGTGTTGTATTTCATGTTCATGACAAAAATTCCATGCACACTTTGTCTGGAAAATAGTTTAATATAAATTCATGAAATGAGTTGACGGATACAAAGGTAAATTCATCATTGATATCATAATGAAATGCTAAATTCTTTGATTTGGATTATACTATAAAATGGTTCCACATAAGAACTCTGACGTTGAGTGTAATCTCATTCCAACTACCCCACGGCTTCGTGTAAAATTGTTTAATTAATTCTATAATCATATGTCCGCCACTACACACGGGAATGAACCTGCAATAAAATTATATTAAATTATCTTATCTTTCAAAATTTTTAAAAATTATGAAAAAACATAAGGTTTACTTACCCATTATCACTATCAGGGACGATAATTAGCCTGCTGTTGCCATCATATTCTATACCTATTAAAATTTTGAAATCTGGGAAGCAGGTGTTGTGGCATTAGATGTTGTAGCACTATCAATGGATGGCGATGTTGATGTGCTAGCACCTCCAATTCTCAATTCAAAAAGGCTAGGTGTGGTTGATGTTGAAGGTACAGAAGAACAGGTACTATGCAGACTATTGTGGGGAGAAGAGGGATGGAATTGGTGGGGCAGTGGGGGCATGAAAAATGTGTTTAGTAGTCAAATATTTGCCTTTAGTAGAGGAAGAATATTTGTAGTAGCTGGTGGAAGTGTTGTGGCAACAGATGGTGGTGGTGGTATTGTATATTCACCTGTGGAAAGATTATTAGTTCCTTTCTAACCTTTCTTACGCGGTCTATTACCATGACCTTTTGATGCCATTGATTTTCTTTATTAAGCACCTGGAAAAAACAGAACCACAATATAACAACATAAACAATAAATTCAGAAAATGAGTTACAAATATATAATTACTCATACAGGAGTTAGCTATAGCAAACAATAGATTGCAAGAGATCAAAGCACCATTAAAGAGTTAGAGAATGAAAAACAAGGCTGTGAACTCATTAGTTGTATATAAGGACTGATTATACAGTGCAAGTTCAGCCATTGACTCTTCACATATAAAGGTAACAAATTCAATTTGCTGATGTAGAATAAGTACCTTTCATTAATACCCACACTGATGCAGGACTGGATAAAAAATGGAACTTTTAATAGTCCATATTGTATAACAAGCATACATTACTAGTGAAAATAACTCATTGCTTTAACTTCTTAACTTAAAAGTGGCAGGGTTTGATCTCACTGTAGTGATATATTACAGATACAAAAAAAGTCTAGCATAAATAATAGTTTTAAGTAAGTCATTTTTACCCTGTATGAAAGAAGGAAGCAGTCTGATTCCATATGATGTAGATAGAACAAGCATACAAATGAGTGCAGTGTAATAAGAAAATGCAACAAGACAAGCAAATCATGTTGCATAGTTACTGGCACTACAAATGTTAACAAAGAAAAGACACTATATTGTCAAGAAAAATAGCAAAAAGCAGCAGCTAAAATACAATTCAAAACCTTGTTACAACACATTACTACTATTAATAACAACTCAATCCTCGTTGCTTGTTTCATAGTCATTCATCAATTCTTCCTCATTACTTATTTCATAATCATTGATCGATTCTTCCTTAACACTTATTTCATTTTCATCAAGTAACTCTTCCTTGCTTATTTTATTTTCATCAATTGGATCTTTCCCTTTATTTGCCCCGGATGTTCCTTCTCCATAATTATGAATATTCAATCTAAGTTCAGAAGGATCAAATTCTTCATATAGGCCTTTGTGCTGCAACTCGCTAATTCATCATCCACCCTCTTTTTAACACTTAAAATGTCATTCTGATACGCTACATCTAATGCATCCCCCACTACAACTCTACCTATGGGCTTTGTGTTTATAACTACCCGCTATGCAGATTTATTCTTTCTCAAAGGATAAGGAATGTAATACACTTGTTTCACATTTTGTGCAATGACAAATGGATCATAGAGTCCATACTCCCTTGAACGCTTAATTTCAACTATTTTGTACTGAGGGTGTACCTTTGTACCTAACCTAGGCATAGGATCATACCACTTACACCGTAAGAGAACCAATTTTTTCTTCGGCCAATCAACATGATAATCGAGTTCTAAAATCTCATGAAGCACACCATAATATTCAACACCGCCATCACCTTTCACCCAAATCCCACTATTATTAGTTTTATTGCCCTTGGAAAACTCTTCTATATGAAATCTGTACCCATTGACAGAGTACTTGGAAAATTTTCTGACTTTAGCATCAGGTCCCCAAGCTATATCACGTAAAAATTGGCCATTTGGGTCATAATTAAGTGGATTATGAACCTATAAAAAGTTCTAAAAAAAGTAAGAATTTAAATATACATGAAATTGAAAAAAAGTGTAAATCATGTTAAATATTTAAGTTGCACTTACATATTCTCTAAACCACACTGAAAACATAGGATAAACAACAACATCCCCTTATAAAGCCACGGAGTAGCTGTCCGACAAAGTTATGACTTTCATTAGTTAAAGCTTAGATAGACCTTGAATGATTGTCCTTAATATAAATATACTCACTTATAAAAAGGCAGGACCTCGGGACAATTTAATAATACATGTGTTGTAACTAACTTAAGCTCCGCCTCATTCAAATATCAAACTGGACCACCTTTCAGACTTCCTTTACCTGGTTGATTGAATATTGAAAATGGTGGTGCCGAAGGATCTGTATTCTCTCCATCATCATGCCTATTAGGTCAATTTCTCAGACATGGTACATCATGTTCAAAATAATATGAACAAAAATAAGAGGTCCCTTTAGCCAAATAAGCCTCACATACTGATCCCTCAATTCGGGATCTGTTTTTTATGGTCCGCTTACATTTGCCAATATTCCTACATAGTATGATCTTTTAGATGAAATGATGTTCAATTAAAACATATGAAGGTAAATATTAAAAGTCAATACCCCTCAAAGAGATACATCTATCAATACTGAACAGGACCTCCAAGTCGTGCCTCTCGTACAAGGTGAATTAGAAGATGCTCCATAACATCAAAAAAATAGGAGGAAATTTTTTTGACAACTTATTTAAGGTTAAGCAAATATTGATATCCATCAAAGATAGGTTCTCCTCCCTTAATTTGTTAGAACACAAATCTTTAAAAAATAAGCTTATCTCTGTTATGGGCTTCCAAATTCTATCGGACAATGCATAGAATGCAATAGGAATCAATGACTCCATGAAAATGTGACAATCATGGCTTTTCATAGAAGTCAACTTTCCTTCCTTCATGTCAACACACCTAGAATAATTTGACGCATATCCATCTGGCATTCTCAATTGTTAACCCAATCACAAATCACTCTTTTATCCTCCAAACTGAATTTATAACTGGCCTTGGGCTTCTGAATCTTATTGTTTAAGTATGTCAGGTACAACTTATTGTGCCGACAATACTCCTTTAAGTCCATCCTGGCCTTCAAGTTATCTTTTGTTTTGTTACTTACATCCATCACAGTATTAAACAAGTTGTCAAAGAAGTTTTTCTCAATATGCATGAGATCCAGATTATGAGGCAGAAAATTATCCTTCTAGTAATCTAACTCCCAAAATATGCTTCATTTAGTCCAATTATGTGTAATACCATAACCAGGTATCCTGGATGGTGGAGACTCTGTTACCTTAGGCAGATTCCTTACTCTATCATAAATTTCTTCTCGCAACAAAATTGGTGGTGGCTCCTCAAAATCAGTCTTATTCTTCATAAAATCAGTAATATTTCTCCTAAACTCATGTTATATTGGCAAGAATCGATGGTGACAGTCAAACCATGAGTTTTTACCCCCGTGTTTCAAAGTGAATGCTTTTGTGCCTTCCATACAACAAGGACAAGCTAACTTGCCTGCAGTCGACCACCTAGACATCATTCCATAAGCAGGAAATTTATTTATTGTCCATATCAAAGTAGCACGCAATCTAAAGTTTTGCTTCATTGATATATCATATGCTTCAACACCTTCATGCCATAATAAGTTCAATTCATCAATCAATGGCTGTAGGTATACATCAATCAAAACTTTTGGATTGCGAGGACTTGGAATTATACAAGTTAGAAATATATACTAACTCGTCACACACAATTCAGGCAGGAGATTATTAGGAGTCACAAACACTGGCCAACATGAATATGGTGTAGCTGAGATAGAAAATGGAGTGAATCCATCAGTAGATAATCCCAACCTAATGTTTCTTGATTCACTAGAAAAATTTGGATACACACTATCAAAATGCTTCCATGCTTCTCCATCTGATGGATGACATAAAACACCAGGTGGTCTTTTATTTTCATAGTGCCATCTCATATGAGGGGCAAAACTCGTTGATGCATACAACCTCATTAACCGTGATATAAGGGGTAAGTAATGCATCAACTTCACAAGAACTTTCTTCCCTTTGGCATATGTGACTTCCTTATAACGAGGCTAATTACAAAATTTACAATGTTCTAAATTTGCATCTTCCTTATAGAATAACATGCAACCTTTCTCACAACAGTGAATTCTCTCCGATGAAAGTCCTAACTTAGAAACCAACTTCTTTGTTGTGTAGCAATCTTTGGGTAAGTCAATTTTATTTGGGTTAAGTTCATTCATAAGTCCAATGATAGAGTTCATGTTCTATCGAGAAATAGAATAATCTGATTTAATACTCAGTAACCGAATGGCAACAGATAACTTAGAATGCATTGATCCTTCATACAATGGATGACTAGATTCCTTTAACTGTTCGTAAAAGTGTTAAGCCTCATCATTTGGTTTATTTTGAGCCCCTGAGTGTATCCCAAAATCATCCTTGACCGTCTCACTATATCATGAACTTTCAACATTGTTCTCTCTTATTGGACTTTCAACATGATTCTAAAAAGCAAAATTATTAGCAGCACTACTCTCTCCATGAGCTGTTCACACAATATAATTCAACATAAAACCCTTCCTATAAAGATGTAAAGTAACATTGCTTGGACTCAATAACTTGCAACACTTGTAATCCCAACAAAGACACCTAATTGTCCCTTCAATAAAAAAATCATTAAGTGTCATTACTTTAGCAATAAATCCAGCTACCCCAGCTTTATATTCCTCCCTCAACCCCACATGGTTAGGATAAAGTCTATTATACATCCATGTACGATCTTCATTTTCCATCTACACAAGAACGACAACAATAATAATAGAGAAGAGAAACAAAATAATAACAGGGTTGTTTAGTGATGCTACTATGCAGTGAACACAAGCAGAAAACTAAGAGGTTCAATACAACATAGTAAAGAAGCCAACAACAATAGAATATTTTAATTAAAAGAACAATTTTCTCATTAGTGAAAGGAATCCAATCCATGTGATAGCTTCACAAACAAGATAAAAAATAGGCAAAAAGGGAGACAAGCAAATAAGGTACAGAATTTAAAAGAAGAAAATAAAAAGAAAATACATGGGATTGTTAATTGGAGTAGTAGTTAACTTCTACAAGTTTTCCTTTTCTTTTAGATTTCAGTATACAATTGCTACATGTTTTTTTTTCTTTTACGTTATCATGTTGGAATAATAAAATGTTTAAAAATAAAATGGTAGTTGTCATATTTGGGTATCATTTTTTTAATTTGTGTTCATATAGTGAGCTACGTATTTCAAAGAGAGAAAACACAAAAGATTGTCAAACTTGCCACAATTCAATAACCTTAGCTTATAATTTATCTCTTCCTTGTTCAATAGAAGAATTGCTCCTTATACAAGACAATGACTTAGTCGGCCAACTCATTGTTTCTTTAATATTTCCTGTTTATACACCCAAAATTCACTTTCTTTGCATAGAGAAATGAGAGGTTTTTTGTTTCTTTTGTTTCTAGTTTTCTGCTTAGTATAGAGTTTAATCATATGAATGAGGATCACGACAAGTCCATTTGAAAAATGATGCATATGTCCTTTTCACCAAAAAAATCTGGCCGGCATGCTATATGGATTTACAAATACAAATACATGCACGTACGAGCAAATAGAATCGATAATTAACTCAATATGTAACCATCTCCAATTCACGAATATTTTTTCAAAAACAAAGATAAAAATTATATACAAACACACTTCCATTTATTAAAGAGACGATACATTTAGCTAAATACAAATCCATACAAAGTAGACAATCTTGAGACAAACCAAGCATAAGAAACTTATTACAACATTCTTTTTTTTTCTTATGGAACAACAAACAAGCCAATCAATTCAAAAAAATGATAGCATAAGGTGCATTCGACGATCAAAAGTGGATCATGATACACTCTTTGTTGGAACAGAGTACATGACTACAAACACTGGAAGTGAACTTAACACTGATCTGATGTGTTAGGCTCGACTAGTATAGCTATATCTGTTTATCTAACCATAATCTCTTTGACCTTATATTTAGCATAGAATTATAAGTGGAGAAACAACTTTGCAGCCACACTTCAAACAACAAAGTTACAGTCCAAAGTAGCTTTGCAGGGAAATAAGATAGGCTCAAAATATTATTGCTATGCCAGTAATTTGTGCATATTATAAATAAAAATAGTTAAGAACAACAGTATTTCCTCCTGTCCTGCAGCTATCCCAGACCTATTAGTATTTCTACTTCTATCAATCGGCAAACAGTAGGTATTGCTTAATTAGAATAACTAAAGAAAACATAAGCAAATCTGTTTTATAAACAAAAATCATAAATAGAAGTAAATTGGTATTAGAGGCAAATCACACCTCTAGGTAGCTTCCAACTTAAAAATGCTATGGTTACCAGAGCCGTTAAGACTCCAATAATTTTGTCGTCGTCTTCGCCGTTACCAATCGACCAATGCAATCGTCGTTGTTGCTGTTGTTGCCCTAGATTAGAGAGAGAGGAGGGTTAGAGAGTAAGAGAGAATTAGAAAAGTGGCTTAGAAAGAGACGAGTCATAACTTATATAATAACATTTCCGACTAATTCAGTCGGTACCTATTTTAATAAAATTAATTATTTAATATTTTTTACTACAGTAGTCGGAAATACATATTTAATAATTTATTTAAATAGTTATTTAAATTTTGTGTAAGGGTCTAACTATATATTTAATAATATATTTATTAAATTATTTATATTTCCGACTACAGTAGTCGGAAATACATATTTAATTATTTATTTAATTTTTGTATAAGGGTCTAATTATATATATAATAATATATTTATTTAATTATTAATATTTCCGACTCCAGTAGTGGGAAATAAATATTTTATGTAGTTATTTAATTTTTTTATAATGGTCTAATTATATATTTAATAATACATTTATTTAATTTTTTATTTTTGACTACGATGGTCGAAAATAAATATTTAATAATTTATATATTAATTATTTAATTTCCGTATAAGGGCATGATTATATATTTAGTAATATATTTATTTTATTATTTTTATTTCCAACTACAATAGTCGAAATATACATTTCTCGCAATTTCCCGCCAAACATTCAGATTGTTGTAGTCACAAATACTATCGGAATAATATTTTGTAAAAAATACAAATTAAAAAGTATATTTTTCGACCGAAGTAGTCGAAAATTTCTGACAACTTTTTTCAGTCGAAAATTTTCAGTCGGAAAATAGAGATTTTCTGGTAGTGATCATTGGGAATCTCATAAGCTTGTAAATAACATTAATGGGTATAACCCTAACTTCAATTTCATGGGAAATCATATAAAATTCAGTAAATTCAGAATTAAAATAAGCTTTGGGCACAAGAATGAAAGGAGTATCCTTGTTCATAACCCCACATACCTCAATTGATGAACTAGATGCTAAAACTTGAATCTTGGATCTCTATTGATACTTTGAAGATGAATTTTTGAGTTCTTGTATTGGAAATCCTTAATCTTGAATTTCCTTAGATAATTAATGGAGGAATTTGGATTTCTTGGGGAGAAAGTTTGATGATCTAGGGTTTTCTTTGAGAGTATTTTGGTGAAAAGTGAGTGTAATATGCTTAGGATGTGTCAAATCATCTGTTATTCACGACTTAGGTCTTGGGAAAAGACCAAAGAGACCCTTCTAAATTTTTACTCAAAACTGGAAAAATTCCTGAATTTGGCCCATGGCGCGACGCACTATGATTGCGATGGCCTACTGAAAACTACTAATTGGGACCTGGAAAGACACCGTGACATGGAGAGATTGCAATGCTTTGATAGATTGCCATTTGGGCCATCACCACGATGCGCTACCATCGCGGTGAGCCACTGGAAATGGACAAACGGGCAAAAGGGCTTCTCCGCGATGTTGGAAAATTACGGAGTTTCACTGGGTCTTGAAGAATAGGAAATTTGACCTCTTCAAGATGTACCAATATCATGGAGTCGCACTAGAATTTGAAAATTGTCATTCAAACCGTCTCTGCGATGCACTAAGGACCCAAATCACAATGTTTTATGACGGAAGCTTAAAATAACCCTAACTTCTCACTCGGTCATCAGATTTAGAGAAATCTTATATCGTTGGAAAGCTTATTAAATTCCCCACACAATTGGAGGTCTAAATCTTGAAAATTCCATACGAAATAATATTATTCATTTTGGAGGCTATCCCTTAACATTCTAGGGACGGATTTTAACTAGAAAAGGTACGGGGTATTACAAAATAGCAGTACCTTAAATTTTCTAAACTTTGAACTCATTCAACGATTTGATGATCACCTAAGAGTTTTTACAAAAATAAGAAGGTGCTTTTTCAACTCAAGTTTGTGTCTTTACCTAAGAAAAAATTCATGTATTTATAGCCATCATGGTATTGCTTCATGAAGAGAAGCAATGGTTCAGAAAGGTGCACCTCTTCATAAAAGTGCAACTCTTCAGAAAAGTAAGAACCCACTGGAAAGGTTATAACCATCCAAAGTGAAAAGGTGTTGATTCAAATTGCATTATTTCTCATAGTGTCTTTAAAAAAAACACCTATTCTTTAACCATAAACATTGTTCTTTGAGGTTTAGAGTTGGGGATAGGGTATTTCTATGAGTACCACCCATGAAAGGTGTAATGAGGTTTGGGAGGAGGGTTAAGCTCAACCCCAAGTATATTGGAACATTTGAGATCCTATAGATAGTTGGAGAGGTGGCATATGAGTTGGCATTGCCTCCTTCATTTTTAGTCATCCACCTAGTGTTCCATGTATCTATATTGCGGCAGTATATCCCAGATAAGTCATATGTACTTCGGTAAGACTTGGTTGAGTTAGATGAGTGGTTTGCATGTCCATTTCAACCTATATAGCTACTGCTCGTGGAGAAATTTTGGGGAAATATATTTTTGTTTCATAATTAATCTTTGAACAAATCTCAATTATCTATATCAAGCTATTGAAGCTCAGGTTCTATTAGAGCACTATCTGGAGGCTTCTTGGAGTAGTTTTTAGCTTTAGCATCCAGGTAGGCTAGGCTTACCCTATCCATAGACTGATTTTATTTATGGTAATTTTATGCTACTATGCTAGTTTTTGCCAGGCAGTTGTAACCATCGTTTGAAATATTTTATGCCTTAATTATCCAGTTAGAGCCCCATTTGGGTAAATTTTGATCTTATTATCCCTAGTATGGTGTAATATTTATTAACTTAGGGCATGGTATTAATCTTTCAAACCTTGAATTCCTTACTTTTATCTTCGTTAAGCGTCTATTTATTTAAATGCATTTCAGTTATGATTTAGGGCCAGTATATACTTTATTTCTATTATTTATTATGAGTTGTGGCACCACTTTGGCATTGCTTCTGGTATGGTTTGGGTTTTGGTTATACATTTGAGTATGGTTACTATTATTTTTGGTTTAAGTCTGGCATCTGGTGATGATATGATTTAGGAGTTCTAGTACTGATTACTGGTGTTCTAGGAGTTGTAGTTCCTCTGAGTTTTGGTTTGATTTTGGCATCTGATTCTGAATTCTGTTGTATATCATATATGTGGCCTTTTTGTGATTATCCACTATTTTTATTTCAAATTCAGCATATGGCCTCTTGTTAGTATTCACCACTACTGGTTTGAGCCCGATATTTGGCCTCTCATTTCTACCTATTGGTGCTGGTTCAAGCCTAGTGTACATCTAGATGGATACTATGATTTCATGGGACTGATTCAATTACGTATTATTTATGTTTTTTCTTTAATTACTTCTTGTGTGTCCCACCAGCTTATCGGGGTATGATTGGGTTAATTATCTTCTTCAGTATGCCTAACGGGGTCATAGAGGTCTAGTTAGGATAAGTTGATTTGCCTTATCATTTTACGACATTTATCTTTCTGTATCACTGTTACTTATTCTTTTATTGCATTTGCTTAGCTCGGTAGTTGTTTACCTTTATATCCCTATTTACTACTGACATAGACTACACCCTCATATTTTGGTTATACTTTTCTTGTATTGAGCTCCAGCGGATGATGATGACTAGTGAGTACTCGTTGCTTTGGTATAGATACTGTACTTCTGTATCTTTTCCATAATGTGCATTCAGGTACCATCCATCATCATTGATGTGATCCTCTTAACCCAATACTAATCTAGAGTAGGGTAAGCTTAATAGCGTCCGAGGTTGATCCTGCTCCATCTAATCTAGTTTATTCTTTCGTACTTGATACTACTTTGTATATATTATTTCTATTTTAGATTCTATCCAGCTTTGGGTATCTTTTAATAGTAACTCTTGTATCGACCTTGCCAAGTCTTGAGAGGGATTTATTTGTATATTTTAATCGTCTTCTTTATCTCGTTTTGATATATTTTATATGTTTTATTTCTTTTCTCTTCTTTCTCTCGTATTGATATATCTTATATGTTTTACTTCTACTTCCTCTTATTACTACTACTGTTATCATTTTTATCTAGTCTTTTCTAATTTCTACTCTTTAGCCCGTTACTTATTATTTTGGGCTATGACTTGGCTTGCCTACTAGTGGTATGAGGTAGGCACCTTCATGACTTGAAAAATTAGGTTGTGACATCATATCGCAAATGTTTGTATGAATCAAGTCTAGGGATTGGAATTCCTTTCAACAGACTTACTAGGACGCTTAGCATACTTAGATTTAATACATGATTGACACTTTGATTTATTGCACCCAAAATTAGTCAAAACTTCTAAACTATTAAATTTTCATAAGTCTTATAATTGACATGTCCTAAACATTCATGCCCTAAATCATTTAATACAAGTAAGAAGAACCAAAACTTTTATTTATATTAATACTCATTACTTGATCTTAACAAGTCCCAAACCATGGTAAACTTTTCCTACATACACTTCACCTGTAATTATTTTGACTTTGTCAGAAACAAAGAAATATTTGAATCTGTTCTTAGTTAGAAGAAGCAGAAACTAAGTTCTTTCACAACTCCAGAACAGGAAGGACATTGTCTAGTATCACCACCTTGCCAGATGTCATCTTCAAGCAAATCTTTCCTATTCCTTCAACCTTTGCAGTAAAGGAGTTCACCATGAATATCTTGTCATCATCTTAAGCCAGAGCATATGATACAAATAGTTCTTTGTTGGCACAAACATAGTGGTAGACACCATAATCCATCCACCATTTTCTTGGATTACCAACTAGAGTGCATTCTAAAAGCATGGCACAAATAAACTATATTTCTTGTTTTGATTCAACTATGTTTACTTTATCCTTTTTCCTGCACTTCTTTAGATCCCAACAATCTATAGGCTTATGGATAACTTTGCCTCAATTGAAGCAATTTTCCTTGAACTTCTTCTTAGGATAATTGTTTTGTTGTCTATATATTCTTTTTCTCTTTTTTTCTTTGTAAGATCATCTTCAATAGTATTTGCTACATTTATTGCTGAATTCCCCCATGATCACTTTTTTGTAGCCTTGTTATCCTTCTTGATTGCCAACCTTACAGTGAGATCTTTGATAACAGCTCCTTGTATTTATGCTTCAAGTAGTTTTTTAAGTCCTTCCATAGAGGTGGTAACTTCTTAATTATTGCAGCCACTTGAAAAGCATCATTCACAACCAAACCTACATCAAAGGTTATGTGAGAGTTAAGAACAAACTTAGTATGTTCAATAAAGGTATGATTTAAAATTATACCTTCAGCAAGGAGATCATGTATTATGACTTGCAACTCCTGAACTTGAGTAACAATAGTTTTATTGTCTATGATTTTAATATCCAGAAACGTTGTAATAATGAATTTCTTCAATTTGGCATCCTCTATTTTATACTTCTTTATCAAAGTATCTCATAGTTTCTTTGAGGTCTTCATGATATACATATTGTACAAATCATCTCATAGGTAAATTAGAAAGTAATTCTTACATAAAAAAAATCTGTGCGCTTCTAAGCTTCATTGAATGACATAAAAATCTGTGCGCTTCTAAGCTTCAATTACTAAGAAATGTTCAGTATTTGGAGTTAATTTCAAATTTTAGGAACGTTTTTTGTAATGAACTTTTGCAGACTTAAAGTAGTCAGGTAAAAGAACATCTTTTTCTGTCATATTTTGAAGTCCACATCAACTAAATTTTACGGTTTCTCTGCCAGTCCCATAGCAAGAGCATCATTCGAATGACTCAAAGTAGCAATGTTAATTACTCTAACATTCGTCATTCCATCATTGACTTAATTTTCATTCGACATTTTGTTGTACAATTAGACAACCAATTTAGTATCACATATACTAGCAATAAAGTCTTAAAATAAACAACTTGTTCTAGTCAACAATGAAGTTTTTATGTTCTTCAAATCACAATCGAATGACCTCTGACTCTTGACGGAGTTTTTATATCTTCAAATTAGTATCAACTTCAAAAAGAGTAGAAAACCAAAAAGTTTTAAATCTCCGAAAATCAAAACACAGATTGATAATTTATTTAAGATTGTTGTTTCAGGTAACAAAAAAATCAATATTATTAACAAGAAATTCAAACACAAGTTCAAACAACTTATGAATAACCAAAAAAAGTTCAAACTATTTCTCAAAATAGTAAAAGAAAGAGATAAAGAAACAAAGAATCAAGTCCATTAAATTCACGGTGTGTCCTTAAGGAAATTATTTTCCTCAAGTACTTGAGGTTAATGTAGTATATCCTCATCAAATAAAATGATTTACTTTAGCAAATGACATTACCTTAAATTTGCTGAACTAAGAACTCACTCAACGATTTACAAATCATACTTGAGTTTTGAAGAAGAAGAAGAAAAGTTTTTATCATTAAAATTTCATGTTTATATCTAAGGAAAAAATTAGATATTTATAGCCAAATATGTTGT